>NC_082687.1:113213793-113534797 GCF_949987515.2 Delphinus delphis | reverse complement strand
TCTCTATATCTGTGACAGACAAAATATTTTTTAACACAGTTGAACATGTTCTCAGTTTGGCCTTTGGCAATTTGGAATGCTTGAACTTCCAATTGGGTTTCCATACTCTGTTAAAAAACAAAGGCATCATTATATACATAAGCACAATCTATGCACCATAAACCTGGAAATGCTAGGGCAACTTAGAAAACATCGAACAGTAGACAACCCAAGAGAGGAAACTGAAAGCTTGGAAGCAAGAAGATGGTAAGCAAGGAAGGGAAGAAGGCAGCTTATGCAATAAGTAGTATGAAATCTGGAACCGGAAGCCAACACACTCAACTCAAAAGTTAATTGCGGCTGGGCCCGTGAGCCATGGCCACTGAGCCTGCGCATCTGGAGCCTGTGCTCCGCAACGGGAGGGGCCACGGCAGTGAGAGGCCCGCGTACGGGGCGGGGGGAGTTAATTGCACTTTCACAAACAGCAACGCTGGCTTATCCATTCTCTTGGATCTGTGAAATAGATTCAGAGGTACATAAGTGAATTTCTTCCTTTTCTAATCTCCTTGAGACCCTAAATGAAAAATTGTGTGTCAGTTGAATTCACTGTAAGAGAAAATATTATTCATAACTAGGATCTAGTTTAAACTTTTAAATCTCAAAATATTTTTTACTCTAGAATAAATAAGAAGATGGAAGTTCCAGAAAGAAGACTATATATTCAGAGCAGTAGCTTGATTTTATTTTATAACAATTTCATCCTGGTTTCCACAATATTTTAGCAAGAAGTGCTACAGAGGTGCATCTGAGTTAGATGCTAAAACTGGCTAGTTCTTTTGAATATCATTCAGTTTCAAAGAAGTTTTTCTTTTGAAACAAACTTTAAGTTTATAATACCACCATTATTTAAAAAATAGGTGAAGAAATTTTGGTTTGAGTTAATTTTTATAATCTAATTCTAAAGAATTGTTTAGTATAATTTAAATGTTAACTACACATACGCATACTTAGTATTAACATTATATATTTATATAATGCATATATATATATATATATATATATATATATATATATACACATTTGTACTTTTTTTTTTTTTCTATTGGCCAAGGTTTTAACCAGTTGTTCACAGTGGCATATTTAAGCACCTAGAAGCACCTTCTTATTCATAAGGTGAACTTGTCATATACAGAGGGCAGAATCAGGATTGGAAGCAGAATTGATGATTTTTATATGATAGCCTTGGGCTTTTCTAAATGCCTGATCTCTATCAGTTCTTCCGATTTGAGAACAAAATGCCTAGACATCACTCAGAAATATAACACCACACATCATCGTTAACTTGAAATTTAATGTTACATGCTAGTTACCTAATATGTTTATACTCGAAGTTACCATTTTCTGCTAAAAGTAAGGAATACTCATGGACTTCAGCTACAGTTTCATGAGGGTAGCTAAAGCAGAATTAGCATAAATATATAAAAGTCTTCCTAACATATTAGTTTTGTTTTTTTTTGTTTTTTTTTCACTTTATCATTTTTTTTTAACATCTTTATTGGGGTATAATTGCTTTACAATGGTGTGTTAGTTTCTGCCTTACAACAAAGTGAATCAGTCATACATAAACACATGTTCCCATATGTCTTCCCTCTTGTGTCTCCCTCCCTCCCACCCTCCCTATCCCACCCCTCCAGGCTGTCACAAAGCACCGAGCCAATATCCCTGTGCCATGCGGCTGCTTCCCACTAGCTATCTACCTTACTACGTTTGTTAGTGTGTATATGCCCATGACTCTCTCTCGCCCTGTCACAGCTCACCCTTCCCCCTCCCCATAACCTCAAGTCCGTTCTCTAGGAGGTCTGCGTCTTTATTCCTGCTTTACCCCTAAGTTCTTCATGACATTTTTTTTCTCATATTAGTTTTTGACATTCTAATGCAGTGCTGTGCTAAGAGTAATAGATCCTTCAACAGCAAAATTGTTTGTAACTAGGCTCTCAATAAGAAACTATTTTTTGTTACATTGTCTTTTACTTATTTCTGACCTGGATGGAAAATTGACCTTAATATTAGGACTAAGGATTTAACGGCTTAGTAGAAATTACCTTTTAAAAGTGTAGATCTTATATTAAATTCAAGCTAACTCTGCCTTTGTAATAAGAAACAATCGCTTACTGCATAAAATACATTACTGAAAGAGTCAAAACTAACTGTAGATAGAAACTAACACAGCAATGAAATATTTTTAGTTGTATAAAATTCAGTGAGGGGGCTTCCCTGGTGGTGCAGTGGTTGAGAGTCCGCCTAATGATGCAGGGGACACGGGTTCGTGCCCCGGTCCGGGAAGATCCCACATGTTGCGGAGCGGCTGGGCCCGTGAGCCATGGCCACTGAGCCTGCGCATCCAGAGCCTGTGCTCCGCAATGAGAGAGGCCACAGCAGTGAGAGGCCCGCGTACAGCAAAAAAAAAAAAAAAAAAAAAAAAAAAATTCAGTGAGGACTTCAGGTTTTATTATTTAATAAATGAAAATGCTTTGTAATACCTGAGATATTTAATGTTGGTGTTAGACTTCTTTGAGTAGATTTACACTATAACTGTTTTATTTGAATAACATAGTATAATTTTACATGTAGTTTTGATTTTTCAACGTGACCTTGGATTATATCAATATTTTGCTTGCTGGAAAAAATCTGCTGGTTTTATCACACTAACTAGGCATATTATCAGTAATCTTGTGGGTTATACGAATTAATTCTTTCTTAAATTATGTCTTGTTTACCCAAAAGTAAAGAGTGCAAATTACATAATTACAGTGTGCCTTTTGGTTTCCATATCTTGAAAAATAAGACCATTCATGCCATTCCCCACCCTGGCCCCAAGTCAGAAGCCCAAATACCCAAGTGATTAGGAACTTGTAACATCTTGCAGAATTTGTAGAAAAATGACAATATGTCATTTTGACATATGTCTTAATTGTATAGATTTCTAAGACACCACTAGCTAAAATTTGTTAGAAAAATGTTTTTGCTCTCTGCAAAAACTTTCACTAGCATTTTTGCATGAAACATATGCCTTTAAAAGCTGGCTAAAAATTATACTGTCTCAGAAGTAAGAAGGATAAGAAGCTCTTTAATAGCATTCACATAATTCTTAAACTTTGTCATATAAGATTTAAAAGTTTTCTATTTCAAATTGTTTTTGATAACACCAATTGCAAATAAGCATTCTCTAATGTGATTTTATATTTATAAGCCAGCTGAATTACTTAGAAACAAGAATGAAAATAATTATACTTCCAATAATAAAACAGATCACTGTATTATCCCTTGAAGTCGTTTTTGTCACCTTATACTGGTTCTCTCATTTTTAAACCTTTTCAAAGTGGAGTCATTCCATTTTGGCAGCATTTTGGGATCTGGTGCATAGCTGAGCTATGAAGAGAGAGGACAAGTTATAACTGTGAGAGCCAAGTGCACCACTGACACCTAAAATACCACCAGGTGAATAGAAGCCTTAATAAATAGTTGAATAAATGAATGAAATGAATAAAACACATTTTTCTAAACAACTTTCAAAAACTGAAAGCACGATGATGTGAAAGAAGTTAGTCTATTCAGTATATCCATGACTAATACCACAGGTTTGAGGGCTCATCCTGTGCGGGCCATTATGCTAAATGCTTTAAACACATGCACGCACACACACAGTGTATTAAACATTCAGTATAATGGCCAGCACAGTGTATGTGTGCGTGTGTGTGTGTGTGTGTGTGTGTATGTGTGTGTGGTGTGTGTATATGTATTCAAGAAAAGCCCATGAGGTGACCATCATCATACAAATAAGAAATTCCAAAGTTAAAGATTAGTAAATGTTGGGGTAAGCCTTCAAAGTCATGACCCTCAGACAATCAGAGCTTGAATTCAATACCTGATTCAAAAAATAAATTCATGAGGATGTTCCTGAGGAAGCAATTAACGGCATGGACATTGTGTTACAAGACAAGCCAGTAGTGAGTGTGGATTCTCTGGTGCACACAGAGAGGCTTCTTTGACATGTATTCTTGCCTCCCATGTGTTCCCACAGTACCCTGCACATACATCTGCCATGGGCCCCAGCACTTTACATTATAGTTACTTCGGTGTCCGTGTCTCCCACTAGATCACAAGCTCCTTGAAGGAGAGACTGTCCTTATCATCTGTAAACTCCCCTGGTATCCAGCATACTGTCTGCAATGGGACAGGCATCCACTGAACGTCAAGTCACTTCCACTCCCCACCCCTCCATGGCAGTTCCTGAGTTCTTATAAATAAATATTCTCTCTTCAATTCACTACAGTTGTGTATTTCAAAGAAGGTTCTTACCGTTTATAAATAACAATGGTCCACAAAATGTTTCACAACAACAAACTGAACTTCTTTCATGTTAATTTCATCACAAGTTTTATGCCCCACAGTGTCCAATTATAATGTCTAATCTGCCTAATTACAAGGCAAAGCTGGGAGCATGACACTGAGACAGGTCATCTGAGCATAATATTCTTGTAGTTTTGGTGGAAACAGGAAATGGGTGGGAAAAAAACAGGATGCTACGTCTTGTCTCAGCAGTGCCTCACCACTACTGGTTCCTAGAAGGGAAGGAGGGCAGGGGCAGATAGCATATCACCTGCATAGGTTTTTCTGAATTGGAGTCCTCTGTGGATCTAGTGTGGTGGATTTCAGCAGTTGGAGAGGGGTGTTGTGTATCACAATCTAGCGGGAGATGTGGTCAATAAGTTGTTGGATAGGTAAGGTTCAGAGGTGATTCATTAAGGACAGTACTCCCAAACCTAAGTTGATAAACACCACCAGAGACTTTGCCAGAAGGTATCAATGTTGTATTTGGGAGTCTGAGAATGTCCCCAGATTGTAATACAAAGTGTCTACATCCTCAAGAGAGAATCTCTAGCTTTCTCCAACTTCAATCATAAACCACCACTTCAACCTAAACACCACTCCCCTTCAATCCCGGACATTCAAATTCTGCCTCTACGTCTATGTGGAGGGATATTTAAAGTTATGGCTCTAGAGGAAAAACGATTGATGTCTTAATTCTCATTTGCATTTGATATGATGACCAGCAACAGAAATACTTGCAGAGGTTCTTTTTAAAAAATAAATGAATAAATACCTTCTTGAAAACTTTACTTTATTAGAGAAACTAGCCCAAGCGTGGAAAATTTAAAATCACTCTATTTACCAAAACTGGCTAACAATAAGCTTACTAAAAAAAACAAAAAACAAAAAAAAACAACAATGATCAGTAAATACCTACACTTAACATTCTTAATTATGGGACAATTTTAAGATCCATGTTGATGTACTTGTAAGGTAAATACCTCTGTTTAATAATAATTTAAAAAAATTCTCACATGTAACACTGTTTTCACACTCATATACACATATAAAGGTTGGGAGACCTGTCTCAGAAACATGTTTATAATGGATTTACATAATATTGTGAAATAAAATCTGAATAAAAATTTTATTCCAACAACATTTCTCTATTTTTAAATAATGTTTATTGTTTAAGTTTTTATCACAGTGGAGATTAATTTATGCTTAATCATCCAGTGAATGCCTACTGTCACCTTTATCCAATTCCAAAAAAGCAAAATCAACTCATTCATACACTCTAAGTCCTGTTGCCATCCCACCATTCATTGCCTGTGTCTTTTTTCCCTTTTAACGGCAATACTATAAGATTGTGAAAAGGTATAACTAATAGGCTTATATGTGTAATACCATTTCTTCAAGTATTCAGACAGCAATATATTTGCCTGCATTGTACACTAGAAAACTACTTGTGACATTATTTCTAAGTACAGGAGAGTGGCTCCTGGTGGGAGTGTGATGAAGTTGTATGTCATAGTGTATGATAAGGATTTAAGCATTCTAGAATTTTCACAACTCTTCCCATGTTAGCGAACGTCATTAGGTAGATGCTGTATTTTTCTACTGTCAGCTGTCAGACATAAGATGTCAAACTACAAATAAATAAAGCATACACTCAACATGTGTAGTGCAAATGCTAAGTAAACAGAATGACAGGGAATAAACTCGTAGTTGCCAGCAAGTGAACGGTTCAGTTGGGAGGTCCTGATTTTGTGATGTCTGTGACTTGTACCCCTATCCTCAAATGAATACTATTCCTGTCCCATGTCAGCCACAATGGATTGAAGTGAGGGTGAAGGCAGTGAGGAGGGGAGTGGGAACTCATTTTCACAAACAAGTAGTACAATTTCTCTGTCACTTCTGTATAACATGTAAAGTTTGACTTGGTAACCAGATCTCAAACCTCTCAGACAAAGCAGGTACCAATATGGAGAAAAGCAAATGTTCCAATGAAAAGAATTAAATGTTGGCACCTATGTAACAGACTGTGTGGCCCAGACAACAAAATAGGATGAAGGAGGTGGTTTTTTAAAGTTAAAACGTTGGAAATACCACACCTGAACATTCAAAAATTACATTACAGAAAAGCCATCAAACAGTTACAAAACATTCAAATAACAACCCTGTTTAAAGATGCCATAGAAGCAGTAATCTTCAGTACTCTGAACAAAAGTCAGAGCTTTGTTGCTTTGTTTTAATTATACATTTAACATACTGTTATTCATTAAAATGAAATAGAAAAAAACTATAAAATTCTCCCAGAGGCAAATTATTGGTAGGGAGAAAATAGAAGTAAAACGTGACAACCAATTTATACATTTACTTAATTGTATGTTTTTCCCCCAGAAGTATCCACAGTCTGTAAGAAAAGTAAAACTAAAACAAAACAAAAAACCTAAAATGAATAAACAAAAAAACCCTAAAAGTACAAAAACCGGTGTCATCTATCTTTTCATTTTCTTCCTCTGCATGCAGTTTTGAGGGAAAAGTGTTCTTTCATGGTAGTGTTCTGAGCCCCCATATATGAAATTCTAGAAGAGAAACGTCTGGATCCTAACCGTCTTTCTATTTCATTCTTGAATGTCTTGTACCGTCAACAAATGTAACAAGCAGCTGGCTGAAATAATCTTAATTAGGAAACATACACACACACATACATATACAAACAAATCTTTTTTAAGAGAAAAGAAACCATTCCTTATCTGGGACACACATATATCAAGACTTAAAACTAAAGTCTGACACGGTCACTTAATTGATTTAAATAATTAAGGCTTCTAAAAGGTTCAGTGCCAAAACTCTCTGCATCAGTATTCGCATAAAATACATTTTTGCATTTTAGGTCTGTGCTTTTTACAGCCATCTTAATTCCACAGAATTTCATTAGTAAGATCAGATAAGGGAGTGTTAGAATTGTTTACTGATGTTTTCCTTTTAGTAGTTGTTAGACTAAATTATAGCAATAAAAATTCAATGACTGAACAGATTTGTTACTATCAGGTGGGCTGTTGGCTCATTTCACCTTCTTTTCATGTTTAATGTGGCCATTTCTTTTATACTTGCCATTGGGGATTCCATTATGGTAATGTCCATTAACTGTGCTATGCTTATTTCTAGACCACAAACTTTTGATTTTACTGTAGATAAATTTTGTGACCCAGGACAAGAGGAAGTAAAACAAGGCAGCACCAAGCAAAAGCACAAAGGCAACATCCAGTAAAAAATACTGACAGAAAGAGATTTGATGGACAGCGGCACGTAGGTGATGGGCTCCATTGTGACGCAGAATGTAATCGATCCAATAGACAGTCCGATTGACAGGGTGCCCAGGTTGATCCTTGTGGATTTCTGAAAGCTTCTGAGCCCTCTGACGGTAGCTATGAGGTGGAGGTAAGACACAGAATGATCATGTAGCTACAAGGCTCAGGATCATAACTCCCTAAAGTTAAAAATGGGGAAGATAATAAAAATAGCTATCCTGTATTAAGTACCCAGTATGTGCCAGGCACTGTGATAAGTGCTTTCAACACATTACCTTATACTAACACAGTAAAATAAATTTTACACAGATAAGGAAAATGAAAATCAGAGAGACCAAGTGACCTGACCATGATTACAAATTTGAGATTCAAATTCAAGTTTTTCTGACTCCAAATCCCATGCTCCTTCTACACTAGACCATGCCTCTTATATACACGTAATCCTTCTCTTCATATGCTTTTAAATACTATTAATCAATGAGTCTCAACCAGGAAGAGGAGTGAATCTATTAGATTCTAAAACAGAGGGACGGTGGGAAAAAATGCAGAATTTTGTCGCAACACCTTTTCCTTTTAGTAGTGACATTTAATTCTGTTCTGATTTAAAACAGCACTAGCTGACAGAGTGAGATTATTATATTTAGTAAACAGATGAAAAGGAATTGACAAACACTATGAAGCCATATGTGAGTGACATTATATGCAGTAGAGATACATACATGTATATGTATGTACATACATATAAAGAGAACACTCTTAAATGATTGATAAAAATCAGCTAAAGAGGATCAAAAATATTTAACTGTACATTTCTATGCCAATCTTTGGCACAAAGCCCCTTTGAGCACGGATCTCTGATTAGAGTTTGCATTGTTCAAACGTAAGAAATAATTTCCACATGGAAGGATTACAAAACACATCATGGAGGGTGTGGCCCTCGAGCTGTGCCTCATACAGGAACAAAAGTTTGGACATGTGAAAACTTGCTAGGCCAAGAGAAGAGTGTGAACTAAGTAATAAAGGTGGGAGGGCAAGAGTATGCCCAGAACAAACTTATTTGGAAAGAGTATGTAGCACAGGGGTGTTTGGCTGGAAATTAGACTGGAACGTGAGTCTCCTTCACGTGTGTTCAGAATGACAAGATATGCAGCCCTGTTCTTAGAATCAAAGACCATTAAATCAGAGAGACTGGCTTTAAACCAGAGCTTCAGGGATAGGATTAAAGAAAGGAAGAGACTGATGGTGGGAAGATCATCCAAAAGACTGCCCTCGGGCTTCCCTGGTGGCGCAGTGGTTAAGAGTCCGCCTGCCGATCCAGGGGACACGGGTTCGTGCCCCGGTCCGGGAAGATCCCACATGCCGCGGAGCGGCTGGGCCCATGAGCCATGGCCGCTGAGCCTGTGCGTCCGGAGCCTGTGCTCCGCAACGGGAGAGGCCACAGCAGTGAGAGGCCCGCGTACCACAAAAAAAAAAAAAAAAAAAAAAGTAATAACCAAGGGCTGGATATGTGTTAAGTTCATAAGGATTAACTACCCATCTTTCTCTACAACTTGCTTTAATAAAATCTCCAGATTCAAAAGAACTCCTTCCAAAGAACAAAAGCAATAGCTTTCAGTAAATAAACCCAAACAACTAGTATGGGAAGAAGGAAGACAAGGTTCAAGTTGAGTAAAAAAGAAATAAGTGATACTTCTTTAGCACTATTGGTTTAAACTAGACTATCTTAGACACAATATTAGTGAATCAAATCAGCCTTTTCAAGAATTATGGCATGTTAAATATGGAACATTATCATGTATTTGAAACAAAAAAGATAAATGCCTTAAGTTTACATATAATTACTTTTAGCAAAGAACATACTACCTGAATCATTGTCATTTTTACAATGAATAAAGACATCTTCCTACCCTGAATGTGCAAAAGGCTTTAGTTAAATATTTAAACTTTTCAAGGGTTATATGCAAATAACTAATTATTTATCTTATATGGATACTTTGTGGAAGAATATAAATTTATTCACTAAACAAAATAAAACCTAGTTTGAAATCAAGCACATATGTATACTTGAAGATGGCATAGCTGGGATTTAATCGCAGTGTGAACTAAGACTATAGCCTGGTCTCTGATTTGGCCCCTTTTACACCTCACAGAACACAGCCAGACTGATTTTGTGTGGATGATCCAGACTTTTGCTTTTTCTGCATAACCGACCCAATCTCGGCAGCTCTGCCACTATCTCTCTACAAACTCTACTTGAGGGCTGCATTGTACAAATCTTCCTTTAAAAGCCTGTATGATACATATCATCTTCCATAAGAACATCACATTTTAAAAAACACTAGACTTTTAAAAGAAAGGCTACAGAACACAGATGAAGGGATCTCACAGTCAGGTACCTCAGATCAGCAAACATACTGATCCAAGTGCCAAGAGCTGTGACCGAGACACTGGATCCTCTAAGGGGTCAGCACACAAAGGCCACCTCCAAGCCCACATAAGACAGCATACTGAACTGCAGTGCACTTGAACCCAGCCTTTTACCTAAAAGCTACATCGCGTTATGTGAAAGAATTGTTATTGTTGGTTGTTTCTTAGAATATGGCAGTGTTTCTCAGTCTACTGTTATGCCATCTACCCTGGGTATAAACAGAAGAAGCTCACACTCTTCAGACATTAATGCCATTTGAAAGGTAAGATCAATTAAATGTCACGTAAAAATGGGAAATAGTGTTGCTTTGTTTTAAAACTACACAGGCCAACTCTCTACTCTTTCAGGCTCAGTTGTGAACTGGGTTAACTCAAGACACATCAAGAATTTAAGAAAAAAAATAAAATAAAGATTCTGACTAGTCATTCACCTGAGTAAAAAAATCTCGGCATTTCATTGACGCCCCGCGCTAGGGAAACCCAGCACCAGGCAGTATCAAGAGCACCAGCTTTGGAATCAGACAGTCCTGGTTCAAATTCCTACTCTAATAGCTTTGTAACTATGGGCAAATTACATAAGCTCTCTGAGTTTCAAGTGCCTCATCTCTATAATATGAATAAGGAGAACGGTGATATATAGTTTTATGAGCATCAAAATGAGATAAAGGACACAAAAATGGACACACAGTAGGGACCCAATGGTTCCCATGGTAGTTTTTCCTTAGTTTGTCAAACCTTGGTAGAATATTATTCAAGGTCATACAAGGCTGGCCAAATGATTGCTATTTCTATTTTCCAAATGACAGAAACATGCACAAGGCATTATACACAGGAATCTAAAGGATATTTCTATAATTGGTTTATTGACAACCTACTGGCAATAATCAGCTATTGACAATGTGCTGTGGTATATATATTTCATCTGCTTTAATATTAATTGAAACCTTACCTGGGATTATTGATAACTTTCACTAGTGCTTCATACAGCTCTCCTTCAGTAACTGTCTTCCATTCTAGCAGTATCCCCATACCTTTTGCCTGTACCCGGGTCATAGTATCATAATGGTCTCCAAAGAGTGGGATTCCCACTACAGGAACACCATGATACATAGTTTCAAAAATACTATTCAAACCACCATGGCTCAGGAAGGCTTTAATATTTGAATGCCCTAAAGAAGGATTAAAAAAGAAAACAACTTAGAATATTGTGTATTGTTCTAGGAAGAGATTTTCCAGAAATTTCTTAAAAGCTGATATTATAATAAACATACATTTCAGATATAGGATTTTTAAAGGCACAGTTTCACAGATTACTGCTCTATACCAATTACGATGCTTGTTATATACATAATTATCTGATTTACATATATCAGTTAAAAGCCATTTTTAAGCTAATATTTATAACTTTAAGAATTATATCATAATATCTTCTCCCAAAACACAAATATCAACTGCATTCAAACGGCCAATAATTAACAGGATATCAATGAAAGCAAGAAATGACAAAAAGTACCAGGGGGCTATCACATTCTAGTAAACACAGACACTCACTTTCTGGCTACTCAAGCATTTATCTATATTAAAAAAAAATATGTAAAAATGTGGGGCTGGATTCCAGATGTCCATGAAGAGTTTCTGTGCTTACCCAAAGAGGAACATTGTATGGTGCTTAGCATTTACAACATTCAAGTCATATCAGCACCTGTGCTACACAATCTTAGGGTCTGATTTTACATTTTAGGTATAAAAACATGTAGGGACAGACAGTTACAAAAGTTAGTTGTAAGAGATGGGACATCACGTAACATCTAGCTGTTATGGAGATAAAAGAGATAATTCATCAAAATTAATGAGGTATTTAAAAATCCAGATCTCCTTCTGAGCAGAAAGTTTTGCATAAAAAGTGTAAGACAAAGAAACACTGCACTCAGGATAGGTGCTCTATGGCCAGAAAGGAATTATAGCTTGCAAAAACACAAACATTTAAGATAAACATACATCAAGTAAAAAAACGAACTCTGTGTGTGAACCTGGGTCTCAATGGGGCTCCAGGACTCTCCCACCTCAACATCTAGCAGGCTGGTCACTCAGTGTCTCTTGCTCTGACCCACAAGCGGCTTCTCAACTCAGCCCAACTAAGGGATCTACCCTCGCAGTGGATTTCAAACTTTCTTTTCAGTAGTAGAACCAACCCTTTTTCTTTAAACAAAACTTTATTATCACCAAGCCCAGCAGTGAAAAATAATGCAGAGCTGGTGTATGGAGAGCAGGGGGGAGTGTCATGAGAGGAGGGGAGGGGAGAGACACTGACTTGGTTCCTGCTTTTCATCCTGGAGGAATCTTCTGAGCATAGTTAGAAACCAACAGAGGACCCACAAAGGTCATGACTAGAGTTAAAAGGATGCTAATGTCAGAAAACGCAGAGAGCTGAGATTCTGAGGAACCCAGAAGAGAGGTGAACTTGAGGAGGGGCTCTGGGTATAGCTACACCTCGCTGTAGAGCCTCGCAGAAAAAACCCCATAAGACCAATTTAGATGCTCCCAGACAGCTGTGCCCCTGCTGAAATGAGATGGCTGATGGTCAAGATATCTTATTTAAATTTACTGCTTCCTTCCTACCTTCTATGGAATCTGAAGTCATAATAGTAAAGACATAAAAAAGAAAAAAAATACAAACATCAAAAAAGGTAAACTGTCTTGTTATTTTTTTCTCAGTTTTACCATTTATAGAATAACATAATAAACTAAACAAAAGGAATTATTTATCTATATACTTACTGTTTTTTAGTTACAAAATTCAATTTGCAGGTTTTTAGGGGGTCAATTTAGCTTCTAAAAGATATTCTTTAAAAGTCTATTTTTAAGAATATAACTTAAAGCTACTTTTACATAATCTGTTAGATTAGTATTATTGAACAAATGATGGTCGATATTGCCAAAATCAGTAACATTTTTATAATTTCCTTAATAAGTAATATCTTAAAGAATAATATGGCCTTATATTTTCCTAGAGATTTAATGAATAAAACAATTTACATTTTACTATCTGTGCTTATTAAACAGAATTAGATTCAGATTCAGATATCTTAAAAGATATGCATATAATTGGTATTTTGAGTTGAGGATCAGAACCCCAAGAAATAAATAAATCAAAAGAAATAATGTGTTCAAAAGTGCCCAGTGATTTAGGGTAAAATCTAGGCAGATAATCCAAGTAAAGTTAAAGTAAGTTGACTGTTATTTTGGCTTTCTGCTTCTCTGTGGTTTCAAACAAATGAATAATTTCAAATTTCTCTGGGTTCTTGGATACATCTGTAGTAAAACTATAACATAAATCTAAGTTTTCACTGTTTTAATTTTACTACTTTTAGCTGATCGACATAACTAGGTATAACTTTACTCACCACTAGCTTATATAGTATTAAGTATATTTTTCAGAAAATTAAAATTTGTGACTGGTCTAAAAATTTTAATTTATAGGCCTAAATGATTATACTTTAAAATTATTTGCCAATAACTAAAGGTTTGACTTGTTGGTCTGAAATCCAGGACTTAACGCACTAGATAACATAATGATTCTATCATACACCATACATGTATTGTATAAGCCACTCGAGTGTAAAACTCACATTTACACAATTAAAATCTAAAAGCCAAGTAAGCACCCACATGTCACTGACTTACCAAGCAGGTCATTTTGTGGTAACCATTCTATGAGCTTGGTGTTGTTTCCCAGATTCTTTGGTTTGGTTCCAGAAAACCTGAAATTTACACCAGACTGTGAATCTTCCAAAAAATCACACTTTACTCCTTGTGTGAACTCTCTGGTTAAATTTTTGGATTTAAAATAAATGTTACATGATCTTTCGTTGACATTCTTAAGAGGGAAGAAATGTTTTAGTAACAACAAAAATTTCAGTTTCTTTTTCACATTTTCATTGACTGAGGGATAAATAAGAAACACTCTGATTATACTGAGATCTATTTTCCTTCAGCTCTCCTCCCCTATCCACAGAGATGGGGGACATAGCAACCAAATGACCCTATGCTAGAAAGTCATTTTCTACCAGCTAGAAGGTGAAACAGGAACGACCAGCAAGGGCCACCACTGGGCAGTCAATAGCTCCCATCTGGACACCCCGAAACTGAGGGAAGGCTTGAGAATTGGAAGAAAGCAGGAAATACTCTTCTTTAGCTGGGCCCCAGAGACAGTTCTGTGGGGCAAAGGACATAATTAGGCTGTTTCCTGCCTTGATCTTTGAAAGATAAACCATACAGTGCTTATCAACTGAGAGAATGGCAAGAGTTTGAAATAAGCAGATACAAAACTGTTCCAAATAAAGTAGAAGGGGCACTTTCTGGGTTAAGCCTAATAGAAGAAATCCAATAGGACTGGAATCCAAAGGGAGAAGACTTAAACCATTGGAATAAAATATGTATCCATTTCATAGCTTAGCCAGGATAAGGAGGAGCTAATCCTCCCACAGTTGTTACAAAGGAAAAACCCCTATTACTCAGAGCCTACTTGTAATGGCTTGACACTGGGGCTGACCTTGATCACTGCTGTATCCCTAGAGCCCAATGGTGGGGACAGGTACTAAGTAAATACACAATAAGTGTCCAGATCCAAGTTTAGACACTGCATTAGAAACTCCAGAGACAGACACATGTTGGCAGTGCCTCCAAGAAGAAGTGGGGTCTGTTTTGACTAGCATTAACTGGCAAGTTACTGTATTTATTTATTTATTTATTTATTTTTTTGCGGTACGCAGGGCTCTCAATTCTGTGGCCTCTTCCGTTGCGGAGCACAGGCTCCGGACGCGCAGGCTCAGCGGCCATGGCTCACGGGCCCGGCTGCTCCGCAGCATGTGGGATCTTCCCAGACCGGGGCACAAACCCGTGTCCCCTGCATCAGCAGGTGGACTCTCAATCACTGCGCCACCAGGGAAGCCCAAGTTACTGTATTTTTAAAGGCCTGGTCTCTTGGATAAAGGAAATCGGAAGTATTTATAGACAAAGTGGGAGCCCAAAAGGTTCCATGAAATATTTTACCAATTTAATCATTCATCCATCATTTTTTCCTCATTCCAACACTGACTTGAAGGAGTATACAGAAATGCATGCAATTACACATTTTTAAGTGATAATAAATAATAGAAGGGTAAATGAGGGTAACATAAAAATGCACCCATCACAAGAATACATCATTGTGCATCAGATCTTCTTTTTATGCTATGGGCTAGATGTCTTTTTAACCATCACAGAGTATTATATAAGTTAATCCCTAGATTTCGATACACTAAGAAACAAAATGAAAAGTCAAAGGCATCCTGCTAATATTGCCAGGGAATCAATGGGCTGTGCTTTACTCAGACCTGCGGGCTAAGTAAGAGGATATGGAAATCAAGAGTGAAGAAACAACCTATATTATTACCTTACCTCCAAATCACTTTTTGGGGCAGTCTCCCCAGAGCTCCTGCCAGTTTGTTAGCAATGTCTTCTGACAGATACTTGACACCAGCTCCGAAAGATACCAGGACAAAGCCATGTTGATTAGCACCATTGACCCACCTTTGGAGATCCTGCAAATCAAAATGTGGCAGTTAATTTTATGAAGGAGTAACACAGCTCAGAATCAGTGTCATCACAGTTCAGTTTTTAAAAAGCCTTCAGATAATTTTCTTAAACAATTAAATAGTGAAGATAATATAATATTTTCCTTTAGATAACTGCTTTTTTAAAAAAATATTTCACTGAATAATGCTAACTAAAATAAGGAGGGCAGGTAGTTAATTTGGTTAAGATCAAAAAACAACAACAAAAAATCAGTAATTAATGACCTAAGAGCTCAGACAGAAGTAAAAAACAAAAAATTGAAACTCATGTTTAAAATACGGTCAGAGATAAATTTGTATGAGGACAGAAGTGAAAGATTAGACACATGACAAAGACATTAACTACCACCCCCCCACACCCACCCAGGGAGACTTTTATTTTAGGAGTGGGCTGATTTTATCTTGGTCTAAGTTTGATAATTTTCATTTCTGAAGAGCATACTGTATTAATGACTGAGAAAGAGAAGGAATTAGCTAATAATTCCAAACATCCATAGGCCTAACAAGTTTTACTATTTCTCTAATTATCTCTTCAACTCACACAGAATAGAAATCATGCATATTTCTATGAGGCATCTAGAATTTGCTCAACTTATAGTGAAGACTTTGGAACCAGAACTTCACAAAAAGTGTGCTTAGGTCTCCAAAGGGCTGGAAGGCCAGGTGGCATCTCAACTCTATATATATGTACCGTATTTTCTAGTGAGGCATCCAGGGGTTCTGGAAATCTCTGAGCAGAAGCTTTCTCTCATTTTGTGGGAAAATGCTAAATTCTCAAACATGTCCATCTACAGCTAATAGATAAGGGGCCATGGCATATCTGATGTTAAATAGGGACAACTGTCAAATTTCAGGAATACTCATTTCAGAGGAAGACACATTAACACATTTCTACCAGTATTATTGATTTAACTGAAGGTGAAAGAAGTTCGTTTTAAGGGATGCCACCCTTGCTTTATTTTATTCTGTAGGCACCAGCTTTTTTTATGGTAAGTTATCCCTTTGAATAAGTCTTTGTCAAAGACACTGAGCTTCAGTTTCCCATATAAAAATGAATAAAGCCACAGCACTTTGAAGAATACATAATTCTGTTGTAAGGAAAACAAACATGCTGTCTACTGGCAACACCTATGCCATAATATAGTCATGGAAACGGGACAAACGCACTGTGTATTCATAATGTGCAGAGTGAGCTGTCACTGTTATATCTCGCAGACCCGGTAGGTCTCTTGTTCAGGATGAAGTTACCAAGATGACTGTGTCGCCCGTGCTCTTTGCATTTCACACCACTTTCTGGCATAATCTGATTTGCAGCTGGGAGGTAAGAAGTACAGTAAGGGGCTTCCCTGGTGGTGCAATAGTTGAGAGTCCGCCTGCCAATGCAGGGGACACGGGTTCATGCCCCGGTCCGGGAAGATCCCACATGTTGCGGAGCGGCTGGGCCCGTGAGCCATGGCCACTGAGCCTGCGCATCCGGAGCCTGTGCTCCGCAATGGGAGAGGCCACAGCAGTGAGAGGCCCACGTACCGCAAAAAAAAAAAAAAAAAAAAAAAAAAAAAAAAGCAGTACAGTAAGTAGTATCATCGCAATAGCATCACCACATAGCTCAATACTAAGTATTTATATGGAATGTTAGCCCTCTTTATGTCTTTATTTTCTTTGCTTTCTTTCCCTTTTCTTTTCCTTTTCTCACTTAATGAGATCTGTGTTAACTGGCTCTATCACACTTATATTCTTAGCAGGAAAGAGGGGACCACATTTTATGCCTCAAATGAATTAGTGAATAGTGTCATTATATGACCAAGAGTGATGATGGAAAGGAGGTACATCCTTCCAGCTACTGAGTGAGTAAAATAGGCTATAATTATTTGGGAGGGAAGAAAACCTTATCAAAACACCTCATTTTCCAGGAAACTCTATTTGTTTATGAACATATAAAAGAAATCGAGAATATATCAACTGTGGATTAAAGCTTTTAACTTATATTCTACCACATTTACCAAGACTATCACGTGCTGAAAATTTAACAGCGTAACTTGTAGATTCAAAGTAAGAAACAAAACAAAACAATTTAGAATTTTCAATTTATATATAGTCTTAAGCCAGATATACTTAGAACAAATATAAATGCTGCACAGTAGAATAATCTGAATTCATATGGTGTTTTCTCCCTATGGTTTGTCTTCAAATAATTTATCACCTACTATCCAATTCTCTAAAGAGAAAAATTTCAGGGTCGATGCCATTTGCAAAATGTTTACATTCAGAAATACTAAGCGTTATGGGAATAACATTTAAATTTTGTTTCCCGAGGACTTAAAAGGTCTTTGAGTTTCAACTGACTCTTTGTATACATGTTTGTTCTTTGTTTTGCATGATATAAAATGAAATCCATAAACCTATTTTTCCAGCTTTTTTCCTACCATAGTCATTAGCCGTAACAAGAATACATTCAAGTATATAATCTTTATTTGTATGGAAGGGAATAGAGAAAATTTTATTCATCATGGTTCCCTCCAGGGAAAGTACTCAGCATTTTTAGAAGATAACACTGCACTTGGCTTAGAGGGGAGAGTGAGGCCCCAAGGTGATATCCCCACTGCCATGTCCTTAGCTGGAGATGGAACAGGGGAGTGAGAGGTCGGAGTAGAGAGAGTGAGGGGCAGGGGCCACTGGGCCGCTTGGGGATGTAACCCCTCCCCGTGATCTGTGATCGCCAATCTGCAGCCTCAACTCAGAAAATGTCTGGTGTGACTCATGTTTTATGAGAACGTAGAAGGGGCTGGGTTTGGGGTTTGGCTGATACAGTGACCTTCTGGTAGCATAGAGCCAGAGGCCGAAGGGATCTAGAATTTGCTCAACTTATAGTGAAGACTTTGGAACCAGAACTTCACAAAAAGTGTGCTTAGGTCTCCAAAGGGCTGGAAGGCCAGGTGGCATCTCAACTCTATATATATGTACCGTATTTTCTGGAATTTAAGACCCCATCAGTTATAAAATATAAACTGATTTAATAACAACTCTTCACTAAACCGCCCCCTTCATAATAAATGTAATTAATGTTAAAAAAAAAATCCCAATTCCAGAAATTTACCACTGTTAAAAATATAGGTACTTTAGAAACCCCCTGTCCTGGGGCAAATACCAACTTAAAAAATTGGACTGAAAAAAAAAAACCCTCACAATATCAACAAAAATAATACATATTTAAGACTAGAGTAAACCTAAGGATGCACATAAAGAAAACAAGACAATTTTACCGAAGGACAAAAAAGAAAATCTATTCAAATGGAGAGATGTAACGTGGGCTGGGAAGGAAACATCAAAGTTATGAAGATGCTGATTTTTTATAAAATTAAGTTCAATGCAACCTCAGCCTACATTCCAAAAGGATTGTTATGGAACTTGAAAAGCTGAGCCTAAAATTCATTTAGAAAAGAAAATGTACAAGAGAGGCCAAGAAATTTTTGAAAAAGAACAGAGTTTACCCTTCAAGATATTAAAATGTACTCTAGAATCTAGAACCATCACAATGCATGTCTTCATTGTTAGGAGAAGGAAGATAGGAAGTCAGCATTTTCATCAGCGGAGAAAGGAGGCCTCCAGCTACTGATTCAGAAAAAATAGTGAGTTAGATCCCTCCACTAACACAAATTACAGAAGGATTAAAAAGTTAAATTGAATTAAAATATATGAAGTACTTGAAGAAAACCCCCAAAGATAATGTTCGTGTATTTGGGTGGGGAAGGTCTTCCTGGGCCAGTCACAGACTCCAGAAGTCATAAGGAAAAGACTGACAGATCTGACTGTAGAACAACAAAAATCTTCTAGAGTATGAAAGACATTTTACAAAGCAAAAGAATAATAAATAGATGCAGAAGTATTTGTAACACACAAAACAAAGAATTACTATCTAAAACAAAATAATGAGGGAAAAAAACCCCGCAAACAACATGAGAAAACACCTCTTTCACAGGAGGAGAGCATACGGCATAAAACATGGAAAGATGCTTAGCCTCAGACGGATAATCAGAGAAACGTAAATTCAAATTGTTTTCATCTCTTGTTCTCTCGGTCGTCTGTATAGTACTCTATTAGATGCTGTCAATATACTATTACTTAATTGATTTTAACTTAAGAATTGACTGTAGTATTTCCCTTTAAGTATTACTGTTTTATAATTTTCTGTCAACTATTTTGTTTTGCTAGAAGGATAAAATGCCTTTTCCTAAGTGAACTCTGGGTTTATTTTCCAATTATTTAGCAAACTTTTCCCACTTTAAGATTATCTTTTAAATAGCTCTACCTTTTTTTTTTTAGTAATTTTACATAGTTTCATTTCTTTAAGTTTTAACCTTTCCTCACCAGACTTTTTTTGGAGTAAAGAATGAAACTGGGACCCATCTTTATTTTTAACCAAACAGCCAGCCTTCTCAACACTACAGAGTATTATTTCATCTTGTCCTCATTTATTTGAAATGCCACCCTCTCAGTCAATTTCTAAATTCTATTCTCTTCCACTGATCTATCCATCCATTCCTGTGTCCGTGTCAAAGAGTTTTACTTACTGCTCTTTTATAATACATTTTAATATTTGCAGTGATAGATTTCTCAATACTTTTCATTTAAGGACTTTGTTTTTTAAAACACATCAACTGCCATTTGTTAGCAGTACCACTTTTTCTTATGTATGTTATGGATACTTGTGCATATATGTACAGAATACACACCTCACATCATGTACCGCACGAGTTTAGTAATTGCGTTCAGTCCTTTATACTTAATTGGCCAGCACTGCACGCTCGCTGCTCCACTAGATGGCAGGGCAGGAACAGAGCATGGATGTCCGGGCTCTGCTGAGTTTCCCAGGCTCTCAGCCATCATCACAGGCCCAAACCCAGAGCCTGTCTGTACGGTTTTTCCTGCTCATTCTCCAGGGGAAAAACTCTGTCATTTCCACAATGTAAGTAAAAGCAAAATCGTCACAGGAATAGAACAAATACTGAGCAGGAAAGCAGCAATAGTCATAGGTGCTTCTCTCACTTTATTACCATGACTACTTCCATTTCTATGCAATTAAAGTAACCAATTTAGATACTTACCTACACTTTGCTATAATTTTATATACATAGCTTTTGAAAAGACAACCTTGCAATAAGAATAATCATTTTATCTTCTTGTAGAGTTAAATAGGGAAGGCGTCTTATGCCGTTTGTGGAAAAAAGTAGCATAATAAGGAAATATGGATAACATATTTATCATAAGCAAATACTATACATTAACATATTTGCTTTTTTTTTTTTTAACAATTGTAACCTGGTCCACATGATGCGTTTCCTGGTATGGCCAGATTCCTTTCCCTATAGTAATTATACACCAAATGCCTTGACTTGGTTGTTGGAAGAATAAGGCAATGAAAAGTACATCATCTTCCCCCTCCCCACTTCCCTCCCTGGAGCGCGGTTCAGGATGAGCGGGTAATGTAACCTGGCCCTGTGAGACAGCAGATGGGGGTGGAACAGGACCCAAGAGATGTACCAGAGCTAGACTGGGGCAGCAAACGCCCCCAGAGTTTAAAACTTCCAATAACTTCAGGTAATATTTTGACATGGTGAATGTCGAGACACGGAGGATAGTGAAAAAATATTCTAAGAAGGAGGAGAGAGCAGATTCTGAGACTTTCGGAGAAGACAATCATTGGGCGACTCCTTTCTCCTTTTTTATACACTTAAGCCTCCTATCCAAAAACAAAACTTCCTCTTAATTGTACAAATGTAAAACACATCCCAATTCCAGAAATGTAAACGTAGACTTTTAAAAGATCATCACTTCAGAATCAATGAAAGAATATCTAATGAAAAGGTGGATGGTACAGGCCCCCCTCTATCCTGTCTAGGCTTAATTCTGAGGACATCAGGATGTGGACAGACCCCTAAGGATATCTTTAACAGCTCAGAGCCTGGGGACAGACTGCGCTGCGGAGGTTAGCACCAGATCTGTCCTGACGGCAGCCTGTGACCCAAACCTACTCCTTTCTCCCCACAAAATAGAGCCTTGAGAGGGGGCCAGTGCAGTGGAGACACCAATAACACTGCATCCTTTGTCAGCCCCATCCATTCTGAGGCAAAGAATGCCTGGACTGTGAGAGAATCCTACACAGAGATGGTGATGGGAGAAGGGGGGTGGGTGTTGGGACCTCTGTTCTTGTTCCCAACACCAATATCAATAGGCCTCTTTTCCCATTTTAAAGGGCCTGATACAAAGAATGCTCCAATTTGGTCAGGTGGGCTGCACAGAACTGAAATATTCATTCTGCAAAATCTAGTAGATAAGATAATAATGAACATTTTTGATATAAAATGTTTTAAAAACACCACGGGACATCAAACGTGATCTTTTGACTACTGCTAAGATAGTTAACCAAGACTTGGTAAACAAACAATAATTAAAAATACCATTGAAAATATAAAAGTTACCATTCAAAACGAAAACGGACCAACTATTGTTTTGACTGAGTTAATTGGCAAAGAATTTGGTTTAAACCCCAATTCTACAGATTGCTGTGCAATCCCCATCAAGTGCCTATTCTCTCTGAGGCCCAGCTTTCTCTTCTTAAAAGATGCTGATAATACTTCACAGGGGCACTGTGAAGATTAAATGGGATCAAATATATAAAAGTGCTTTGAAACATAAAAATTATGGTGCTATTTTCCCAGGGCAGGAAGTCTGAGAAGCAGCACACAGATGATGGACTGAAATGATAGCCACACTGAGAAAAGGAAAAAAATAAAGTTATTCTGCACCAAGACATTTTCTCTGAATTATACATACTCTCTTCGCCATGTTTTTGATCCTTCAGAATAAAGCCAGTTAAAACAAATACATAAATGAGAAAAAGTACAAAAAATGTTTTATATGCAGTATCAAATATAGTTGTCAGTTTTTCAGAACAGTCAAGTAATTTCTAAGATTATCCAAAGGAGTTAAGCCACAACTAACCTGAAGAAGCAATAGAGTGATCAATGTCAAGGTGATGGTTCTATTAAAAAAAAAAATCTCAGAAGATGCCTTCATTAACACAGCGAACATTTTCAGGAGGATGTAATAAGTACCTAGAAGGGTGTATTCATTTCCACTGAGATTCTGCAGTATCTTTTTTCTTTCTCATAAGGCTTTTAATTGTTGCCATTACAGTTACAATTAAAAGAAGTAAGCAAAATTTGAAACCCTGATTTGACTTTGAAGACAGTTAAATTTTCAAGGCTCTTAAGACCTTCAAGAAACTGCACACAGTCAGGATGTCCCAAGGATATGATCATGGCAAGGTACCCAGGCACTATGGAAAGTAACCACTGGGTGTAAAAAGATGAAAATCTCACCAGGAAAAAAAAAAAAAAATCAACGCAAAAAGTGACAGCTAAATCTTTCTTATGTTACAAAAGGAAATTAAGAATCCAGAGGTTTGGGGAGGATGAGAGAGATCTGAGCATGAGGATTTGTAACAGACAAGGAGGACAGGGGTATGAAAGGGAGGGATAAAGATGCAGAAACAGTAGGCGTATGTTGTCTTGGCACATGTGAGTGTAGTATACAGATCTGTGATCCTGGAACATTCCAAAACAATCTGCTGTCAACTCTAAACGTTCACATTCCTGCAGGAAAAAAAAAGACCATGGGGCTTCCCTGGTGGCGCAGTGGTTGAGAGTCCGCCTGCCGATGCAGGGGACACGGGTTTGTGCCCCGGTCCGGGAAGATCCCACATGCCGCAGAGCGGCTGGGCCCGTGAGCCGTGGCCGCTGAGCCTGCGCTTCCGGAGCCTGTGCCCCGCAACGGGAGAGGCCACAACAGTGAGAGGCCCGCATACCGCAAAAGAAAAAAAAAAAGACCATGGCTAACAAATACTTCTTTATCAAATAGTGCCTCGGCAAGTGAGGAGTCCATTCATTAATTGAGCAAATACTATTGACTACCTGCCGTGTACCATACCTGGCATTCTTCTAAGCACTTGAGACATACCAAAGAAGAAATTTATCACCAAAAATTCCTGTCCCCAGAGAGTTTACATTCTTAACAATGTAGCCACAACCTAACTTTCTACCCCCACCTCCCATCAGGTTTCCACCCTTCATCTACTCTTCCTTCTTCAAATATAGCCTGCCCCTCGGTGCCTGGCATATCCTCTTCACCTCATAGTTATTTATCAAAGTTCTCACAAAGGATACTAACTCTCTGTGAGATGTGCTCTCTCAGAGGACACACATCACATACCTTGTGGTGTGTGAGTTTAGGCACAGGATTTTCTCTCTTCCTGGGTTGTGAGAAATCGTAGGTGCTCACTACTTATTTCTTTTCATAAATCAAGAAAGGCAGTAGTAATCTACATCCTTAAAAAATAAACAATAAATGCATTGTTTTATTTTTTCCATCCAGTTTCTTAGATAAGTAACACCGTCTCTTCCCTAGAATTTGAACTAACGAAGAGAACGTTGGGCATTTTAAAATTAGAGTTTAACTACATGGCCTGCCTGGAGAAAATAAAGGTAGGTTTGCCAGCCAGTCCACCCGTCTGCCTTCTTTCCTTCCAGGAAAAGCAAAATGAAAGTTTCTTTGTGATAATCACAATATTATGCCAGAAAGACACGATGAAGGAGGCAAAATTCATGTCTAGTGTGAAGGTGGACAAGGGAAATGGCTGTAGTAGAGTGAGACGGGTGCAGGAGGAGATCAGGGGAGATAAGGTGAGGCTCTAAGGCTGAGAAGAGGAAGGAGTGGGTGCAGGTGGGTGTTTGTTAGAACCAAAGACAGTGAGGGGTTGGGAGAGGATGGGGCTACCATGATTTTCAGGTTTCTGGCTTGGAATAATTCTGTAATTAACCAAGAGAAGAACCCTATAAGGAGAAGCACGTCTGAGGAGGGGGGAAGAAGAAGAGTTTATATTTGAACGTAATGAATTGAGATTTCTGTGTAATATCCAAGTGGAACTACTTAGAAAGCAGTGGGAACCAGAAAACTTGGGAGGGAAAATTGGGCTGCAGATACAGTTTTTTAGAGCTCTCAAATACATCAAGGGGAAACACATGAGTGTTATGGACAACCGGCGACACAGTGGACTCTTTAAGGAGAAGTGAGAAAAAGAGATTCTGGGTCTAGAATACCTAACAGAATAAATTAGTTACATTTCTGCTCAGAGCACTAGTTAGAACGTGGTCCCCTAGTTCAGTAAGTAGGAGTGCAGAGGACCCATGGCACCCGCCTGCAGCTGTAGCCCAGGGAACCCCACAAAGGGTTGAGTGGGCCCTATACTCAATCCAGTTCCTTCAGGGAGGACCCCAAAGCAAATCAAAACCACGAAATGACCATCAGTTACTCTGATTCCAGAAAGACTCCTACTTAATCTGATGGCTTTAATTCCGTGGAGTCCCCTGCTGGGCTCTCCAGACACCCTTCAAGCTGAGAGAAGCTGAGCTTTTCTCTGGAGTCTAACTCGCTGAATTCAGTGCTATTCAGGCAGAAAAGACAATGACTTCCTGACCAGCAAAACTAGCACCTGGCCGAAAAGAAGGTGATATAAAACACAATAAGCAAGTTTGAGAAAGGGAGTCCATACCAATTTTTATTTTTCTTAGAACTATTTTCCACTGAGAAATTCCTGTATAAGATATCTGTATAACTCCCTGTCCTATCACAAAATATAGCTTAGTAACATAAAGAATGGACATGGTAGTTCACTGACAAGTACGTCTTTGCTATATGTCTGAATTAAGATGCCTTTGATTAAAATTAAAGGCAAGAGAAGAGCGAAAGAGCACACAGCAAAAAGAAACTGGAAAAAATTACCTAGAAGGTGAGTATTCATTATTTACTTGTGCAAAAGAAGGATGAAGTCATTTTATTCCTTTTACAATCTAATTGGATTATAAATCCTAACTATTTGCTCTCCAAAGTATTAACAAACCTATAATTGCCTCACTGGGAAATACAAATCAAAAATTCTAGATAATCTATTAATTTTTATTTTTTAATTTAAACTTCCCTCCATCAATTTCAGCATGTGATCAACACATTTAACAGCAAGTTATTAAAAAAACAAACAAACAAACAACTAGATACAGGGAATCGGTAAGTAGGCTGTTAGGTAAAAACAACCTCGAAAGATGCAAATTATTAATCATATGTGAAAATTACAGCAAAAGACGTGGGAAGTATATTGTGTGGCAGGCTGTATTTTCCCAGCAATAATTCAAGCATTAGTTCCAGTCTTGCACATGCTTTCGGAACCTTGCTGCTCCCTCCCACAATGGGGCTGTGTCCACACCCCTTGAACCTGGGAAGGCCTGTGACTTTCCTGATCAATTGATATAGTAGAAGTAACGTTACGTGACATTCAAGGCGAGGTCATAAAAAAGGCTACAGATGCCAACTGCTTCTCTCTCTTGGAACATGCACTGTTGATGCCCAATCACCACTATGCGCAAATCCAAACCACACGTGGAGAGGCCACAAGTAGGTGTTCTAACTAACAGCCAAAACCAAAGTCTCAGCCACCAGCCAATATCAACAGCCAAACATGTGACTGAATGAACCTACAGATGATTCCAGCTTCTAGTTCTCAAGTTGTCCAGCTAAGGCTGCAGATAAATGGGAAACACGAGAAAGCCCTTCCCACTGAGTCCTGCCTGAATTCCTCAGCTACAGACTCTGTGGGCCAGAGAAATGGTTGTTTAAATGCCACTAAAGTTGTCCTTACACCTCTAGTAACTGGAATATCTCAATAGATCTTCATTTGGTTAGTTTCTCAAGAGTCACAGCTGGACTCTAAAAACAGGGCTACGAGATCCACATGAAGTCCCTGGCATAGCATTTTTTTTCTCAGAAAAGACTGGGAGAATAGGAAGTAACTGACAGTCACTGAATACCTATTCTGTGACTTTCAACCTATCTAAATTATTTCTTCTAAGAAAATAAGATGATGAATAAAGGTGAGGCCCAATAATACAAAATAACCTAATTCTGAGCCATGGACCTGTGGTCCTCGTCAATACTTCAATAGAGAAAAATGTAATATTTACCTGGTATTTTTCCAAAATAATTCTTATAGCCACATTCCCTTTTTGATGTGTACTGATATTAGCAACAGGGACTGAGTACAGTGCCCTTAATTAATCTGCAGTCATATTCATGTCATCAATAATTCAGCAACAGTTAAACTGTACTGGTCACTTTCTTTGCTCCAGGTAACAGGGGCCAGGAATACAAAAGAGCAAGACATGGTTCCCTGCCCAGAATGTCACAGTCCAGGTCAGATGCACAAGTTTCACTATCAGCATCGCATAAATACTGCCTTTGCCCCATTTCTTCCCTCTATGCTGGGGAAATGGGAGACTCTAGGAATAAATAATTTCAAAATACGCATTTACATTAAATTTCTGTAAATTCATTCTTTGTTTGTTTGTTTTGTTTTTGCGGTATGCGGGCCTCTCACCATTGTGGCCTCTCCCGTTGCGGAGCACAGGCTCCAGAGGCGCAGGCTCAGCAGCCATGGCTCACGGGCCCAGCCGCTCCGCGGCATGTGGGATCTTCCCGGACCGGGGCACGAACCCATGTCCCCTGCATCGGCAGGCGGACTCTCAACCACTGCGCCACCAGGGAAACCCTGTAAATTCATTCTTGATTTCAGAGTTGAATTTCCAATGGAAGAGTGTGGCAACAAGCAATGAAAATTTGTATGCTAACAGTTCCAAAACCAATTGGAAACACATTGATAGTTCAATTAAATAAAATGTCAAAAAAAATTTCCTTGGCAACTGAAGAATCCCTTCATAAATCAAAGAAAATCTCCCTTTTTCTGATATTATAATACAGATATTGATCTTTCTAGATTCTAAACCTATAAAAAAAATAGTAAATGCAAAAACTGGCAAAAACTAGTCTAGTTCATATCACTTCCGGGGTAAATCATTCAATTAGATCCTTGCAGGTCAATGACAGCATCAAAGTGCACCTGAGCCAGCTTCTCCCAAATGCCTAAATACATACATAAGAAGCTAGACAAATACCAAAATATGCAATGAGACTGAATCCTAGGACCTAATGGATATTTCCATTAAGTCTTGTGTCTTTCCATGTTGAACATGAGTGGTGCACATGGCTGTGAAGAAGGCAGAAGTCTTTGGTTTCCTCTGGCTGTCAGCTTGGGGTAAGAGGCTATACAGACTAGAAAACTAGGAACTGACCCACCTCTTCCCCTCCATCTCACTCCGCCTTTAGATAATCTATTTCTACAACTCTTCAGGAAGTACGACTCCTCCTATGCAACAAAGCCAATGACCCAGGGCTTCCCTGGTGGCGCAGTGGTTGAGAGTCCGCCTGCCGATGCAGGGGACATGGGTTCGTGCCCCGGTCTGGGAAGATCCCACATGCTGCGGGGCGGCTGGGCCCGTGAGCCATGGCCGCTGAGCCTGCGCGTCCTGAGCCTGCGCATCCGGAGCCTGTGCTCTGCAACGGGAGAGGCCACAACAGTGAGAGGCCCATGTATGGCAAAAAAAGAAAGAAAAAAAAAAAGCCAATGACCCAGAAGGGTCTGGGCAATGGCTCATTGATCCTGGGATGAGTAGGTGAGTCATCTCAGGGAAAGCATTTCTCCCTGGGGCAGAAACATGCAGAGCCACGGTAACAGTGCCAGCTAGACTGTGTAACCTTCCATGCACTCACCCTACGTATTACGAAACAAATCTCACTCTCTGCTTGGATAGAGAAAGGGAAGCTCAGAATAAGATGAAAATCCTAGCTGGGCCCAGCAAAGGCTATACCAATGGAGGATAATCATCAGAAGACTGTGTGGGTTGTTACGCTTCCTGGTCTCTCTCCAGGCATGCTCTGCCAGGAGCACTCCCTCAGCATCTTCATACTCTCAAGTCAATTCTGTGGAACTACAACTTGGATTGATCTGTTCTCCTAGTTCACCATTATCATGACTTCCTTCCATCAACACAATTAACCACTGTGCTCCTAGAGAAGCTTGCAGTAGAAGTCTATCTTTGAACAAGAAACCCCAAATTTCCTTTCTCACCTATCTGCTTTTTGTCCTAATGCCTGGGCCCTCTCAAAAGTTTACTGCCCAACCTGAACCAGTGTATTTTAAAAGTCTTATTCAAGTACTCTCCACTCAGTGCTTGAGTACCCAATTTCTCTTAACTTTATCCATGAGAAAAATCTTAAAATTGTCATTGACAGTCCAAGGTCAGTCTGTTTCTCACTTCTGACCCTGAACCACACCAGATCATTCCACATTCTCTTAGCCTATCCCATCCTGCTCTCACTGGTAACTGGGTTCTCTGTTTCCCCTGCATCATGGTACTCCTAGCTACCCAAATTCAACAGGCCCCTCAAGGTCAGAACAAACACCACCTTCTACATCAATCTCTGCTCTTGCCAAGTTTAAGAATCTATTCTATATTTCTCTTGATAGTACTTTACATCTCCATTAGGTACTGTCCACATCTGAACTTGTTATAAAATTATTTGCATACATATATCATCTCCTTTAGCAGACTATAACTTCCTTGAATACCAAAGCACCTAAAGGAGTATACGGCCCATGACTCATCTACACTCAATAAATATTCATTGGATATATATCTATCCGATGGGTTACATTAAGTTTTCATTATTGTTTTACTAAACCAAACCCATGCAAACAGCCATCAACCTATAAACAGGTTTATTCTTAAGGTTCATTTGTAAATCTTTTTCTGAAATCTATGTGCATTTTCACAAAATGTTATTGTTATACGTGGTAACTCAGGATAACTGATGTTGACTTCAGTACTTCAAAGATATTATGGATAAATAATTAACTTAAAGGTCATGTAGGCGATGCCGTAAGAACCTAGCTGTGATGGATAACATTGTACCAATGGGAACTTTGGGACAACAAATTCACCTTCTCTACTCCTATTCCTGGGCATTAGTGATGGATGGACTTGCTGCATCTGTTAAAAATAAAACATCTCTCTGCATATCTTTAAATGTAAGCAACTTAAAGAGTTTATGAATCTGAAATATGTAAAAGAGGAGACATGAAGGAAGCCCCTAACAGAGCATTACAGCAAGAGAGCAGAAGTGATGTATGTATGGAAAACCAGCCAGTATTTGTTTGTAGTCTTGAAATTGTCTTAAATTTCACATAAAATTAAAAGATGTGAGAATTTTATCTTATAAAAGAGAAACATGGCTAAAGAAAAGGGCTTAAGTAATACTTCTCTTAGAAGAGGAGTCTTCAAGTATTCTCAATTGAGGAAAAATGGAAAGAATAAAGACTTGCCAAATCTTAAGTCCAATTGTTCACATATTTTCCTGATATACGTGATTTATTTCACTATGTGGCTCCAAAGGAAAATTTCTATGATGATCATCCACTAAAATGAAAATTGGAAAAATGGGGAAACCAATTTTCCCTCTGAATTAACAGCTACGAGGAAGTTTGCGGGCAAAAATCTCAACTATCTCACCTAGTTCTAAAAATATGTCTGAGACTAGGCAAACTGAGAACAAAAGTACAGAAGAAATACTGCGAAGAACAGAGATCAGATGTTTCAAGGATCGATCAAGTAAAGAGTTTTTGAAGAGAGGTGAGTTTGCACATCTACAGCAGAAAAAGCCTTTCTATGGAAAAGCAAGAAATGAACATGGTCAGTTAAAGAACATGTGCCAGAGGGCTCAAAGGTTAAAAAAACAAACAAACCGCCCCCCCACCCCAATTTTGTGAGTTCATCTTGGATTCCTGTTACCTGACAGTTGATTCTGACAAACTGAATAATCCTCAAAGTAGATGAAAAACCAACAACCAAAAGTCAAAAACAACACCAAGAAAGAAATTATTTTCATGGAATTAGAAATCATAGTCACAATATTAGACTAAGTATTGCAAAAAAATGTAAGAATGTACATATATTAATTTAAAGTAAAAATGGACAAATTAGCTTTAATATATTTGTAAGTAGTAGCTGTACACAGATGGCTTCTAAGCATACAATCCTTAAAAAAATAGCTCATACATAAGAGAAATGTGAATGTGGGAAAATTACTCTACAAGTGCTATTTGTAATACTGTAATCTGCTCCAAGAGGAGAACGTGCAGATAAAGTGATATGAAAAAGGGTTCCAAGGCTGGTCAATTGCCAGTCATTTTGAAATAATGCAACTCAAAAGGCAACGAATGTGACCACACAGCTGGAATCACAGTAAAGAATTTAGCACCTGGGAAAAGAGGAACCAGTGATCCCTACGCACAACAGGTCCTCAGGGCAAATGCAGAATCTCCAGCTCAGCTTGGGAAAAACCTCTGCATACCAATTCAGTGTGGTAAAAACAACAACAACAACACAAAACTCAAAATCCACTGGTCCAAAACACTGCTGCTTTTAATTAACAGTTCACATACCATTTTAGTCAGTGTTTACTGAATTTAAACAATCACATATAAATCTGTACTTCTCAAAGTGAGGAAACACCCAAGTGTAGGAGGGAATGCCCACACCACAAAGCCATAAAATAAATACATCCTGGAATGTTAATTTTAATCTACAAATAATGTTAAAGTCCTTTTTTTAAAATAATTAAAACGAAGGTATAAGATTGTAGGAGAGAGTGCTAGTTGCCTAGCAATATCTATTTTCTCTACTTCCTTAGTAACAACTCCCAGCTTTTAGCTAGGCTCATTGCAGCCCAGGCAAAGAGGACATTTTCCAGCCTTAGCTGAAGCTGAGCATGAAAAGGTGAGCAGCCAATGTTCTGGACAATGAGATGTTAAGAGGAAGTAATTGGGCCTGCCAATGGCTGGAACACAGCAGCCATCTTGGCTATGAGGACCAGAGCTGCACTCCAGGATGGCAGGAACAGAGAGCTGGATCCCTACTGACGTCTCAAAGTTGCCATACCACCCTGGACTGCCAACCTTAGAAATTCCTTTTTTTTTTTTGCGGTACGCGGGCCTCTCACTGTTGTGGCCTCTCCCGTTGCGGAGCACAGGCTCCGGACGTGCAGGCTCAGCAGCCATGGCTCACGGGCCCAGCCGCTCCAAGGCATGGGGGATCTTCCCGGACCGGGGCACGAACCCGTGTCCCCTGCATCGGCAGGCGGACTCTCAACCACTGCGCCACCAGGGAAGCCCAGAAATTCCTTTTCGTGACACAAAAATACACTTCCATTGTGCACGACTATTTATTTGTTTTCTGTTTTTTGTGTTAAACATAATTCTTAAGTAATGCAATTATGAAGAATGCAAAATAGGAGACTTCAAATAAATGTCCATGTTTATGGCTGACTGCATACGGTTTTCCCGGTATCACCCAGGTGAACAAATTCATTACTCTGTGGTGTAGGTTTAAGAAGTACCGCATTGCAAATTATTAATAAGAATGCTAATTTCTGGATCATTTGGGTTGATTTAAAGCTAGAATACTCTACCCATACTATATCATCAATCTCTAATACCCTGGTGACTAGGAGTTGCACCTGAAAATCCAACCTCACGCCAGCATCACAAAGTCTGAAGAGCTAAAACTCATGACAGTCCTACTAATTTATTTTACAATTGAAGAAACTGAAGAAAGACATAAACTGAAACCAGGAAATCAGAAGTGGAGCTAGAACTGAGTTCCAGTCCTAAGTTCTAGTGCCCTCTATTATAAAATGGTGGTATGGCCATATAGTCTATGAGACAGTTCAGACTATTTTAAATTCCTCAGAAGAATAATGTTATGTAAATTGAAGATATTAATCCAAGTAATCCACAAAGAATTTTTTTTACTTCATCAATGAAAAGATACTATGTTGCATTATATCCTCCAAGCCTACATTTTACCTTCCCCTTTGCAGTGCACTGGAAGGCAGTGAAAAACAGTGATATTCATGGGAAAAAAAACTTAACTTATTTTGTTACTGGTAAACACTGTGTTTCTTATTTTCTCTTTTTTTTTTTTTTTTTTGCTTTAGTGCATATGTATTAATCCACCTGAAGCACAGCCAATGGAGTTTTTAAAAATGTGCCAACTGCTTCTTCTTCATAAATGTATTTTTATTTAATTATGATACATGACAAAATTGGACTAAAAGTACACCTATGTCAAATCTCATTCTTGTGTCATAATGGAAGGATTTTTTTAAAAGGTCTTTCTCCAAAACCGTGACATACAGCCTAAATAGTACCCTGGATTTGATTTGACTGAAAAAATATAAAGAATACAAAATAGGTCATCTGTGTGTCTGAAGACACATATAAGTGATGCTACTGAGCATACATGTTCATGACACAATCCTCCTTCCTCACCACAGGTAAGAAGTGCATACTCTTCATATGCTTCCGAATGTTAGTAAAGCACATAAGCGTCACCACGTACTAATCTGCTGAGAGTGAGCTCAATACGCTGGAGTGACATTCCATCTTACATAATGAAGATAAATAAAGGGAATCAAACCAAGAAGTGTTCTGTTCTATATGCCCAGGTACTGAATAGGCAAAGGACTTTGGAAGAAAAGCTAAATTCATTACAGTTTAGATTCTTTATGGTAGAAAACTTCCCCAGTTGGCAAACAAATGACACTGAATTGACATAACTATAATAATAAGCAAGAATACTATGCTATACATGAGCTGGGATATCTGCTTGTGTTCACTGGTCTTCCACAGATTTGTCCTGTAATAAGCAGGAGGATGAAATGAAACGGTGCCTGTAAATCACTCAACGTCATGCCTCTTCATGGTGAGCCCACACCAAAGGACATCCACCAGTATTATTTTCAACGACCCTTGGTAGTGAAATTCTTGATGCTTATTCCCATTCAAGGAATTCTACAATGGCTTTCCTAACAATTCTGACCAATTCTTAGACTTGTTAATTGCTCATTAAATTTTTTCTTCTATAAATACAGTCTGAATTCCTTCCACAAAGCATCCTTATTTACTTTCAGTTCTTGATGATGGTTAGGAAGTCTGTATCTCTGAGCCTTGTATGTAGTAGGTGTTTTATGAATAGTTAATTATAGTAGAAGCTGACGTGACTTTAATGAGCTAAGAGCACGTTAGCAATATTAAGACCCAAATAAATAACTAGCGATGTGATGAGCCCCAGTAAAGGGGCACATCAAATTGTTAATGGAAGAGGCAAGCACACTGCTTTCAGCTATAGAGGGACCAGGCAGAGAAGCATGTTCACCACTGCATACTCAGTACCCAGTAGAGTATCTTGCAGATACTTAACACTCAGTAAGCTTTAACTGAACAAAGGAAAGAAGGAGATACGGGATTTTAATAGGCATAAAGCAAGGACAGGACATCTTAGGCAGGGAAAGATTTAAAAATGCATAGACCACAAATTATAAGTTGCATTAACTCGTTCTTTTGGTGCATATTTATGAAAGGGCTATAATATTCCAACTCCAAGGACACCAAAATGATGAAACAAGACATCTACCTCAGGACACTCGTAGTCCAGTGAGGGAAAGATGAGTAAATAAATCCTTGCAAATTCAATATGATGTGCTAACATAGACTATGGAATTCTGATAAAAGTATCTAAGGGTTCAGGAAGTCTTTCAAATGAAGTGATGTTAAAAATGGGGACCAGATCAGTTGTGACTGAATTGTGAGAAATAAAATTAGAAAGGTAAGCAGGTAGTCCTGACTCCAAGTATCAGGTTTTTGAACTTAATCATTTATGTATGGGAACCACACAGAATTTATCAAGAGAGAAATACCAGTGCTGTACTGTTTGAAGATTAATTAGTCATTGTTTTTAGGGTAGATTAGGTTCAGGGAAGAAGGACACTGTGACTGAAGGGTGAGTCTGGGAAAAAGGTGAGCAGCCTTTGTAATTGTCACACATGAGGTCATTACAATTTGCAGAAAATGGGAATGGAAAAATAAAATGGAACAGAAAGGGACAGAAAACATATCCAAGGAAGAACCACCAGTATTTGCTGAAACCAGGAAGAAAGATGCATTGAAGTAGTTTAAGAAATATGTTATTTCACTTTTGATGTGTCATGGCTTTCAATAGAATATTAAAAAGGAATGCATGTGGTTGGTTGGCTATTGTGCAAGATTTAGTTTGGTGTATATTTCTATACAACATCTGGTTGAAAACCAAAAAAAGGAAAAAAAAAAAAAAAGAAAAAGAATGCCTAAGTTAGCCAAAGTGATTCCCTTTCTATAACTCCATATGTACTATACTTAAAGTCTTTGTTTCCACCTAAGCAACTAACATAAAAGTTACAAGTGCGTTCATGCATCCAACAGAGATCCACTGAGGACCTACTATGTATATACCAAATACCGAGCTCAGCACTGTCAGAAGGAAATAAATTTGAATGATTTATCTGTGAAATAGTACCTTACTCTACAGTAATGGCAGGAAGAAGCTATTTAAAAGTCAAGTAATACTAACCTCACTCGGGAATACGTGATAACGTTTATTCTAAGCCCCACAAGGGCCTTTTTATCAGTACCAAATGGAATACCACAAAATACATAACTACTTCTACCTGTTATTTTATGGTTCAGGACTTTTTTTGCCCCCAAGGATTTTCCCAACTAATTGTCTCAACTGTAGTTAGGTGTCATCCACCTTATTTAGGTGCTTTATCATTCACCAATACTGTGTAACTATTAAAATTTAAACTTAACGGTTATAGTATTTCTTTCCATCCTTCTGAACGTAAGTGCCTAATGGCCTAGAAGCTGCTTTCAATGCCACTGCCATCATCTTGCATCCAGAATTGGTTTTATAACTTAATGTTTAAACAAAAAAGTCAGAGAGAATGTGACTGTGCATCTTAAGTACTGGGCCCCGCCATTTCACAGCTTTTACCTTGGACCTTAAGCCACAATTTTACAAACTAAAACACCATTAAAATAACAAGAACAAAAAGCAAGCTTCTTTGTTTTTCTTTTAGGCCCCCCCAAAAATGATTTCCCATTTTGGAGAAAAACAACCTTTTAAAGGGTCAGCTCTTTCTAATTTTGTTCTGATTAAAGTGTGATACATATCAGAGATCACATCTTATCTCAGAGGGCCACCGGTAATATACACAAAAGACAACACCATATTCTGCATTAAAAAGAATTTCTTGGACTTCCCTGGTGGCGCAGAGGTTAAGAATCCGCCTGCCAATGCAGGGGACACGGGTTTGATTCCTGGTCCGGGAAGATCCCACGTGCCATGGAGCAACTAAGCCCGTGCACCACAACTACGGAGCCTGCGCTCTAGAGCCCGCCGTGCCACAACCACTGAAGCCCATGCGCCACAACTACTGAAGCCCACGCGCTTAGAGCCTGTGCTCCGCAACAAGAGAAGCCACCACAATGAGAAACCCATGCACCACAACGAAGAATAGCCCCCGCTTGCCGCAACTAGAGAAAGCCCGTGCGCAGCAACAACAACCCAACGCAGCCAAAAATAATTAATTAAAAAAAATTTTTAAAGAAAAGGAATTTCTCTAAATGCAAGAGGAAAATAGTGTCTTTAGACAATTCCACCCTATTAAGTTTTCTATAAGTTATCTTTTTACGGGACTTTAAAACAACATTTTTTAAATAAATACATTTTTCTCTTATACCAACAGAAAGTCAAACAGCAAACTTAAATCCTGTTGCTTACAAACTAAAGCAGATGAGAGAGAAAAGAGAAAAAAAATAAAATGATGTTTTATTTACTGAATTGTTGAGTGCTAGTTTATTCAGCTGTCCATACTGGGTGGTTCATTACAGCTGCTCATTCAAGTGAAAATGGAGAAGTGAATTCAGGAAGCAAAATATTCATAGCCCAATAAGTTGGTAAAAAGAACAGGTTTAGCTAAAGAATCTCATATTGAAAAGTATACATCAATAAAATTTTTTTTTTTTTACATCAATAAAATTTGAACTAAAATATTATAACAGTATGTTTTTCTTGCTTTAAGCTAATTGCTATTGATTACTGCATGCCTAGTATATGCTGGGCATGGCATGAAACAATGTGCTTTACTTACTCTACTATCCTATTTAAACTGCAAAATACCACTATAAGGTAGCTAGTTTCCCCTTAATACAGATGAAAAACCTGCAGGCTCCAAGTGCCAGTATCTCAAAGATATAAATGGCTTAAAAAAGTTCCACCAAGGGCTTCCCTGGTGGCCCAGTGGTTGAGAGTCCTCCTGCCGATGCAGGGGACACGGGTTCGTGCCCCGGTCCGGGAAGATCCCACATGCCTTGGAGCGGCTGGGCCCGTGAGCCATGGCCGCTGAGCCTGCACATCTGGAGCCTGTGCTCCGCAACGGGAGAGGCCACAACAGTGAGAGGCCCGCGTACTGCAAAAAAAAAAAAAGTTCCACCAAGGTTAATGTAAGTTGGAAAAGCTCGTGAGCTTTCTGCCAGCCATTAGTGCATCTGACCTCACAATTCTGTTAAATACCTGGGGGTCAAGTTACCAATTTTAACAAGAGGAGGCTGTTACTCAGCTTGATGGTAGCACTAACTCCCATGTATACTCCCTTATAAAACATAATGAGCCCATTTCCTCCTCTTATTGATGTTTATCTCTTTCCCTTTAAAAGAAATTTCCACATGCTTAAAAACTATTAAATTTCATCTTGTAACATTTCAAATTAACTTTTTAAACTATCCATCATGTTGTAATATGCACAGATGGATGGAAAAATAATGACTGTCAATTTTTCCTTTTTCTGTCAAATTGCAAATGAAGATGAGAAGACTAATTCAGGCAATGGAGAAATCTAGACCCTGTAATTTCTTCAAGTTTAATTGCATCTAGTTTAGGTTCTAAAAATCTAATAAAATCCCAGCCATGCCAGGCTGGTTTAACATTCAAAAATAAATTAATCTATCACATCAACAGGCTAAAACAGCAAAAAATCACATGATCATAACAATATATACAGTAAAAGCATTTGACAAAATCTAACACCCATTCATGATAAGAACTGCTAGTAAATTAGAAATAGAGAAGTACCTTCTCAACTGGATAAAGAACATCTACAAAAAACTGTAGAGCTAACACCATACTTAAATGAAATAAACTAGAAGCGTTCCAACTAAGATCAGGAACAAAGGAAGGATGTCCCCTCTCATCACTCCTTTTTGACACTGTATGGGGATGCAATACATTAAGATAAGAAAAGGAAATAAAAATTATATCGATTGGGAAGGAAGAAATAAAACTGTCTTTGTTCACAGATGACATGATGATTAGAAAGGCCAAAAGAATCTCCTGGAACTAATAAGTGACTATATCAAGGTTTCAGGATACAAGGTTAATATACAAAAGTCAATCACTTTCCCATACACATACCAGCAATGAACAAACGGAATTTGAAATTAAACAATATTATTTAAATTAGCATCTCCAAAAATGAAATGTTTTGGTATAAATTTAACAAAATATGTATGAAGTCTATGTGAGAAAAAGTATACAACTCTGATGAATGAAATCAAAGAACTAAATAAATAGGAGATATTGCATGTTCACAGACAGGAAGACTCAATATTGCCAAGATGTTAGCTCTTCCCAACTTAATCTATAGATTCAATGCAATTCCATCAAAATTCCAGCAAGTTATCTTGTGGATATCAACTGATTCTAAAGTTTATATAAAGAGGTAAAAGACCCAGAATAGCCAACATAATATTAAGAAGAGGAACAAAATTGGAAACCTGATGCTTCCCAACTTCAAGACTTACTTTACAGCTATAGTAATCAAGACACTATGGCATTATCAAAAGAATAGACCAATAGGTCAATGTGACAGAACAGACAACCCAGAAATAGACACACAAACTGCTCTTTGACAAAGGAGCAAAGGCATACAGTGCAGCAAAGACAGTCTCTTCAACAAATGGTGCTGGAGCAGCTGGATATCCACAAACAAAAAAAAAGAATCTAGACACAGACCTCACACCATTCACAAAAATTAATTCAAAATGGATCACAAATGTAAACGTAAAAGACAAAAATATAAAACCCCTAGAAGATTACATAGGAGAAAACCTAGATGACCTTGGGTATATCAATGACTGTTTATAGATAAAATGACAAAGGTACGATCCATGAAAGAAAGAACTGATAAGCTGGACTTGATTAAAATTAATATCTTACTGCTCTATAAAAAATAATTTCAAGAGAATGAGAAGACAAGCTGCAAACTAAGAGAAAATGCAAAAGACACATCTGATAAAGGACTGTTATCCAAAATATACAAAGAACTCTTAAAACTCAATAATAAAATGAACCTGATTTTAAAATGGGACAAAGACCTGAACAGATACCTCACTAAAGAAGATATATAGATGGCAAAGAAGCATATGAAAAGATGCTCCACATTCTATATTGTCAAGGAAACACAAATTAAAACAATGTGATACCACCACACACCTATCAGAATGGCCAAAATCCAAACACTTGACAATACCAAGTACTGACGAGGATGTGGAACAGTAGGAACTCTCATTCATCGCTGGTGAGAATGCAAATATAATACAGCCACTTTCGAAGACAGTTTGGCAGTTTCTTACAAAACTAAAAATATTCTTACTATCTGATCCAGCAATTACTCTTGGTATTTACCCAAAAGAGTCGAAAACTTATAACCATACAAAAACCTACATATAAGTACTTATAGCTTAATCATAATTCCCAAACTTGGAAGCAGCCAAGTTGTCCTTCAGTAGGTAAGTGGATAAACAAACTGTGGTCCATCCAGACATTGGAACATTATTCAGTACTAAAAAGAAACGAGCTGTCAAGCCATGAAAAGACATAAAGGAACCTTAAATGCATATTCTCAAGTGAAAGAAGCCAATCTGAAAAGGCTACATACTACATGATTCCAACTATATGCCATTCTGGAAAAGGCAAAATTATAGAGACAGCAAAAAAAAAATCAGTGGTGGCTAGGAGTTGGGGGGGGGGGATGAATAGGTGGAGTTCATAGCACTTTAGGGCAGTGAAACTATTCTGTATGACACTATAATGATGAATACATGTCGTTATACGTCTGTCAAAACCCACAGAATGTGCAACACCAAGACTAAACCCTAATGTAGACTATGAACTTTGTGGGGTTATGATGTAATGATGTGACACAAGGTTCATCAATTGTTATAAACGTACTACTCTGGAGGCGGGTGTTGAAAATGGGAAAGCAAGGGTATATGGGAAATCTCAATTTTGCTGTGAACCTAAAACTGCTCTTAAAAATTAAGTCTGAAAAATTTAACGATTTTTTTCTCCACCCTCCTCTCTCATTTTCCTATCAATTTACTTCAATGGTTAATCTCTCATTTTATGAATCAGTAAATATTGTCAAAACACTCGGGGTCTTAATCTCGTAACACCAGTCATATAAATGTATATGAATAAAGCTGTAGCTAACATCCACTGAGGTTTAGAGACATCAAATATTCTTTTTTTCTTTTCTTCTTTTTAACTAACATTATGAAAAATTCCTAGACCAAATATTTTACGTAACACATAGCTTTCTCATCACTCATATGAATTGGAATCTATGACTGGCTCATTGAGAACTGTCACCAGACCAAAATTTAATATAATCCAAAGTCAAGTACTGCTTTGTTTATAGTAATGGAAACAAAATGAGGTTGAGCAAAGAGGGACAGATTTCTTACACGGCTGGAAGAAAAGGAAGGAATAAACTAAAACTGATGCTGTATTTTAAAGTAACATTATTACTTATGAAGATAACAATGCTACCAACAGTAGGGCTTTTGTGATCCCTTTTTTAGCAACTGATTATTAGTTGACAAAGATTCACTGCAAATTTTTAGTTCAAACTTCATCCTTAGCCCTCCTAAAGGCTATTAATTTAGCTTTTAAATTTAGATTTTTGCCTGTCGTGTTTGAACACAGTGACAATCAAAAGTTTACCAGAATTTCTCGACAGAAATTACTCTAAGATTAACAGTAATGATTAAAGTGCCAGAAAAATTAGGGCTTCACTTTTAAGGTGAGACTATCCGGTCTTTTTGGTGGTATTTTCTAGGCTACATCTTCAAATTAAATATAATCCAGCAATATATGGCTCTAGAACATTATGTATATATATTTATTTTTTACTTTAACACTATTTTTTTAAATACTTTCTTATTTATTTTAGATGGCAGTGAGCAGCTACTGGAGTCAACAGCTATAAATGTATTCATTCTAAAGAATATTATAGATGTAGGAACCTGAGGAATGTTTCTCTTCTAAGGAAAATTCTTAAAAACTTTTCTAATATCTCTATACATGAAAACGATCAATCTATGAGATCAAAACAGTGAAAACCAAAGTGGAGTAAGTGCCACACGAAAGTAAAGTCAACAATGAATCCAATAAAGCATCTGTCATCTCCGTTCCAGTTCAGTGCTTACCTGTGATCCCCTTTTCCTCCTATCAGCTCTATTTCTGGGAGACAACGCTAGGCAGCCAAGGAAAAATAAGTCTACATGTGCCAGGCACTTACAACTTATCATGTTTATCTTTACAATGGGATTATTTTTCTTATTTCATGGATTAAAAAAGTTGAGGTTCAGAGAAATTAAATAACTTGCCCAATAACCTAAAACTAATAACAGGGAAACCATGATTAAAACATAGTGCCTGGCCTGAAAGCCTGAGTCCATTCTAGTAGCAGGAGCCCTCCTTACATCAGTTCCAACAAAGATGGTTTCCAAATGGAATGGTACTTGGATCTTACGGGAAAAGTCAAGGGACAATAAAAGAAAAAAAGGCAAAGCAAACAGATGGTAAAGATTATAGGGCAGAGATTCTTCATTCCATATTAACAGGAGGCTGCCTTTCCTGGCATCACTTTCTGAGTGCATAAACCCAATCCTACTCTTTGCCTTAACTGTGTGCCTAGGCATAATGGGGATATGAAAATCCTTGTTCAGCAAGAGAGCTGGGACATCAGAATGTCCATATGGTCAGGTCTGGGGATGGCAGCCTCTTCCAGTTCCTTTAATGGAGGGCATGGTTCATATACTACTTGGCCATGGCATTCAGAATAACGTCTAACCCTCAATAAATATTTGCTAACAGAACTGATGAACGAATGATATAAGTGAATGGAGTCTATAAAGAAGGTGACAGAGAGCTAGAGATTGCTGTCCTTCACTTCCACTCGGGGTTTTCTTTCACAAGTGGAACCAGCGTGGAAATCCCAATGGGCTATAAAACTAACAGACTACACGTAAGACCCTCTGGAGGTGTAGAGACTATGATGTTTTACTCTGAATCCTCAGCATCTAATGGAGTATCCTGCACAAGGAAGGGGCTCAACAAATACTGCTCAATAAGTGAGTGAGTGAATAAACAAGGATATAGGTATGAAGGACTGGGCATTTTCTTTTATAAGGATGAATAATGTCCTCAGGTGAGATCCCCATCAGAGTAGGAAAGCCTATGAGCCTTAGAGATCCTCAGTGAGCTTGGGATGGAAGCTCAGGAAGACCTTCTGCAGTAAGAGATGTCTAAAAATGATGCTGGACCTAAGCATGGATGTGCTGGTGACAGCCAACCTGTTAAACTTAGTGAAATTGAAAAATGACAAACAAGCAGCTAGTGGGAAGGAGTAACTTTCCAATAAGTAGAGAACATTCAGCATGAATCAAACGTCAGAGTGACCTAAAATGTCAGCCACGGTGGTGGCAGAAGGAGGACCTTGCTCCTGTCAAAGGAGATGAGTTTTAAAATGTGCCTCACACATGGTGACCTTCAATAAATTATTATGGAAAGAATGGCAGAGAAGGAAAAGAGGGACAGAAGGAAGGAGGGAGGGAGGGAAGGAGAAATGAATGCCCCCAAATCTGCCCAGCCTGACGTTTTCCTTATTACTCCTTTGAAGGAGCTTTAGTTCTGCATTCCCCAGAGGGTCTTATTATAAGGCAGTGGTCTTATCCTGTAAGCATTTCATAGCACAGATCCAGAACCCAGGGATAGAAAAACTGCAGTGGACTTGGGACTCCCAGCTAAAAGCTCCTAATGGACACTATTTGTTATTCCTAGGTTCTAATGCCACATTCTCTAGGTACCTATGTTTTCCTTCAGAGCATTTCCAAATATCACTTAATGTGATTAGAAGTTTAATATCTGTCTCTTCCACCACACTTAAGTTTTCTTTTATTCCCAGGAGCTAACACAGTCTATGGATTTAAGAAAGTGCTTCATGTATAGTTGTTAAATAAATGAATAAATAACTTAAAAATGTCTAAGTGTTATTTTATGGTCTGATCTTAAAGATGAAAGGCTTTTTTTGTGTTTTTAAGTGAAAAGCAAGTACTGCATGCTATTCCGTCTTTATCATATATATATATATATATATATATATATAGTTTAAGAATTGATTTCAAGAAATGTGGCTGAGTTTTAAAGTATACAATATTATTCTGGTAGAAGAGATAGATGAGGTTACATATTTAGCTTGTAATTCTAAAGGTTAGTTTAGCCCAAGCTCTTCATTTTGCAAATGAATAAATTGGGCCTATCTTGATGAAGTAGTTCTGGATCCCTTAACCTAAGTACAAATACAAGCTATCTGAAGCCTGTTGTGAATTTGCATCTTTCTGGGTACTTTAGTTTACATGATAGCTAGAGCCTATTATTGGTGGATGGACTAATAATGGTGCTATGCACACTTCATTCTTTGATTATGCAGGGAATATATAACATATGAACTTAATTTTGTTTTTGTGTCACTGTAACAGAGCGATGTCCTTAGCGTCTGTAACACTAAATGGCCCAAGAGGGCTATGTTCTTTCAGTTACTTCTATTCTTCTTCTAGTTGTTTCGGAAGGGGTCTCCTTTTTCTGCCAGATTATTCAATTGTTATTTTTCACTATTTTCAGCATGCCAACATGAAAAATTTATTTGCTTTTTTAATCTTCCATAGTCTTAGAAATAAAATAACCCAGCTGTTTTACAGGTATGTAATTAGAGTGAATTAACTCTGGGGGAAGAAGGTCTAAGGGTATCTACTGTGAGTCGAGTGTATGAATTTTAGTTCCCGGACATTTTGGCTTCCCAAATGTCTTTTCGATTTAGATTTTAGCTCTTCGTTTTCATCCAGATAAGCAAAACTGCCAGAAAAAGCCTGTTTGTTATTGAAGTTAGTGGGGGACATGGCACTAAAACTCAGACCTTTGGTTCTCCACTAAATGTTCTCTTAAAAATGCAGCTCATCTTAATATATATCTTTTAAAATCCATAATGTATAGTTCCCATGAAATGGCTCAATAATTCTCTACTTTTATATAATGCTCTGCAATTTATAGATACAAATACCATTTCATTCTTCAATGAACATTTCTGACATAGACAAAAATGTTATTATCCCCCTCCTTTTACAAATAACTGGACGTGGAAAGCTCAGGTGACAAAGCTAGCAAGTGGCAGTCATGGGACACTTCAGTCTCTCGAATTCCAGAACTCTTCTGCCACTTACAAGGACATAGGTTTAATAATACGAATTAGTGGAGCAGAGCTAGTCTACAAAGGCTAAAAACAAACAACAACAGAAAAAACTAAGAAGTATGTATTTGTTGAATTTCAGACAATCATAACTTCAGTACTTCCCCGAATGCATCCTTCTAACAGGAAATATTTTCAACAAAATCTGTGCCATTTAAACATTTTCAATGCATTTAAATATTTTCTGCACATCTTTGCTTCTCAACATAGTATTTGTCTGGCTTATTTAATCTGTGAAATCTACAAGAGTGTTAAGCACCCATTGTATTAGCACCACATCAGGCCCCGTAACCCTCCTATTACCACTTAAACTCACGAGGACTGTGAGATCCGGTGCTGTAAAGAGCTAAAATGGCTGCGTTCCCAGAATAAGTTAGAACTTTTAAGCGTATAACGTGAGTGGGTAAAAAGAACTGATATTAGGGACACCCAGCAAGTGCCCCTCATTCTCTGGAGCCATTATCTTTCCCTTTTCCTAACCAGACTAGTTATGCTGCTGGTATTGATTCATCTGACTTGATGTCTTACTGACACGAGACCTCCGATTTCAGTATAAAATATTCACTACTCCTAGAAAGGTAATACGTTAACATTGCTATCAGCCATTAACACAGCACTGAATAAACTTCTTAGTTCTCATCTACACTACAGCTAGCTAACTGCATCTCAGGTTTGGAAACAAGGTGTTTTTTTTAACAAAAAGAAAAGGAGAAGGGGATTGATTTGGGAGCACTGGGCAGCCTGAGCCACAGTAAGGCTGACTGAAGGGGCCACAGCGGGGTTCAAATCAGAGGTAAAACACAGCAGAGGAGAGGAGAGCAGTAGAAAGTCTGTGTGTGTTTAGTGGTGGGTGGCTGTCAGGTTGGGGGGTGTTACTGAAAGGGAACAGAATAAGGAAAGTGAAGAATAGAAAGAGAAGTCGATAAGCCACATGTAAACTTGACAGTTCTGACTAAGGCTGGCCACATTTTAGAGGGATTATAGATTTCTGTGAAAGGATGATATTGATAAAGTATTCCCAGCGGGTTAAAACATTTTGCTAAAGATTGCCTACTTTCCATACTCGGCACAAAAGCTTATTAATGAAACCACTACTGCGTAAAGATTATTTATTTATGTTTCTCAAACAAAAATGGCATTGTCTCGACTCCACTGGGTATGCTTTGTCCAGTTTGATGTTCTAATTAGCAATTCTTAGCATGATTAAATGCTAAATACACAGCTGTGTGAGGCTTCAGCTGGTAGTAACCAGTAGTGCCTAATACTGACTTTTTAAAGAGAAAAACAAAAGTACTCAAATACTGGATATAAAACTTTAGAGGCCCTATTCAGCTGAAAGAAGTAAAGTTATCAATATAAGCACAGATTATGTACAATGTGTGCATAAAGCTAACAGCTATGTCGTATTTTTCATCTCTGTTGAAAAATTATTTGGACTAGGAACAAAATTAGCCTAATCTAAGTAGCTGGTTTCGTTTAACTCACATAAATAACATATTACATATGATTGCCATTAAATCATCATAGTTTTAAAAAGACAATTACTAAGCAAGTCTAGAGGGATAACCTATATTCAAACATTATTATAGGAAACCTATATACTTTTTTGAATAAAATGAATTTTTCTACATTCAACTGAAAATAAGTTGTACATAATAAACTAGTAGATAAATAACTCCACTTTTTATCTCTACCTTACTTTAGTCCTTATAACACCTAACACTTCTAAATAGTTTAAAACAATGGCGACTTTTCTATCTTCATAATAGAAAAGTGATCCAAATTACGTGTCAGCATAAATTTCTACCCTTTAAATCTGTAAAGATCCAGTAAATAAACCTTGTTTGAAGTTTTATTTATGAAGCAAGTTACTTAAAACTCAATTGAAATAAGTTGTAAAGAGAAAAAAATACCTTATCTGGTAAGGCTTTGTTAACAGAAAGCAGGTTTCTGTTTCGTGCCTCAGATGTATGATAGTTCTCAATCTTATACGTATTTCTATGTATATTTTCTATGTATAACTAACACAAGTTTTCACGCATCTAAGCTTTGGCAACGTAGTGGGCAAATTCCTTCCTTTTTTTACTGCTCTACATATTGTTCAACTAAGTATGAACTTTACCAAAATGAAATCAAATTTGCAAAGGCTTTAAGCATTTTCCTATCATTTCAATTTTTGCCTTTGAGAAGAATATTTTACAAAATCCATTCACAAATTTTCATTAAAAACTAAAAGATATAATCTTTCAGGTGAGAAGAAACCACATTATGTGTATGACTTGATGTGTTTTAAAATTCTCTTTAAGATTACACTTCAGGAAAATATCCTTCAATAAAAGTGGTAATTCAATTATATTCCCTGAAAAAGATGTATTTTGTCTATTGTGCAAAATAAAACCAAACGATGAACTGAATGTTAATCAGCTTTTTAAAAAGCAAAAATTATTTCTTTTAATACTATTTCTAATTATGATTTACCAGACAAGAAAAGCTTCACCATATGTAAATTGCAAAATCAATCCTCTTTCATACCTATCCCTTGTCCACTCTCTGCAAGCCTCCACTTCTATGAACTAGGACTTAAAACACACCTACAGAGAGGTCTGCTTGACTTTGATTCTGTCAACATTAATTGCACCAAAAGTAAAAATGTTTTAATTTAAGAATATAAGTCTGGATTTTAAAGTATGTATGGTGCTCAATATGTTCGATTTCACACCATCACTGAAGTGGAAAAACCTTTAAAAACCAGTTTAATCCCCATCCACTCACCCACCCACGGCTTAGTGACAAAGAAACAGGAGCCCACAAAGAGAAATCGATCTCTCCAGGACCTAGCCAGAGACTCTGAATACGCAGCTGACCCTTGAACAACTTGGGGGATAGGGGTGCCAACCCTCCCCGCAGTCAATAAGCCCAGTATAATTTACAGTCGGCCCTCTGTATCTATGGTTCCTCTGTATCGGCGCATAAGTGGACCCACGCAGTTCAAACCCCTGTTGTTCAAGGGTCAACTGTATATATTTGTCCGGTTCCCAGTGGGTGCTCTTTCAACTTTACCAACGGACTGATGCAGCAGATGCAAGGCTGATTCTTAAAGGTGAGCATGACTTTAAAGTCCTTTGCTGCTATTATCTACTTGGCAACAATTAAAGTTGTCTGGTGATATACAACCACATGTATATGTCCCCAACTAACACATGGAAACACCTCATTTGGTGGCAATGATAACTGATGGACCGTCCCTTCCTGAAACACCCACTCCTTGGATTCTAAAACACCACTTGACTTCTCGGAGTTCCTGGAGGCTCCTCTGAGTTTACCCAGCTGCTACATGATAGAGTATCAGGGGCTCAAACCTAAGTCCTCCTCTTTCTCTACACTTCTCCGTAAGTAATTTCATTTATTCCCACCACTTTAGTACTGTCTTCTGGAAGATCACCCCCACCTTTGAATACACAGCCCTGGCCTTTCCTATCAACTACATGCTCACATGTTCAAAGGTCAACTGAACATCTGCACTCAGACATCCACAGGTTTCTCAAATTCAGTATGTCCCGACCTGAACAATGCATTTTCCCTCAAAAATCTGTTCATCCCCCACTCTTTCCCATCCAGGAAATGACACCTACTGGTTATTTAAGCAGGAAACCTGCCTGTTTTTGAAGTATCCCCACTCCCCAAATTTGATCCCAGTTAATTCTACCTCCCGGTATACTTGGAATCATCCCTCTGCTCACCACCTCCGCATCCATCAACCCACCTCTTTCCTGAGCTAAAAAAAGCAACATGCACTCATTCGGTCCTCCTGTCTTCTCTCTTCCTCTCTTATAATACTTTCTCCACAAAGCAACCAGAGGGAGTCTTTCTAAACACAAATCCAATCACATTTAAACTCATCTAGTGCAATCCAAACCCCTTTTAGTGGCAGGATCTTTGCTCACCTCTCCAAACCCAGCTGAGCCACCTGCCCTAGCCTCACGCCTTCAGCCTCACTGATTTTTCTGGGGTCTTCAAAGTGCAAGTGCCTTCCACCCTGAGGATGGGTGTGTCCTTTGTCTGGAAAGCTTTCCTCCCCTTGGCTCCACCTTCTCCTAAGGCCCTACCCTGTCTCCTTGTTCTCTATCATTGCACCCTGTTGGTTTCCTTCCCAGCACTTCAGCATCGAAATTATACATCTTATTAATCTGTCTACATCTTTACTAGTCATTTCTCCCATTAGACTATAAGCAGCACAAAGAAACTAACTTGCACTTAACATTACTAGCCCGGTGCCAGGCACATACTAGGAACTCAATAAACATGCACTGAATATATAACTAAATAGCTATCTATCCTTTTTATGAGTGGCCATCCCTTTGTGTTTTGCAAAACCTTTTCCCTGCCACACACAGGGAAAAGTTCTCAAAGGACTTTGCAGTGAAAAAGAAAACATCAAGTTGGTTTAGCTGTTCCTCACACTGGGCTGACAAGGGTAGGCAGGGAACGTAGTTATCAGCCTCAAGGTTTTAATAATATTTATCAAGACATTTGAGCTGCTTTTCACCGATAAAAACTCTGGCAATTTACAATATAAAAACAATTTTATCCCACTTTTGCAAAATAAATTGGGCAAACGCATCAGCTTTTACAACTCGAAATTATATTGATTCAAAATGTATGTACGAGGGCCTATACTTCGCAAAGTGCTGCAATACTAGGTATGAAAGTGGGTGGGATATAAAAGATGACTGAGCCGATAGCACTGCTGTCAAAGAGTTTCTTCCATTACTCTTTCTGAAAGGTCTTCAGTTTTTCAGAGCCTAGTGACTTTCTTAAAGATCTATGCAGATGAAATCTTTTCAGTTACTATCAAAAGGACTTTTCTCTAGATCTAATTGAGCATAAAACAATTCAAAGCAACAGACAATTATTAAGTAGTTGCTATATTCAAAGATGTATAAAATGAGGTCAGCTTACTTTGACAGGTTTATTTTTACTATTATCATATATCTAGGGGAAAAGAAGAGAAGCAAATCGAGGGAAAATAAATAATATCCTGAACATGGCATTAAGTTTTCCCTTCTTGCATTTGAGCACCAATTTTCCCAAAGGCCACCCTGACAAAAAGCCACCCATGTGAAATAATCTAAGTATTAACTTTAACAGGCACTCTTCTCAGAAGTAGACAAACTTTTTTAGGAAAAAAGAAGACGTGCCTCCCTCTCACAGTACTTTCTAGAATGAATGCTCTGTTATGAGACTGACTAACTGACTACATTTATACTGATAGAATCAGAATTCTTAAATCTCCTACTAAAAGTGATTCCTAAAACAGCAATAAATGTTGCTTTACAAAAATATACCTTGATATAAAGCCAAAAGAAAATGGTGGAGGTATGTGTATCCCACAGTTGCTTTGTGATCAGGGTTTAAGGAACAGGTCTTCCACCACAAATACTCAGGGTTCTGGTCTGCATACTTTTATCATTTTCATTTTGGTGCCAATTCCTATTACTGAGTACAGGCATTGTGAGTGTCCTGCCACCCTCTACACTGTGTGAGGAGGAATTTTCTATACTCCATGATTTCAGATGGAATTAGAATACATTCTGGATTAAGAAGTACCTGAAAAATTCCATCCCACTACTTCAATGCCTATTTCTCTCTGGCTATCTGTCCTGTTTTCTTGCTACAAAAATACCCTTTACAAAGCAACTCTCAGCTCCAGGACAATACTGGGTTTATCAGGCAGGGCCTTATGTGCATGCTCAGGGTTTGTTAACTTGCAAGAGAGATGCCTTCAAAGTAAAAACATAGAAGTGGTTGTCGCAGTGTAAAAATACACGTGACCCTTGAACAACATGGGTCTGAACTACATGGATCCACAAACACATGGATTTTTTTCAATAGTACATACTACAGTACTACACGATCCGTGGTTGCTTGAATCCGTGAATGAGGAACTACAAATAAAGAGGAACTGTGTATACAGAGCCAACTGTAAATTACACGTGGATTTTTTCTTTGTTTTCTGTTTTTGCGGTACACGGGCCTCTCACTGTTGTGGCCTCTCCCGTTGCGGAGCACAGGCTCCGGACGCGCAGGCTCAGCGGCCATGGCTCACGGGCCCAGCCGCTCTGTGGCATGTGGGATCTTCCAGGACCGGGGCACGAACCCGCGTCCCCTGCATTGGCAGGTGGACTCTTAACCACTGTGCCACCAGGGAGGCCCTACACGTGGATTTTTGAGAGGAAGGAGGGTCAATGTCCCTAACCCCTGTGTTGTTCAAGGGTCAACTGTATTTTCTGAGTAAGCAAGCTAATGTAAAGATTGGACACTAAAAAACAAACCCTTTCTCATTTTGTTATATTTATAATATTGATATATTATAAATACAAAGAAATGTTAATGGGTAGTGAGCATTTACAAAATGCTACATAAAGTAAATGACATTCTGCTTGCTACTAGATTTTGGATATAAGATTGTACATAAGAACAAAAACAATTTCAGCATATAACTTCTTAGGATTTTAGAAACAGGCATTTCTGTAATATTACATTAAAATCATAGCCTGTTTTGATCCAGTGCTGTATATTAACCTAAGATAAAATATTTTTAGAACGTTGTAAAAAAAAAAAAGTGATAGTTTCATCTTCTCCAGAAGGATAGTCCCCCAAATTTGGCAATACCTAAATCTTGCCATTTCTTCAGCATACTTAAGGTCCTGTGTGGGTCTTCCCTTCATGAGCAAAAAGATTGGAAGATTAAAAAATAAAAACCATAATAACAAATGTTACAGTCCCTAGAGGATCGACTTTCAAGATGGTGGAGGAGTAAGATGTGGCGATCACCTTCCTCTCCACAAATACATCAGAAATACATCTACACGTGGAACAACTCCTACAGAACACCTACTGAACGCTGTCAGAGGACCTTAGACTTCCCAAAAGGAAAGAAACTCCCCACGTACCTGCTCATGTGGCTGACAGGGTCTTGGTGCTCCAGCCGGGTGTCAGGCATGAGCCTCTGAGGTGGGAGAACCAAGGTGAGGACACTGGACCATGAGAGACCTCCCCACTCCATGTATTATCAATCGGCGAGAGCTCTCCCAGAGATCTCCATCTCAACACTAAGACCCAGCTCCCCTCAGCGACCTGCAAGCTCCAGTGCTGGACAACCTGTGCCAAACAACTAGGAAGTTAGGAACACAACCCCACCCATTAGCAGAGAGGCTGGCTAATAAGTTCAGAGACACCCAAAAACATACCACCGGACACAGTCCTACCCACCAGAAAGACAAGATCCAGCCTCATCCACCAGAACACAGGCACTAGTCCCCTCCACCAGGAAGCCTACACACCTTCCTGAACCAACCTTACCCACTGGGGGCAGACACCAAAAACAATGGGAACTACGAACCTGCAGCCTGCAAAAAAGAGACACCAAACACAGATAAGGAAAATGAGAAGACAGAGAAATATGCAGCAGATGACGGAGCAAAGTAAAAACCCACCAGACCAAACAAATGAAGAGGAAATAGGCAGTCCACCTGATAAAGAATTCAGGGTAATGATAGTAAAGATGATCCAAAATCTTGGAAATAGTAGGAAGAAAATACAAGAAATGTTTAACAAGGCCCAAGAAGAACTAAAGAGCAAACAAACAATGATGAACAACACAACAAATGAAATTAAAAATTCTACAGAAGGAATCAATAGCAGAATAACTGAGGCAAAAGAACAGATAAGTGACCTGAAAGATAAAATAGTGGAAATAATTACGACAGAGCAGAATAAAGAAAAAAGAATGAAAAGAATTGAGGACAGTCTCAGAGAACACTGGGACAAAATTAAATGCACCAACATTCAAATTATAGGGGTCCCAGAAGAAGAGAAAAAGACAGGGACTGAGAAACTATTTGAAGAGATTATAGTTGAAAACTTCCCTAATACGGGAAAGGAAATAGTCAATCAAGTCCAGGAACCACAGTGAGTCCCATATAGGATAAATCCAAGGAGAAACATGCCAAGACATGGATTAACCAATCAAAAATTAAGTACAAAGAAAAAAATATTAAAAGCAGCAAGGGGAAAGCAACAAATAACACACAAGGGAATCCCCATAAGGTTAACAGCTGATTTTTCAGCAGAAACTCTGCAAGCCAGAAAGGAGTGGCAAGACATATTTTAAGTGATTAAAGGGAAAAAACTACAACCAAGGTTACTCTACCCAGCAAGGATCTCATTCAGATTCAACAGAGAAATTAAAACTTTTACAGACAAGCAAAAGCTAAGAAAATTCAGCACCAGCAAACCAGCTTCACAACAAATGCTAAAGGAACTTCTCTAGGCAGGAAACATAACTAAAGGAAAAGACCTACAAAAACAAACCCAAAACAATTAAGCAAATGGTAAAGGAAACATACATATTGATAATTACCTTGAATGTAAATGGGTTAAATGCTCCAACCAAAAGACACAGACTGGCTGAATGGATACAAAAATAAGACCTGTATATATGCTGTCTACAAGAGACCAATTTCAGACCTAAGGACACATACAGACTGAAAGTGAGAGGATAGAAAAAGACAGTCCATGCAAATGGAAATCAAGAGAAAGCTGGAGTAGCAGTTCTCATATCAGACAAAATAAACTTTAAAATACAGACTGTTCCAAGACACAAAGAAGGACACTACATAATGATCAAGGGATCAATCCAAGAAGAAGATATAACAATTGTAAATATTTATGCACCCAACATAGGAGCACCTCAATACATAAGGCAAATACTAATAGCCATAAAAGAGGAAATCGACAGTAACACAATCATAGTAGGGGACTTTAACACCCCACTTTCACCAATGGACAGATCATCCAAAATGAAAATAAATAAGGAAGCACAAGCTTTAAATGATACATTAAATAAGATGGACATAATTGATATTTATAGGACATGCCATCCAAAAAGTACAGAATACACTTTCTTCTCAAGTGCTCATGGAACACTGTCCAGGATAGATCATATTTTGGGTCACGAATCAAGCCTTGGTAAATTTAATAAAACTGAAATTGCATTAAGCATCTTTTGCAACCACAAAGCTATGAGATTAGAAATAAACTACAGGGGAAAAAATGTAAAAAACACAAACACATGGAGGCTAAACCATACACTACTAAATAATCAAGAGATCACTGAAGAAATCAAAGAGGAAATCAAAAAATACCTAGAGACATATGACAACGAAAATACGATGATCCAAAACGTATGGGATGCAGCAAAAGCAGTTCTAAGAGGGAAGTTTATAGCAATACCATCCTACCTCAAGAAACAAGAAACATCTCAAACAAACAGCCTAACCTCACACCTAAAGCAATTAGAGAAAGAACAAAAACCCCCAAAAGTTAGCAGAAGGAAAGAAATCATAAAGATCAGATTAGAAATAAATGAAAAAGAAATGAAGGAAATGATAGCAAAGATCTATAAAATTAAAAGCAGGTTCTTTGAGAAAATAAAATTGATAAACCATTAGCCCGACTCATCACGAAAAAAAGGGAGAAGACTCAAATCAATGGAATTAGAAATGAAAAAGGAGAAGTAACAACTGACACTGCAGAAATACAAAGGATCATGAGAGAATAAAAGCAACTATATGCTAATTAAATGGACAACCACGAAGAAATGGACAAATTCTTAGAAAAAGCACAACCTTCCAAGACTGAACCAAGAAGAAACAGAAAGTATAAACAGACCAATCACAAGCACTGAAATTGAGACTGTGATTAACAATCTTCCAGCAAACAAAAGCCCTGAACCAGACGGCTTCACAGACGAATTCTATCAAACATTAAGAGAAGAGTTAACACCTATCCTTCTCAAACTCTTCCAAAATAGAGTAGAGGGTGGAATACTCCCAAACTCATTCTATGAGGCCACCATCATCCTGATTCCAAATCCAAAGATGCCAAAAGAAAGAAAACTACAGGCCATTATCACTGATGAACATACATGCGAAAATCCTCAACAAAATACTAGCAAACAGAATCCAACAGCACATTAAAAGCATCATACACCATGATCAAGTGGGGTTTATCCCAGGAATACAAAGATTCTTGAATATGCAAATCAATCAATGTGATACACCATATTAACAAATTGAGGAGAAAAACCATATGATCACCTCAATACATGCAGAAAAAGCTTTCGACAAAATTCAACACCCATTTATGATAAATACTCTCCAGAAATCAGGCATAGAGGGGAACTTACCTCAACATAATAAAGGCCATATATGACAAACCCACAGCCAACATTATTCTCAATGGTGAAAAACTAAAACCATTTCCTCTAAGATCAAGAACAAGACAAGGTTATCCACTCTCATGACTATTATTCAACATAGTTTTGGAAGTTTTAGCCACATCAGAGAAGAAAAAGAAATAAAAGGAATCCAAATCAGAAAAGAAGAAGTAAAGCTGTCACTGTTTGCAGATGACACGATACTATACATAGAGAATCCTGAAGATGCTACCAGAAAACTACTAGAGCTAATCAATGAATTTGGTAAAGTAGTAGGATACAAAATTAATGCACAGAAACCTCTTGCATTCCTATACACTAATGATGAAAAATCTGAAAGAGAAATTAAGAAAACACTCCTATTTACCACTGCAACAAAAAGAATAAAATACATAGGAATAAACCTACCTAAGGAGGCAAAAGACCTGTATGCAGAAAACTATAAGACACTGATGAAGAAATTAAAGATGATACAAACAGATGGAGAGATATACCATTTCCTTGGAATGGAAGAATCATTATTGTGAAAATGACTCTACTACCCAAAACAATCGACACATTCAATGCAATCCCTATCAAACTACCACTGGCATTTTTCACAAAAATAGAACAAAAAATTTCACAATTTGTATGGAAACATAAAAGACCCCAAATAGCCAAAGCAACCTTGAGAAAGAAAAAAGGAGCTGGAGGAATCAGGCTCCCTGACTTCAGACTATACTACAAAGCTACAGTAATGAAGACAGCATGGTACTGGCACAAAATAAGAAATCATGATCAATGGAACAGGATAGAAAGCCCAGAGATAAACCCACACACATATGTCAACTTCTCTTTGATTAAGGAGGAAAGAATATACAATGGAGAAAAGACAGCCTCTTCAATAAGTGGTGCTGGGAAAACCGGACAGCTACATGGAAAAGAATGAAATTAGAACACTCCCTAACACCATACACAAAAATAAACTCAAAATGGATTAAAGACCTAAATGTAAGGCCAGACACTATCAAACTCTTAGAGGAAAACATAGGCAGAACGCTCTATGACATAAATCACAGCAAGATGCTTTTTGACCCACCCTCTAGAGAAATAGAAATTAAAAAAAAAATAAATGGGACCTAATGAAACTTCAAAGCTGTTGCACAGCAAAGGAAACCATAAACAAGATGAAAAGACAGCCCTCAGAATGGGAGAATATATTTGCAAATGACGCGACAGAGGATTAATCTCCAAAATTTACAAGGAGCTCATGCAGCTCAATACCAAAAAAACAAACAACCCAATCAAAAAATGGGCAGAAGACCTAAATAGACATTTCTCCAAAGAAGATATATAGATTGCCAACAAACACATGAAAGAATGCTCAACATCATTAATCATTAGAGAAATGCAAATCAAAACTACAATGAGGTATCACCTCTCACCAGTCACAATGCCATCATCAAAAAATCTACAAACAATAAATGCTGGAGAGGGTGTGGAGAAAAGGGAACCCTCTTGCACTGTTGGTGGGAATGTAAATTGATACAGCCACTATGGAGAACAGTATGGAGGTTCCTCAAAAAACTAAAAATAGGGCTTCCCTGGCGGCGCAGTGGTCGAGAGTCCGCCCGCCGATGCAGGGGACACGGGTTCATGCCCCGGTCCAGGAAGATCCCACATGCCGCGGAGCGGCTGGGCCCGTGAGCCATGGCTGCTGAGCCTGCGCGTCTGGAGCCTGTGCTCCACAATGGGAGAGGCCACAACAGTGAGTGGCCCGCGTACCGGAAAAAAAAAAAAGACCTACAAATAGAACTACCATACGACCCAGCAATCACACTACTGGGAATATACCCTGAGAAAACCATAATTCAAAGAGTCATGTACAACAATGTTCACTGCAGCACTATTTACAATAGCCCGGACATGGAAGCAACCTAAGTGTCCATTGACAGATGAATGGATAAAGACGATGTGGCACATATATACAATGGAATATTACTCAGCCATAAAAAGGAATGAAATTGAGTTATTTGTAGGGAGGTGGATGGACCTAGAGTCTGTCATACAGAGTGAAGTAAGTCAGAATGAGGAAAACAAATACCATATGCTAACACATATATATGCAATCTAAAAAAAAAAAAAGGTTCTGAAGAACCTAGCGCAGGACAGGAATAAAGACGCAGACATAGAGAATGTACTTGACACAGGGAGGGGGAAGGGTAAACTGGGATGAAGTGAGAGAGTGCCATGGACACATATACACTACCAAATGTAAAACAGATAGCTAGTGGGAAGCAGCCTCACAGCACAGGGAGATCAGCTCGGTGCTCTGTGACCACCTGGAGGGGTGGGATAGGGAGGGTGGGAGGGAGATACAAGAGGGAGGGGATATGGGTATATATGTATATGTATAGCTGATTCACTTTGTTATACAGCAGCAACTCAGACAACAATGTAAAGCAATTATACTGCAATAAAGATGTTAAAAAAAAAGTGATAGAGATAAAGGAAACTAGGGAGAAAAGTTAAAGGACTTTAGTACTGAAGACCTTACCTATTATTAACATGGCTGCACATGGATGTTCTATGTAGATCTGCTTCCTAAAGCAAGGGAAATCTAGATATGTATATACATTTCTGGTGGTACAATTTATACTGAAAATAATTTTCTAGAAGAGAAAAAATCTATAATGATCAGGAAAAAAATGATTCTCATACAAAATATATTACATAATGTAATTAAAATGTACAGTTCACACTTATTGTCTGAATGTAAATGTGGTTAGTCCTTAAACCAGCAGCATCAACATCACCTAGGAACTCGTTACAGATTAGTACACCCATCCCAGATCTCCTAACTGGCCCTACAATCCATGTTTTAACAAGAACGAACGTGATGAGATTCCGATCTAAACAATACTGCGGAGTGAGAAGGAATTACAGTATACAAAAGCTACAACTTGGGCAGGCTATAGAGATACAGGAAGAAGTAAGGATAAACACCAAGGCTGACTGCAGTCTGCACTCTAGATCTTAGAAGAAAATCTCAAACTTTTTTTTTTTTTTTGAGGGTTATGGGTTACCTCATCTAATAATCTAATTCAGCAGGGCCTGAGTGTGGAGGAGAATCTGGGTAGAATCTCTGTCTAGAAGGCAGGTATTTATTTGTCTGGAGCTTCCCCCAAGGTCCCTCAGGAATGGGAAGCCCAGAAGGAGAAGGAACAAGCCTGGAGGCGGCAGAACAGGAGCAGAATCCCTGCTCCTCCACTTAAAGGACTGAAAAACCACAGATAGGATCACTGAACCTGAAGAAGCCAGCATTCGAAAGTACCAGAGGGCTACTTCCTTAATTCTCCTGCCCTTACAACACATACCTGTCAGCTTCTGCTCATTTCTTAAGACACTCAGACGGTCTAAGGGGCACCTATCTCACTTGTCATTTTCATTCTACTTCAGTGAGAAAGACAATGAAAGAAAGGGAAATAAACATCCCCAAGATGGAAGTAGAAGTACCAAGTGCCAACCCCTAAAATGAGTAGACGTGACACCATAGACACTTCCTCCACGTACTCCCTACGCCTCTGAAACCATTCTTCTATCTGCCAGGTGGACGACAGCAAGTGATAGTGATTCAGTAACTACAGCGCATCTTAAATAACGAGTTATCACAACAATAATAAGAGCAACAACTACCACCACTAGTTATTGCCATTGCGCTCATTTATGGAAACCCTCGGAGGTAAGCACTGCTGTCCTCATTTTAACGAGGCTGACTCCCTCCCTTGTCCGAAAGAGTCTTATGAAGGCCAGGACTAAAAGCCAGGACCATTTGGCTGAAAAGGCCCATGTTTTTCCACTTTGCTACTTTGCCGCAGCCCCTGGAAAGTTGGTATAAAAAATTCCGTAAACAAACTATGAAATAGGTAGCTTGTCTCCAGTGCCACTGCTTCTTCAGAAGCTCGTGCTCACTCCATCCTCTCTGTCAAAATCTGCACTCAGGAATAGATCTGACAAACTCATTGACAGTAGCAATTTAACTGTTTGGCTTGGAATGAGACTATTTGTGAAGAATATCATTCTAAAAACTGGTGCGAAAAGCAATTATAATTATGAGAACTATCATTTGTAGAAAATGATCAGTTAAAAAATATTTCCTTTGACATCGCCAGCATTTGAATTAATATCTAAACAAACAATTCTGCAGGGCATCTTAAAGCTTAAACACTTAACAGCAGAGGGAGGAACGTGTTTAAAAATCATGTCAGACTCTGCAATTTCAATTATATTCGGGTCTCCTAATGTATCAGGAAACCCTTTTAAGCCTATGATGCTTACAGAAGCAACTGATAAGCTATTTAAAACTACAGTGCTTCTTAGAAAATTACCACTATCAGTGGACTAAACAGTAACTTATTGATGTTTGCAACAGTGTCTGATTTACTTCTTGGATAGATTCACTTAGCCAGGTAATCTGCTTTCTTACTACAATAAAGACAAAAATATATAATCAACCTACAAAACCTTTGCAAGAAATATCTGCAACATTTACATTACTGAGTTCCCACAGGGAATCTATTATTTATGCCCAACTATCATGTTGTGGTGAATATTTAAGCTAAGAATCAGTAATTGGAATTAAATCATTCATCTCTTCCAAATATTAGAGTTCTCAATTTTCCAATCCCTGCACAGCTACCAATATAGCACAGTAGTACTGCATGGATGAAGACATCCTAAAAAATTATTTGTGAGTGATGGTATCCAACATAAAGAACTTACTATAAAAGGTATATATTTTGATTAAATGATACTTATTTAAAAGGGGACATTTTAATCAATATGATACAATGGTTATAATTTTATCTCTAGCTTTATATTTCAAGAGATAACTTATATGCAACATACTATTAAAACGGCCTTAATTTTCCACATCTGCTGTGCAACGCTGGATCAATCTGTTAGCCCCAAGGACTCTGGTCCCATAACTCAGCTTAGACATCCATTCACTCTTGGGGAGGTCAGCTTTCCATTTCCATATGTAATAATAAGTAATGGCTTCTAGGTGACTCAATGAAAACTAAATAAAAAAGCCACTGTCTCGCTTCTTGGTTTTATTCTTCTTCTCATAACCTGATCTGCTCACAAGTGGGTTAATCTAATGAATCCATTGCACAATGTCCCTTTTTTGCCCCCAAACCTTTCTCTGTGAGGGAGTTCAGGCAAACTACAAAATGACAAACAGTGAGTATCTCATGACACTGTCCTTGGCCTCTTGCTCTTTCTTATCTGTTTATCTCTTATCTGTATCTTTCCCCAGGACTGTGTTTCCCTAAATTAAGAATGTCTCTACAAATGGTGAAATGAAAATGCCTTTCATACTCCTAGCCTGGCCATAAAGCACCTCTGAGGTCCACCAAATGAGTGCCATACCACCCCAAATCATCTTTGACACAGCAACAGCTGGCCTGACTTGCATTACTAGCCCTGTTCACATGTATGTTTGGAACATAGTAGAGACCATTTAGCTCACCAGTTGGGTAATGTATGATGAGCTCCTTTTCTCAATATCAGTATCATTAAGTGGCTATTCTAATTTATTAAAATAACTTAACCTGGAAAGTTTGGTTACTTAATGGCTGCAATGGCATCTGGACATAACTTGGAATAAACAAATAATGGTTATAATATTAACAACACTGTTGTACTAGTTCAATCACCTATTTTTTGGCAACTATTTCTCTTTGATGCAATTCATTTAAACATTCATTGAGTGGCTACCATTTTCCAGGCACTCAGGGTACAGAGGTTACCCACCTTGGTGTCCACCCTTTATGGCATCCACACCCTAGCTAGGGAGAAAGCCGTGTGAAAAACCAATAATTAAGGTACAATCCATTAGGTGCAATTACGGTTCAGGGGTATAGAAGCTGAAAAGTGGCTGAGGTCAACTGCTTGACAGGGCTAGACCACTTCCCACCAATGGGAAATCACCTAAAAATTATCACCTGAAACGTGAATTTTAATCATCAAAAGACTCCCTAAGTAAATGTACTATTCTTTGGTAGTATTATTGTTATTACCCCCTAATCAAACCACTACAAGCTACAGTCACCCTCTATAAGATGTTATTATTTCATTCACATTTAATACTTGAAGGACCTAATCAAATAGGGATCTATTTACAGACCTCCTTCCTGACCTAAGTAAAGCTTTTTATTTTTTTAATTTGTTTCCATGTTCTCTACCACCCTGTAAAGATAGAGATAAGCCACTATATGGATATAATCCAACCTAAACCTCTTCCCCTTAAGGACATTTTAAGGCCTCCTACTGTAGGCAGCCCGGTAGTAAATAGTATGATAAGTTAGGCGTATGCATTTAGAAATGATTCTATTATCAAGGCAGACAATTTCTTCACTCTACACCAATGCAACATTTTGTAATCAAAAGCATTTGGATTCTGCCTGATTTCTATCATTACATCTGTAAAGCACAAGGAAGAGTCCAAATGGTGTAATGTGACTCTCATATTAAGTCCTCACAATCTCTGAGATAGCAAATAAAGATCAGCAAAATTGTCTCTGCATAGTTTTGTATACACTCTAAATGTGTAAATGAGTAAAATGAGTGACAAGAGATGCAGGCGGCTTGACAAAATATCTAACTAATAGCAAAACAATCCACTTGGCTTTGTTTAATAGCAAAACAATTCACTTGGCTGTGCCACAGACTCTGGCCTGGACGAGACACTCCAATTCTTTTCATCTCCTGTGTGACAAACGAATTTTTGTATTTTGAGGAGGAAAAATAGAGCTGAACTAGATGCTCTCTAGAGTTTCTTTGGGCTCAAACATTATGAAAGCTCCTGGAAAATGTCTTTTAGACATTTTCTCTATCTTTTCATCCCAGGTTGTGAAATGAAATCCCACTGTCAAATCATTTCCAGACATCTGGAAAATTTAATCCATTGCCAGCGTAAGATACCAAGGCAGTTAACAATTAAGCTGTTATTAGTGAATCATGTGTTCTAGGAGGCCACTTGCTGGGCTCTATTATTTTAGTGTCACAACCATGACCTGTAAGTAATACCGGCATTTGAGAAACTCATTAACTTTCAGAAACCTGAGGTACAGTTTACTGTATCAGACAAATCTACTAGAGAAATCGCAATAGGAACACACGTGTTCCTACACTTATAAAGCCTCACTAGTGTGAGGAATATATGAAAGGATAAGACACATCATTCTTCAAAATACTCCCTATTGAAGAACTTTGTAAATGGCACACTGAAGTGAAAAAGGCCCTTCACACTTACAACCTAACAGATTTTCCATGATAATAATATACGTATCCGGTCCACATACGTAACACATGCACATGCCAGATGTGTATGTATCTGAGTGTGGCACCTAACTAACTGTCAGAGCTAAAGCAATAATTGTAAATAAAGAGCACGTTTTCAAAAGAATCATTACAAAAAGCCCAAAGAGGAAAAAAGAACAGGAAAGCCCACAAAGTAGGTCAAGCCAGTGTGAAACTAGAAATCATGGCAAATCAGAAAACATTTTGGGTAATAACCTTATATGAGGCTCCAAAAAGCACACAAAAGATGCTTTTAAAGTAAAACAAGGTAGAGTAGCCCCCCCTTTATCCACAGAGTATATGTTCCAAACCTCCAGTGAGTGCTTGAAATCTTGAATAGTACTGAACCCTATACATACCTTTTCTTTCCTATACATCCATACCTACGATGAAGTTTAACTTATAAATTAGGCACAGTAGGAGATTAACAACAATAACTAATATAAAATAGATCATAATATACTGTAATAGAAATTATGTGAATGTGGTTTCTCTCTCTCTCAATATCTTATTGTGCTCTACTCACCCTTCTTGTGATGACACGAGATGATAAAATGCCTATGTGATCAGATGAAGTGAGGTGAATGACGCAGGCATGATAAAATGCCTACATGATCAGATGAAGTGAGGTGAATGACGCAGGCACCGTGACACAGAGTTAGGCTACTGTTGACCTTCTGATGATACATCAGAAGGAGGATCATCTGCTCCAAGCGATGCTGGATCATGGAGCCATTACGATGGCAATGGCTGGATGTCAGGAGCAGACCATGTGGATGGCTGGGTATTCTGGGCAGGACAGAGCTAGGCTATGTGACATTTCATCAAGCTACTCAAAATTATGTGCAATTTAAAACTTATGAACTGCTTATTTATGGAATTTTAATATTTTCAGACCGTGGGTGACCGAGGATGACTGAAGCTGCAGATAAGGGGGGACTACCACAGTGAAACTAACAGGCATAAGGACCCATGCTACTTGACTAAGCATACAATAGTATTCTGTACTTATATAGTTCAAGCCGCTACAACTCAAGAAAAATGTACAGGGATGGAAGAAAAAAAAAGGCAATCAGAAGATTCCTTATCATTGGTTCCTTCTTCAACCTGAAGAAGGGAGATAGCATTCGAACAAAAACTCAAAGGAGCAAGCAGAAGGGCAGTACCCTGTTTGGGAAAAGATGAAGATTTGAGGGAGTACGGCTGATCTGCCTGACATTACGAACGACTCAGTTAAAGCAGAGACAGACTTGCTTCCAGGTCTCTTGGAAGCTGCTTCTGAAGTTTGATTTTAGTTACCTTTAGGAAAGGGATAAAACATCACACAGTGACTCTGGCAGAGACTATGTGGGATTCGAAGTGGGCTTAAGTAAATTCACAAATGGCTGAGACATGCTGAGACTAACCCCTATCCTTCACAGCTGGTGTCAGAGAGAAGGCCTGAGCTCACTCTCACAGCCTCTACCAGCGGCATCTAGGGCTTATGGGCCAAAGATCTGGCAAGTTCTATTTCTCCATGTTACATGAAATATATCAAAGTATTATTTATTAAATATGCTTCTAATGGAGGTGTTAAAGAAGTCTACAGGCTGTATATTCCAATCACCTTATGTCCCCACGAGAAAATTCTGCCTAATGATTGTGCTTACCTGATACCTATAGGAGAAAAACTAGATTTACTCTTCATCAAGGCCCTGGCAGGTTTTTTCTTAAATGTAGTGACCAGAGTTAGGGATGAACAATTTAACAGTTGTCGTGAGTGGCTACTTTAAGAATTTTAAGAGTAGAAATGGTTGCAATAGCAAAAATCATAGAACAGGCCCTACACTTCTGGTAAATGCCATTAGATGTTGAGATTAAATCCAGCGTCAACCTGAGGTTAGAAAATCCCCTACAACAACCGATATGCAATACGGCTCCTGCCAGTTTGAGATACCTAATAAAAAAACAAACCAGGATGGAGAACAGAACACAAGGGTACGTGCTGACAGCTCAGCCAGCAAAAAGAGTTCAGGTTTGACTCAGAGTAGAAGGGTTTTGTTAAGACGTAATTAATTCCATCTTTGAAATGAAATCACAATGGGGCATGATTTCTTTAAACAGTTACGTTTGCTTACTGACTTAAAATTAGTTAGCTTCCTAGGCGAATGGAAGTTACTACCTCATTTTCAATGTTGGACATAAACTTTCTAGTGGTCAGGACTGCTGAAAGAAGAACCACTATTCACGTCATCCTACTTATTTGAGTTCACGGGACCTAACCTAGATGCAGACAACTGTGTTTGTGCTTTCTGGGGGAGATAGAAGGATCTCTGTGTTTAATTAAAAGCAAAATCACTCACACTCATTAAAACGAACTATCTAACTACATTCTCTGTTATACTACAGTGATAACTTAATCAAAAATCTACTTTCCAGTCTACTGACCATATGGCAGAGTGGCCTCTCGGGATTACCGAAATGCTCCTCTGACGTAGGAATGCGTTCCAGGGGAGTGAGGCACCCACAGGTAAAGGGACCTTGGTAGGCTCTGTGTCTTAACCACTTTTTAGAATAGCATTTGTTACCCGACAATGCCCAGCTCTATCTCTTCAAAACTCAAAGCTGACAAACTGACATTTATATTTAGAAAAGATTCCCAAGGAGCTCAGCAAACCTTACTTCTGGTAGTGGGCTGGCTGGTTTGGTGAGGATCCCTCCTACATAAACAACATTAGGCAGAGTGGGTCTCGGAAACTCCAGTGCTACATCTGTACACAGCATCCACAGGCTGGACCCATGGACCAAGTCATACATGGACTTCTCCGGCAGCAGGTTGTACTTCTGCATTATCCTCTCATATTTGGGAAGAACCAGAAAGCTGACCCCTAATCTGGAAATGAGGTAAACGCCGGTGTTTTTCATCCTTTGCAGCAGGTTCATGTGGTCTGTGAGGAGTGAGTTAAACTCCGGGACGTAAGCTAATGGGGCAGGAGCGCCCACTTCGGCAGGATACCAAAGGCCAGTTGAAAATACAGCATATTTAACCCCTAAAAGATGAGCTATCACAAATCCACACATGTCATTAGGGTCCACCAGCAGCAGGTCAAACTTTTCCTTTTTTAGACCCTGAATCAGGGCACGGTTGCCAACCATCATATCACAGTTCTTGGTATAGTGATCCAGTATGTCAAACAGTTCGATTGCTGTCAATCTCCCAGAGAAAATATTCCTCATTTTGGACTGCAGGAAAGCATCCGAGGTGGTACTGTTAAAGATCCCTGGGTAGCGCTGGAGGCTGTAATGATTAGATGGCGTGATGTCTCTACCTTCAGAGAGGAGGAACACTGTGTGGTGCCCACTCTCGTGCAAGGCAGAGGCTAGTGTCTTGAAAATGTACATATGGCTTTCGAACATAATTGGCGGCACGATGATGATTTTGGCGGCCTTCGCTATCCCAACAGCACTCCACAGGAGCATGAAATACGGAGTGTAAGACTTCATAGCTGAAATGACAACCAGAAAACTACTGAAACCAGAATGCAACCCTTATCATTCAAAACAACCACAAAGACACTTTTTCAAAGTATTTGATGATCCAGTACTTTGCCTAAGGATCACTTTTAAAAATTATCCCAATGTTTGTTCTAGTTGCCTCTTTATTTTTGAAAGGTATTTTTCAAAGTATAGAATTGACAGCAAAACTGGCATAGACTGAAATATATTTAAAATGTATCAGTTTTGGAACACACAATTGCATCAATAATGGAGAACTAATTTTTTTTTAAATTTGAAACGAAACCTATAAGATTGAATGACAAAAGATCTCTCTTCTTTGAATAATAGCTATGAGGTATCTATGAAACATCTGTTTATCTTTTAATTGAACATCAATGTTAATCCCAGGAATTAGAGCCAAGACTTATTATTTCCAGGTATATCAGCATGTATGTCTCTTTTTAAAGCTTTTTATCACAGCAGTAACCTTCCCAGTTATGACTAAAGCATATCAAAAAAAGATTATGTTTTAGAAAATAATTATTTCAAGTAGTAATTCTATAGAAAATACACTTTTCCACAGGAAAAAAATGACCTTGAATGTGACTTTCTCCTTTATCTAAATACCCTTAAGCATTCTGGCAGACTCTGTTTATGTAATTTATATCAATTTGCTGATTCATTTCAGGACATTATCTAGAAGAGAAACTTTTAATAGAAAAGTTCAAGAAAGTTAACTGCATCTCAGTAAATGTTTGTGAAAGAAGTGACTGATGAGTGACTATGTCCTTGACTACACTTCCTGTGTTGTACCTGTAACTCAGGTGCAAAAGGCAAGTCAGATGATGGCTGTATCCTTGATGGCTAATGCTTCTTCTATGCTTTTGTGTTAATAGAGTATATACAATAGTTAGATTCATCCTCTATCATTTTTTAGAAATAATACCTATGGGGGCCATAGAGTATGCAAACTCCCCCTACCTATCCAAAATATTTTTTTCTTAGACTCTAAATTAGCCTCCAAATAGGGAAAGATATGAACAATAGTCACCCATGAGAATTGGACACTTTTACTTCAAGGAACAACTCAAAATACATTTATATGCAATCACCAAATCAATATCTATTTTTACTCATTATCATATATTAATCATCCTACTTGTACAAATTCCCACCACATAAATGCAGTTTAAACAACTATACCTTCTCAACATTCAAACACTGCAAGCAACCTAAAAAAAAAAAAAAGAAGAAATCAATAGCAGGCAATGATAGATTCTTCCAATACCAAGATTAAACTATAAATATTTCCAGGTGCTTTTTCCCTCTCTCATTACAAGGAAATTTTCAAACCATTTCTAAATGATACTACATCATTAAGAGTAAACAGAAGTAATATGCTTTATAAACATATAAAAGTCTATGCTAAATGTTGCCTGAATTAACGTGAGGGCTTTAAAAAATAAATTTGGAGAAAACACTGTTTATGTAGCAATAAAGTAAGTTTATTCTATAATTACAAGGTCACTGAAGGAAGAAAATTAAGCAACCAATCTTGGAGAAACTTTCCAGGTCTTTATTCTCCTGTGTTGTCTCTCCAATGTGTCTCTCTGGTGTAGCCTCCTTCCCATGCCAAGGAGGAAAAATTAGGAATTTTAAGTAGACATGTTATTAATTTTAGGAGTGAGATTTATGTAGAAACAGCTATTACAGCAGAACTGTCCACTGCTGTGGTTAATAGTGCCTGTTACTACATGCATGTCCAAGAAGACACACAGGATGATGGACCAATGGTAGGCAACTGCTCTGCTGACTGTGTTTTGCATTTAGCTGAGCAGACTCAGTTCCTTCAGCTGCAGTTAAAACTATGACTTTATCATAAATCACTAAGAAACAAAACAAAAAAATAATAGTAGGGAAACAAATCCTTTTACCATGTTTCTTATTTTTTTCCCTTTTTTATTTTATTTTAGTACCTACTGCAAAGTAAAAAGAAATTGCACAAAATGACGATTTAATGCACAATTGCTTACATTCTAGAACAGCACTATCTAATAGAATGATCTGTGATGATGAAAATGTTCTATCTCCTTACTGTCCAATATGGTAGCCTCTAGGGAGCAGTTAAATATGATTAGTGTGACTGAGGAACTGACTTTAAATTACTACTAGTGGCTACTGTACCAAAATAAGGTTAGAAAAAGGACATAGATTCTGTACATAAAAATTCTAAAAGTAACTATTCAGAAATACCAATATTCATGTGATAAAATATCTTCTAAAAATAATGTCTACTAGGCCTGCATATGTCTTCATGAAAAAAGACATCACCAACAAAGAAGCATCATTTGCACAAGCGTGTATTCGCTGTTCAAATACAAAGTTCATTATGAAGGATTACAACAGCACTTTAACCTCAGAACTATCTCTTTCATGGATAACAGAATGACTAACGCAACTACCAACAAACGGTGAGATACTTGCTAGTCCAGAAGTATCAGAATGTGTCTATTGATAAGCTGGACTTCATTAATATTAAAATTTCTCCTCTGAGAAAGATAAGGTCAAGAGAATGAGAAGATAAGCAATAGACTGGGAGAAATATTTGCAAAAGACATATTTGATAAAAGGACTGTTATCCAAGATACGTAAGGAAGGAACTCTTAAAACTCAACAATAAGAAAACAAGCAACCTGACTTAAAAAGGGGCCAAAGACCTCAATAGACACCTCACCAAAGAAAATACATATGGCAAATAAACGTAAGAGAAGATGTTCCATATCATATGTCATTAGGAAAATGCAAATTAAAACATAATGGGAAACCACTACACATCTATTAAAATGGTCAAAATCCACTGACAACACCAAATACTGGAGAGGATGTGGAACAACAGGAACTTTCATACATTGCTGGTGGGGATGCAAAACAGTCTTTGGAAGACAAATTGGCGGTTTCTTACAAAACTAAACATACTCTTACCATACGATCCAGCAATTGTGCTCCTTGGTATTTACACAAAGGAGATGAAAACAGATGTCTGCACAAAAACCTACACAGGAACGTTTATAACAGCTTTATTTACAATTGCCAGAACTTGGGAGTAACCAAGCACACCACCTTAGGTTAAGTGAATAAATAAACTGTGGTTCACCTATATAATGGAATATTACTCAACACTAAAAAGAAAGAAGCTACCAAGCCATGGAAAGGCAGGGAGGAAATTAAAATGTATATTTATTAAATGAAAGAAGCCAATCTGAAAAGCCTACATACTGTATGATTCCAATTACATAAGCTTCTGGCAAAGGCAAATTTCTGTGGAGATTTAGGCAATCTCTAAAGAGATTGGTGGTTGCCAAGGGCTGCAAGGAAGGGAGGGATGAACACGTGGAGGCACAGAGGATTTTTAGAGTAGTGAAACTGTTCTGTGAGATGTTACAATGGTGGATACATGTCATTATACATTTACCCAAACCCACAGACTACACAACACCAAGAATGAACCCTGTAAAGTATGGACTTCGGGAGATAACGATGTGGCAACATTCACTGATCAAAACAAATGTACCTGTGGTGCAAGATGTTGATAGCGGAGGGAGGCGTGCATGTGCAGGGGGAGGGAGGATATGGAAACTCTATGTATTTTCTGCTCAATTTTGCTGTGAACTTAGAACTGCTCTAAAAAGTAAAGTTTACTAGTTTAAGAAAAAATTTTAAAGCAACCTGAAATAAAATAATGAAAAGAAAATAAACTAGATGATAAAAAAAAGGATGTGGATGTATTAAATGCACTATAAACAAAATTAAATGAAACATGATATCCTAGAAAAACAGCCTGCAATATACATAATAGACATTTAACTTCTATAAGCATTTTCATGAAGCCATTATTTAGGGCAGGAGAAGACTGTTACTAATTGCAAACATTTCGAGATATGTTAGATTCCCAACAACTGAAGACTGGTTAAATAAATTGTCGTTCATGCATACAATGCAGCCCCGAAACAACCCTGTGAAAGAACATTTAATGGCATGGAAAGATATTCAAGATTAGGTTACTAAACATGCTTATAGCATGTAGCACTCTGTAAAAGATATATACGTATATATACATAGGAATGCTAAACACCAAAGGGCAGTGGTTTTTTTCTGGATAGTATGAATTGTAAGGGATTGTAATTTAACTTTTTCTACGTTGGACACGTGTTACTCTTTTCTTAATAAAAATAATGATAAGTTTTTTTTTAAATAATATGTGATGAAAAAAGATCTCATTCACAGTAACAATAAAGTATATAAAATACCTTTAAAATTAATTTAAAAGGATATATGTATTTTGGCTATACTAAGTATGGCAAGTCTTTCCCTGAAGATATACATGGAAATAATACTAAGTGTATAGAAATACTATAATGGAATACGATATTCTAAAAAAGCTAATCCTTCCCATATTATAAATGCACTGAATAAATTCCTCTCAAAATTCCACTGGATGGCTTTGTTTTGTTAAGAATTTGTCCAAACTATAGCCATGTTTCTTGGTTAGAATAGGCAAGAAGAGAGAATACACTTTTGAAAAAGAAACAGTAATGACTTGGGACAGAAAGGTAAACATTAAAATACATTTTGTAATTAAAACACTCTATGTATATGTGTGGTGCATATATACAATGGAATACTAGTCAGCCATAAAAAAGAACGAAATAATGCCATTTGCAGAAACACGGATGCAACTAGAGATCATCACACTAAGTGAAGTAAATCAAAAAGAGAAAGACAAATACCATATGATATCACTTATATGTGGAATCTAAAATACGACACAAATGAACCTATTTACAAAACAGAAACAAATTCACAGACATAGAGAACAGACTTGCAGCTACCAAGGAGGAGGGGGAGTGGGGGAAGGATGGAGTGGGAGGGTGGAGTTAGCAGATGCGAGCTATTATATATGGAATGCATAAACAAGAAGGTCCTACTGTATAGCACAGAGAACTATATTCAATATTCTGAGATAAATCATAATGGAAAAGAATATGAAAAAGGATGTGCATATATATATATATATATATATATATATAGAAAGAGAGAAAGAACTAAATCACTTTGCTGTACAGCAGAAATTAACACATTGTAAATCAACTATACTTCAATTAAAAAAACAAAATAAAAACACTACGGAAGTAGCCCAAGAATCCTGAGTCAAATCAATGGATCACAGTAGGCAGCCTGTAAGAATTTCCTGATATGAACATAATATGAGATGAAGGAAGTACAAGTAAACGAAGAAAGAACAACTCACTCAATATGAAATGTGAAAAACTGGCTTTATATTTGCAAAACAAAATCACTACATTTTTTACCTTAGAGTTTCCCCAAAGTAAATCAGACAGAATAATGTCAAAATTTTTTTTTCTTATAAAGCCGTTAAGAGTGTTGAGCTTTAAATGATCTCTGGAAAGTGAAAGATAATTCTGAGCATAAAGCAAAGGAAAAAAATCACTATTATTCGATTCTATTACATAATCATTCAATATTTTTAGAATGTTTAAAACATCTAGTGCAAAGGTTTCCAGTCCAGGAGGGCTGACCGAACCCAAGTGTTTCTACTCCTTTCCTCCCAAAGCTCCTTTGGAGTTAAGTAAAGAATATAAAAGGGAATAAATACCTAATACCTCTGAGAATTGACATGAGCAGGTGAGGTATGGGCAAAACTACAGTCATCAGCGGAATGGAGCTGTGACACCGTTTGTGTCAAAAATTTGACAAATAGCTTGTTGAGAGAAAAGAATGCAGGAAGTCATGGCCCAGAACACACAGAGGGAAAGCCTGCAGCAAGGATGAAAACTGCTTCCAGAATGGCTGAGAGCTTGAGAGGACACTGGAAGAGCAAGCGCAGGGGGGGAAGAGCAAGAAATGAAGGGGAGGCGCTCTCTCAAGAGGGACTGAACGCGCTTCCCATCCATCACATCTCCCCTTCACTCCCGAAGAGGCAAAGCAGGGGCTGCTGCATTTACCCCCAGAAGTAAAAATGAAGATCCGTTCTCTAGAAAAAGTGGATAACCTGCCTAACGAGCAGTGAGAGCTGATAACTCGGGCTAAAACCCTCCTAATGTTGGCGTATGGGAGGTGGCAGATGGCTCCTCACCCGTGCACCCTACAGGTGGCACTGGGCACGTCACCCCTCCACACGCAGTCCGAACTCAACCTCCCAGTTAGTCCAAGGAGCTTAAAACTTGCTGAATGACTGAACAAATGAACAAACGAGATTTCTTCTTTCATGAAATCAGCAAGGATGTGATTTTTAGTGATAAGGCTCAGTCCTTGCCAAGGCTATAGCAGTCTTACGCAGTTGGTGAAAATGTAAATCGGCACGAGTGTTCTGAAAAACAACTGGCACATTATTTTACATTTATGAAGCTATCCCGAATCAGAATTACCAACATGTATGTACGAAGACATTCCCTGCATTCACTTCCGACAGCAAACAGGCAGAAACTCCTAAGAATCCAGCAGTAAAGGATTGATCAAAGTATGGTATATCTTATAATGGAAAACCATAGAACCATCAAAAACCATGATTTGTAAAACAGTTTTACTGTGAGAAAATGCCTATAACATAATAAGGAAGCAAGAAAACAAAATTTTACATACATATACTCGATATATGCATACATAAAATGATTATAATGACAACAAAGTAAATATCAAACAGTTATCAATAGTAAATTTCGATTGTCAGATTGAGTGATATTGTTTTAGTTTCCTATTTATATATTTCCAGATCTCTCAAGTTTTCTACCAAAAATATATAATATTTATGACACATTCCTTCAACTTACACGCCCCTTGAGCATGCCTTACACTCACTCTCCCTTTGGAGTCGAGTGTCGGAAAACATCAGTCTCTGCTTGCTGGGCCCTACTTACGCTCCAAATGATTACAGCCTGCCATTGGCTGCTCCGCAACTCGTCCTGCACACTCATTGCCGAGGGCACTAAATATCTCCTAACTTTCACACAAATGCCCTTTTTTTCCCGGCACTTATCTGATTGGACTTCTCTCCCACCCTAAATACTACTGATCCCCTACCTGCTCCAAATTCTCTCTTGGCTTCTGAGATGCTACTGCTCCTTGACGGTACCTCACTGCCAGAATACTGAAGAAAATCCACAATGCAAAGACTCTAAACAAATTTCATTTTGCACATCAGTCGCCCTTTCTTCTTTACATAAAAATTATTCCTAGGCCTGCATTCAAGACAAGAAACCATGCCAAGTTTAGTAAGTGTGCCCACCCCTCACCATATGGAAGCCATTCAACATTGAAGAGTGAATTAATTGGGGCAAAACAACACGGATATCGGGGTGTACCTAAATGTTGCATGTGCAAAACACTCATTTACAAAAGTTATCCCTCCAAGGCCCCCCAGAATTGTTGTAAACCCTTAAGAGCACCAGAAACAAATCAGATTAGCTATATATTGTTCCTGCTCCTAAGCAACAATGGTTCACATACGCTAACATTTAACACAGGAACACCCCAACATACCACTGAGATTTTTAAAGATGAGAAATAGACTTCATGAATCCATATTGCTCCCATTTTCGCAAACACCAGAGCCTAACACCATACTAGACCTCTGGCAACCTTACTATTTCCATCTACTTATTTTTTTAAAAAAAGTGGGGGCATCACCTTTGGCCACCATTTGAAAGAATCATTTCTCTGTTTTTTTCTATTTGAAGTTGGATCGTTAATAACTCTGAATTGAGCATACATGAGGATGAACTATATAGGAAGAAAAAATGACAAGCACATAAACCAAAGGAAAGAACTTAGGTTTTGACAGCCTACCATCCCAGCAGCTCAGCGATTCACAGTCTATCATTTTAAACAAGAAGTAATCAAAGTGTTTTCACATTAAAGGAAAAACAAGAGCTAATGGGAAATTTAAGATCATGTCTGTACGTGGTGAATTGGGCTATTTAGAAAAATGAAGTGAGTGACTTAGCCCTCAAAGCGGATTATGTAGTCTAGCAAGCTGAACAACGGAATTTCTTTGTGCTTTTAAGTTTCCTTGGCATTTAGTATTATGTGGACTGCAATAAGAGAAAATGTATCAGTCACAACTGCCACCACAGGTTGACCTTGGTACTATATGAAATATTGTTGAGTAATTTCATCTCTCTTCAAAGCACCTTCTACAAGTAAAGCCTTGGAAAATGCCATCTAGTAAAATAAAAATAAATCCAGCAAAGTAAAAACTAATTGGGCACCATTACTAGTATTTTTAAACAAATGTAAATTTTATTTTAAAAATCTATTTTTCTCAGCACAATTTAAGCTCCGAAAGGGTAGAAACTGTAGTAAAAGTTGATGACTGTTTTATTCCCATTGCCTAACCACATAGTGCTCAATAAAGATTTACTGAATGAATGACTGCGATTGTGATTCTGAACCAGGATACGTAGCTGGACCCCAGGCACCTCCACTAATGGCCTCATTTTTGTCCTTTAATTTTAAATGAATGAATTTATAATTATATCTATTGCTTTACTTCTGAATAAAATTCTAAATCAAAAGCTTTGGTTGGCTTGAGGCATTGGAGTTAGTTACACATCTCAATCATGGAGAAAATTTCTGGGGTAATGGATACTGCAGTTGGAGAAAGTTATCAAGTTAAAGCACAGATTCATTACAGCTTTTCCTTAAGTCTACGGGTCTTTTTTCATCTTATTTGTTAACTTCCTACACATTCACAGCAATGTTGTGAATGGCCAAGAAAATTACCACTTATTAAATAACAATAGAATATGAAAGGAAACTGGAATTCGTTGGATGCCATGTATGGGCATGTAAGAGACAGCTGTGGCATATATTTTCCTTCTCTTTTCTAGTAATGGAATCCTCTACTTTAGCTTGGCTCATAGCCAAAAAGACTAAGGGCATTTCCCAACCTCTCTAGGGGCTAGTTTTAGCCACAATGAGTAAGTTCTAGTAAATGGGCATGGGATGGAAGCATAGTGATATGTGCAATTCTAATTTATACACCTAGAGATTTCCCTTTTCACCTTCCTGCTGGCTGGAATGAGGACGTAATAATGATTAACAACCTGGACCATGAGACAGAAGTACAAACCAGGAAAGGTGTAACAACAAAGACACCTGACACTGTGGAACCAGAGTATCAGCTCTGCCTGCTTCTGCCCATTGTAACCATCATCTGCGAGACAACTCAACTACCTTCTTAGAGTCATTGTTATTTTGACAGTTTCCAGCACTAGGGTGATCAACCATCCTAGAACTGACAGCATTTCCAGGATGCAGAGTTTCAGCACTAAAACTGGGAACGTCTTGGGCAAACCAGAAGGAGCTGGTCACCCCATAGCTTGAAATCTATATCCTAACATAAAACTACCAATAAACAGCAGCTTGTAAAAAGAGCTGTACAATGTACCTTCCCTGCGTCACAGACTTTATGAGTATTATCTCATTTTATACTGAGATAAAGACAAAAATAGTTGTTCCCATTTATAGATGAGAATATGATTGAGAGTAAGACTGAGATAAGAAATTATCTAGTATATTGCAGAGCTTCATATCCATTTTTAATCCACTTTCATCCCACCATGCAAAGAGAGGAAGAAAACAAAGCTGAAAAAACATATTGTAACTGTGGTCAAACTGGGGGAAAACTCAGCTTTATTGCTACAGAGTTGTTAAACGGCCCAGGTTTAAACATTCATCTTTCATAAGTAAACAATATCTTGTGTTCTGAAGTTAATTATGACCATCTATTTGCAATTAAACTATGAAAGCAAGGAGTCCCCTAAAATCACACTGTGAAGTGGGAACACCTTGACTTGGGGTGGGTGATGGGGAGAGATAATTCAGGAAATTAAGGCCACCTGCTGTTGGCTAATGATTCCCACCAAAAACAAAAGCTGTGGTCTGGCACCTTTAATTAATCAAGAGGGCAATCTGGGTAAAAACCCTACATTCGGTTGGCTATTGGCAGTTAATAAAAAGAGAGAACAGATTTTCAAAATTTGCCACTTTATTAAATTAATGGTTTTGATTCATTCAGAAAAATTCAAGACATTTATTTGTTTGGAAGTGCACAGCTTAAGAGAAATGCAAACTACTGAAAGAAATAAACCATTAGCAATAAAGTTCAAAAAATTCATTTCTGCACTTGGTCCTCTGATGAGTGCCAAGGGGTACAGGAAAAGCCTCCTTTTGAAGGAGAAGTTGTAGGGAATGTTTTTGTTGTCATTTACTGTTGCTGTTGCTGTTGTAACACTCCAGGTTAGCTGTACTTACCACTTGTCTACACTGCCAGTATCTGCAATTACCTCTTCCCAGACATCTATAGTACAGGCAGTGAAGCTGTAATGAGAAACTCGATGCTATTCGCTTAACAGTGATAGCTGGCCCAGGCCCACTTGGGATCCTTCTCTGAAATCATCAGGTGGGAAGGTAAGATAAAAAACAAGAAAATAAGAGAGAAAAGAAAAATAGGATCATATGGATAGCAACCGACATTGCACTCAGTACTCAGTAAATTATATGTATCCAATTAATGCTCAATGATGGCGATTAAATTTAACTATATTAAACACAAATTTAATCGCCTAATGAAACGATTCTGAAATGTTCACATCCAAAAGAAACACCCACGGTGCTAACTAAAAATGCAGATTCCAGGGTCTTTTCAACACACAGGCTATTATGAAGTCTGGGGACAAATCCCCAAACCTGCAATTGTAAGAAGCAGCTGGAGATCTTGATGCAATTCAACCACCAGATTGAGAGACAGGGATCTCATACTTAATCCTTATGTGCAATAAGAGAAATACAAGTGATGCAGTGGATGTGTGGATCTGAAATTTAAAGACCTGATAAAGCTCAACTGTCCTGGGGCTTCAGAAAATGACAATGCCCAACCACAGATCCCGAGGAACCCAAAATAAACAAATAAACACTCCCCAAGTATTTTTAAATGTCCTGTGACAAAGTGCCTGCAATCTCTCAGGAGCGTGTGAATACAGTTTTAGTAATTTATAAAGACATGCGGTACCTTTCAATTTTCATTCAGTTTAATATCACATATTCTACTTTACCATTATCACTAAATTATACAAATTATAAGAGAATTTGAAATATTAGTGTATTAGTAAAGTATTAGCAATGTCCCTTTGGATAATTTAAATCAATGTCAATGTGTATTTAAAATTTTGGTGTTTTGGATCTGTGTCATATTTAGGTAACCTAAGACTGTCTTTTCAGGTAGCTCACATCTCAAGTTGTTTATATTATGATAATAAAATCATTTTAAGTGACCCTATCATGAAGTCCCTATAATTAAAGGAAAAAAATAAATATATATATGGCATGCATCTATGGACGCCCAAATCCACAGCCTTTGTAATTTAGGCCAAGTTATTTAATTTCTCTGCACCTAATTCGCTTCACCTGCCAGGTGAAGATATTAAATTAGATGGTCTGGAACATCGCTTACAATTCTAAAGCTTACTGAAAAATGGGATTAAGAATAAGTTTAATGAGACTGATATGATTTGGCTCACAAAAGTAGTTAAGACCAGATCAATGGATGCTGAGGAAAAAAAATGAAGAAAAATGAAATTCACCCTGATTTTAAACTTTATGTTCTAGAGAATCTTTACTGTGAAGACACATTTCATAGGGATGCTTTTAAAATGCAATTCTGATTCAGTATGTCTGGTATGGGGCCCCAAATGATTTCTTTCTGACGAGCTCTCTGGTGACACGAGACGCTGTAGGTGTGCACACCGCACTGTGAGTAAGCAAAGATTTAGAGTCAAGCCGAGAGGTAGAACGAAGAGTAATAAAACATGATCAATAATGAGGTCAACCAGTCAACAATACCAATAACCTACTGGAAAACAAATTGTTTTTCAATCACACATAAACAAAAGACAATTTGCTTAAAATAACGAAAGGACTTAATGGACTTAATATGCAATTTTTTTAAGGAACTGATATCTGGTAGGTGAGCCAATCTTCCAACAAACAGCTCCACTCCAGTGGCTCTCAACTCTGACTGCTCATTATAATCATCTGGGGAGCCCGTGAAAACTAGAGACGCCTGAAAACCTGCCGCTCCCAACCTAGATCAATTAAAAATCAGAATTTCTGGAGGTGAGGCCTACCTAGGTCTTAGAGTTTTTTGTTTTCTTTTTGATGCTCCCCAAGGGATTATGATATTGAGAACCAGTGAGCTACACTTTCACAAAGTCATAGCAAAATACACAAAAGTAAACTAATCCAACCCACTTTGTTGTCTTTTAATAAATTGAGGAGCTTGTGTGTGTGTGTGTGTGTGTGTTGGCAAAACTAAGAATACTTGAATACCCCTAAAAAACCAATTAGTAAATAATATACAGTATCATGAATTTAGGTTATAAAAACTAACCAGGAAAAGTGTTAACCAGGAAAACATTTTGAAATTTATACTAGATTTTTCTTTTGTCCCTAAAATGATTAGAAATTTTTTCATCACATGAGAAAACTGGAACTCGTTATATTTAGTATCATAGATCAGTGGTTCTCAAACTTTAGTATGCATCAGAATCACCTGAAGAGTTTGTTATAACAGACTTTTAGGCCTGTCCTCAGTTTCTGATTCTGTAAATCTGGGAGGGGTCCAAGAATCTGCATATCTAACAAATTCCCAAGGGATGTTGATGCTGCTGGTCCAGGGACCATTTTGAGAATCACTGATAGAGAAAAAAGTTTGCAATTTTAAAAACCACAATTTTATAGATACCCATATCCACAGATACAGTGTGGATTTCTTTTTCTGCACCTCCTTAAGACCAGCTTGGTACCAGTTATCTCCATGCTTCTGCATCATGTGATCAACATTCAGCAAACAATAAGGAAATTCTTTGTTTTGATTCTGATCTCATCCTTAAACAAATGAGAAAATTTTCATAAATCGTACAACTGAGTTTGTATGAGGCTTTAGGTTCTCATAGGTATATGCTTTCTTAAAAAAAAACTGATGTTTGATTAATGTTTTAAAATGTTTCATTAGGACTTTTTATAACTCTTTCATTGGGATTTAATTAGCAGAATACCACAATGAATGTGGAGGAAATGCAGATCAAATTATCTTCTCCCACAATGGGACAAAATCACATGTGTGGGAAACAGCTTTTCAATACACCATTTCTTAGAGAATCTTAAGGCTTCGAAAATGTACTAGGATCACAAAAGATCATGGGATTGTTTCTCTTATTATTAATAATATCCTTTGTTTAATATCACTAGTTTAAGTGAATTTTTAACATTATCTACATTAACATTATAAGAGTCACAAAATAAATCCCCATGTGATAACTTAAACATGTTTTGGGACCCAAAATGTCTGGCCAAATATAACCAAAAAACAAACTTAAAATAATTCTGGATATTTCCCTATTCAGTTCCTTGCAAGTCCTGTAGAGTGAACAAATAGCAAACTTCCCCACTGCTGTCTCATAAAACGCTAGTCAAATCACAAAGAGAAGGTTGTTATGGAGGATCAGATAAAACAGCAACCTTATATTGTTCTCCAGAAGAGGAAGATTTTGGTAGGCTGAGAATGCATTTCTCTGATACTCCCTTACAAACAAGTAAAAATGTAGTTTTGTGGCTTCTAAGCATCTAGGATTAGACTTGATAGTCAACACAATGAGTCAAGTCTAAGGAAGTATTTTGTATATCACTGCCATTGTTAACAGTCTTGCACACATAATATGCTTGTTATGAAATGATGCCAACTATATGTTAAAATATGTATTTTCATATTTTATGTAATAAATCAGTCCCAATTTAAAAACTAAAGATAACTGAGTCCAAGCCCTCTCATTCGTAGAGAAAGGGACAAGGTCTCCAGCGGGTGGTTGCCAAGCATCATTTGGCTAGTTCATAGTTACTCATTGGCAGAGTCGGAACTAGCACTCAGGTTTCCTGGGTCCTAATCCAGTATCTCTTATCTATACCACATAAAGACTCTCCCAAGTTGCCACTGCCACATGCCAGATAACAGGCTTTTTCTTGAATTCTGGGATCCACAAAGCAAATCAGCAGTCTTTGAAAAGCCTTACTAATGACCTTCTTACACTTTTATACATAAAAACCTTTCAATTTTATACTAGATTTGAAAAGCCACCGTGTATTTTGGCTCTATGGCAGAAGACTTCTATCATATAATAGGCTGCCTGTGAACGAATGGTTGGATTCTTTCATTTTTTTTTTTTTGGCTGTGTTGGGTCTTTGTTGCTGCACACAGGCTTTCTCTAGTTGTGGCGAGTGGGGGCTACTCTTTGTTGCGGTGTGCGGGCTTCTCATTGCAGTGGCTTCTCTCGTTGCGGAGCATGTGCTCTAGGCTCGCGGGCTTCAGTAGTTGTGGCACATGGGCTCAGTAGTTGTGGCCTGCGGGCTCTAGAGCACAGTCTCAGTAGTTGTGGCTCACGGGCTCTAGAGAGCAGGCTCAGTAGTTATAGTGCACGGGCTTAGATACTCCGTGGCATGTGGGATCTTCCCGGATCAGGGATCCAACCCACGTCCCCTGCATTGGCAGGCGGATTCTTAACCGCTGTGCCACCAGGGAAGTCCCTGGATTAATCCTTATATGTTACAGATGCTCACTAGACAAACCTCCAGGAATTCAACATGTCTGGTTCAAAGTGTCTCCCCTTCCATGCCTTGTGAGCAGAGTAGGAATAAGAGTAGTACTGCATTTATGTAGTATCAAAATGATAAGCTAAATTACTTTTACTGGTAAAAATAATGATGAGAAAGCATAAAGCAGTTGGGCTCGTATAGAGGCTGGACAACTACTATACAGGACGATCTGAATAAAATGACTAGATCCTACTCTACTGATGGGCAGACTCTACCCCCCTCCCCCAGCCCCCCAAACACACCTCTACCCACATTCCTACTGACAATTTGCAAGCCATTCACTGGGATTTCTCTTCTGAACTCCCCACCAAAGGCAAGGACATTATCTCCAGAAAGGCAGACAAATGAAACAGTGAGAGAGCAAAAAGAGGGAGCAGGACAGCCAGAGGCCCTTGTTTCTGCATATTTAGCATTGTTTAGAAATGTGAACAAAAAGTATACTCTAAAACATATGCTAGTCAAAATAACAATCACCTCTCAATGCTCTCAAGAATTATTTAAAACTGGCAAATAAGAGTCAGGCATCACTTCTTATTAATAATATTCTTTCCTAACCCATTGATTTCCTTTCTTTGAAGAGATTTCTTGAAATCTATTCTTATTCCTATTCCTACTCCTACTGCCCTGCCCAGAAGAGATGGAAGAGGAGACATTCTGAACCAGAGAACTTTGGTAAGAGGGAAAAGAACTCAGCCTGTGCTTCTGGCTAATCGCTATAAAACGTCTTAACTGGGGGGTGGGGGGAGAAGGGAGCATTTAAATGCTTCTGAAGTCACAGCTTCCTAATATGTGTAATCATTCTCTTTTCCAACTACTATTCCTTGACATCAGCCATATTTATATTCAAATATAAATCCAAATTAAAAACTAAATAGGGCTTCCCTGGTGGCGCAGTGGTTGAGAGTCCGCCTGCCGATGCAGAGGACATGGGTTCGTGCCCCGGTCCGGGAGGATCCCACATGCCGTGGAGCGGCTAGGCCCGTAAGCCATGGCCGCTGAGCCTGTGCGTCCGGAGCCTGTGCTCCGCAACAGGAAAGGCCACAACAGTGAGAGGCCCACGTACCACAAAAAAAAAAAAAAAAAAAAAAAAAAAACCCGAAACTAAATAACAATTATCTCTGTCATTATTTCCTCTTATTAGCCTTTCTTAGAATTAGCTGTGAATACACTTCCATCCATTAGAAGCCCCAGGTAAATTTTAAAAGAAAAATCTACTAAACAATTATTAATTTTATAATGATGAGTTCAAAGAACTATATATAACCTTTCTACAGACCAACTTTTTTCTTCTGTTTTAACTAAATGATACATCAGTTTATACAGAACATTTCATTTAAAAACAAAGGAAGGGTGAGAGGGGTAAGATGGCGGAAGAGTCAGACGCGCAGATCACCTTCCTCCCCACAGATACACCAGAAATACATCTACACGTGGAACCACTCCTACAGAACACCTACTGAACGCTGGCAGAAGACCTCAGACCTCCCAAAAGGCAAGAAACTCCCCACGTACCTGGGTAGGGCAAAAGAAAAAAGAATAAACAGAGACAAAAGAATAGGGACAGGACCTGCACCAGTGGGAGGGAGCTGTGAAGGAGGAAAAGTTTCCACACACTAGGAGCCCCTTCGCGGGCGGAGACTGCGGGGGGCGGAGGGCGGAAGCTTCGGAGCCATGGAGGAGAGCGCAGCAACAGGGGTGCGGAGGGCAAAGCGGAGAGATTCCCGCACAGAGGATCAGGGCCGACCAGCACTCACCAGTCCGAGAGGCTTGTCTGCTCACCCGCCGGGGCGGGCGGGGCTGGGAGCTGAGGCTCGGGCTTCCAGTGGAGCGCAGGGAGAGGACTGGCGGCGTGAACACAGCCTGCAGGGCTTAGTGCGCCACGGCTGGCCAGGAGGGAGTCCGGGAAAAAGTCTGGACCTGCCGAAGAGACAAGAGACTTTTTCTTCCCTCTTTGTTTCCAGGTGCGCGAGGAGAGGGGATTCAGAGCGCTGCTTAAAGGAGCTCCACAGACAGGCGCGAGCCGCGGCTAACAGCGCAGACCGCAGCGAAGGGAATGAGACGCTAAGGCTGCTGCTGCCACCACCAGGAAGCCTGTGTGCGAGCACAGGTCACTATCCACACCTCCCTTCCGGGGAGCCTGTGCAGCCCGCCACTGCCAGGGTTCCGGGACCCAGGGACAACTTCCCCGGGAGAATGCACGGTGTGCCTCAGGCTGGTGCAACGTCACGCCGGCCTCTGCCGCCGAAGTCTCGCCCCGCATCCGTGCTCCTCCCTCCCCCTGGCCTGAGTGAGCCAGAGTCCCTGAATCAGTGGCTCCTTTAACCCTGTTCTGTCCGAGCAAAGAACAGACGCCCCCCAGCGGCCTACACGCAGAGGCGGGGCCAAATCCAAAGCCGAAACCCGGGAGCTGGGCGAACAAAGAAGAGAAAAGGAAATCTCTCCCAGCAGCCTCAAGAGCAGCAGATTAAATCTCCACAATCAACTTGATGTACCCTGCATCTGTGGCATACCTGAAAAGACAACGAATCATCCCAAATTGAGGAGGTTCAAAGCAAGATTTATTATTTTTTCCTTTTCCTCTTTTTGTGAGTATGTATGTGTATGCTTCTGTGTGAAATTTTGTCTGTATAGCTTTGCTTTCACCATTTGTACTAGGGTTCTATCCGTCTGATGTTTTTTTTTTTAACTTAAAAAAATTTTTTTTCTTAATAAATTTTTTTTATTTTAATTATTTTATTTTACCATACTTTATTTTATTTCATCCTCTTTCTTCCTTTCTTTCTTTTCCTTCCTTCCTCATTCTTTCCTCCCTCCCTCTCTCTCTCTCTCTTTCTTTCTACTTTTTCCTCCCTTTTATTCTGAGCCGTGTGGATGAAAGGCTCTTGTTGCTACAGCCAGGACTCACTGCTCTGCCTCTGAGGTGGGAGACACAACTTCAGGACACTGGTCCACAAGAGACCTCCCAGCTCCACATAGTATCAAATGGTGAAAATCTCGCAGAGATCTCCATCTCAACACCAACACCCAGCGTCACTCAACGACCAGCAAGCTACAGTGCTGGACACCCTATGCCAAACAACTAGCAAGACAGGAACACAACCCCACCCATTAAAAGAGAGGCTCCTGAAAATCATAATAAGTCCACAGACACCCCAAAACACACCACCAGACGTGGACCTGCCCACCAGAAAGACAAGATCCAGCCTCATCCACAAGAACACAGGCACCAGTCCCCTCCACCAGGAAGCATACACAACCCACTGAACCAACCTTAGCCACTGGGGACAGACACCAAAAACAACGGGAACTACGAACCTGCAGCCTGCAAAAAGGAGACCCCAAACACAGAAAGATAAGCAAAATGAGAAGACAGAAAAACACACAGCAGATGCAGGAGCAAGATAAAAACCCACCAGACCTAACAAATGAAGAGGAAATAGGCAGTCTACCTGAAAAAGAATTCAGAATAATGATAGTAAAGATGATCCAAAATCTTGGAAATAGAATAGAGGAAATGCAGGAAACATTTAGCAAGGACCTAGAAGAACTAAAGATGAAACAAGCAATGACGAACAACACAATAAATGAAATTCAAAATACTCTAAAAGGGATCAATAGCAGAATAACTGAGGCAAAGGAATGGATAAGTGACCTGGGAGATAAAATAGTGGAAATAACAACTGCATTCTTTTTCTAAAGAAAAAAGAATGAAAAAAAACTGAGGACAGTCTCAGAGACCTCTAGGACAACATTAAACGCACCAACATTTAAATTATAGGGGTTCCAGAAGAAGAAGAGAAAAAGAAAGGGACTGAGAAAATATTTGAAGAGATTATAGTTGAAAACTTCCCTAATATAGGAAAGGAAATAGTTAACCAAGTCCAGGAAGCACAGAGAGTCCCATACAGGATATATCCAAGGAAAAACATGCCAAGACAAATATTAATCAAACTGTCAAAAATTAAATACAAAGAAAACATATTTAAAGCAGCAAGGGAAAAAACAACAAATAACACACAAGGAAATCCTCATAAGGTTAACAGCTGATCTTTCAGCAGAAAGTCTGCAAGCCAGAAGGGACTGGCAGGACATATTTAAAGTGATGAAGGAGAAAAATCTACAACCAAGATTACTCTACCCAGCAAGGATCTCATTCAGATTTGATGGAGAAATTAAAACCTTTACAGACAAGCAAAAGCTGAGAGAGTTCAGCACCACCAAACCAGCTTTACAACAAATGCTTGAGGATCTTCTCGAGGCAAGAAACACAAGAGAAGGAAAAGACCTATAACAACAAACCCAAAACAATTAAGAAAATGGGAATAAGAACATACATATCGATAATTACCTTAAATGTAAATGGACTAAATGCTCCCACCAAAAGACACAGACTGGCTGAATGGATACAAACACAAGACCCATATATATGCTGTCTACAAGAGACCCACTTCAGACCTAGAGACACATACAGACTGACAGTGAGGGGATGGAAAAAGATATTCCATGCAAATGGAAATCAAAAGAAAGCTGGAGTAGCAATTCTCATATCAGACAAAATAGACTTTCAAATAAAGACTACTACAAGAGACAAAGAAGGACACTACATAATGATCAAGGGATCGATCCAAGAAGAAGATATAACAATTGTAAATATTTATGCACCCAACATAGGAGCACCTCAATACATAAGGCAAATACTAACAGCCATAAAAGGGGAAATCGACAGTAACACATTCATAGTAGGGGACTTTAACACCCCACTTTCACCAATGGACAGATCATCCAAAATGAAAATAAATAAGAAACTACAAGCTTTACATTATACATTAAACAAGATGGACTTAATTGATATTCATAGGACATTCCATCCAAAAACAACAGAATATGAATTTTTCTCAAGTGCTCATGGAACATTCTCCAGGATAGATCATATCTTGGGTCACAAATCAAGCCCTGGTAAATTTAAGAAAACTGAAATTGTATCAAGTATCTTTTCTGACCACAACGTTATGAGACTAGATATCAATTACAGGAAAAGATCTGTAAAAAATACAAACACATGGAGGTGAAACAATACACTGCTTAATAATGAAGTGATCACTGAAGAAATCAAAGAGGAAATCAAAAAATACCTAGAAACAAATGACAATGGAGACATGACGACCCAAAACCTATGGGATGCAGCAAAAGCACTTCTAAGAGCGAAGTTTATAGCAATACAATCCTACCTTAAGAAACAGGAAACATCTCGAATAAACAACCTAACCTTGCACCTAAAGCAATTAGAGAAAGAAGAACAAAAAAACCCTAAAGTTAGCAGAAGGAAAGAAATCATAAAGATCAGATCAGAAATAAATGAAAAAGAAATGAAGGAAACGATAGCAAAGATCAATAAAACTAAAAGTTGGTTCTTTGAGAAGATAAACAAAATTGATAAACCATTAGCCAGACTCATCAAGAAAAAAAGGGAGAAGACTCAAATCAATAGAATTAGAAATGAAAAAGGAGAAGTAACAACTGACACTGCAGAAATACAAAAGATCATGAGAGATTACTACAAGCAAGTCTATGCCAATAAAATGGACAACCTGGAAGAAATGGACAAATTCTTAGAAATGCACAACCTGCTAAGACTGAATCAGGAAGAAATAGAAAATATGAACAGACCAGTCACAAGCACTGAAATTGAAACTGTGATTAAAAATCTTCCAACAAACAAAAGCCCAGGACCAGATGGCTTCACAGGCAAATTCTATCAAACATTTAGAGAAGAGCTAACACCTATCCTTCTCAAACTCTTCCAAAATATAGCAGAGGGAGGAACACTCCCGAATTCCTTCTACGAGGCCACCATCACCTTGATACCAAAACCAGACAAGGATGTCACAAAGAAAGAAAAATAGAGGCCAACATCACTGATGAACATAGATGCAAAAATCCTCAACAAAATACTAGCAAACAGAATCCAACAGCACATTAAAAGGATCATACACCATGATCAAGTGGGGTTTATTCCAGGAATGCAAGGATTCTTCAATATAAACAAATCAATCAATGAGATACACCATATTAACAAATTGAAGGAGAAAAACCATATGGTCATCTCAATAGATGCAGAGAAAGCTTTCGACAAAATTCAACACCCATTTATGGTAAAAACCCTGCAGAACGTAGGCCTAGAGGGAACTTTCCTCAACATAATAAAGGCCATATATGACAAACCCACAGCCAACATCGTCCTCAATGGTGAAAAACTGAAAGCATTTCCACTAAGATCAGGAACAAGACAAGGTTGCCCACTCTCACCACTCTTATTCAACATAGTTTTGGAAGTTTTAGCCACAGCAATCAGAGAAGAAAAAGAAATAAAAGGAATCCAAATCGTAAAAGAAGAAGTAAAGCTGTCACTGTTTGCAGATGACATGATACTATACATAGAGAGTCCTAAAGATGCTACCAGAAAACTACTAGAGCTAATCAATGAATTTGGTAAAGTAGCAGGATAGAAAATTAATGCACAGAAATCTCTGGCATCCCTATACACTAATGATGAAAAATCTGAAAGTGAAATCAAGAAAACACTCCCATTTACCACTGCAACAAAAAGAATAAAATATCTAGGAATAAACCTACCTAAGGAAACAAAAGACCTGTGTGCAGAAAATTATAAGACACTGATGAAAGAAATTAAGATGATACAAATAGATGGAGAGATATACCATGTTCTTGGATTGGAAGAATCAACATTGTGAAAATGACTCTACTACCCAAAGCAATCTACAGATTCAATGCAATCCTTGTCAAACTACCACTGGCATTTTTCACAGAACTAGCACAAAAAATTTCACAATTTCTATGGAAACACAAAAGACCCTGAATAGCCAAAGAAATCTTGAGAACGAAAAACAGAGCTGGAGGAATCAGGCTCCCTGACTTCAGACTATACTACAAGGTTACAGTAATCAAGACATTATGGTACTGGCACAAAAACAGAAAAATAGATCAATGGAACAGGACAGAAATTCCAGAGATAAACCCACGCATATATGATCACTTTATCTTTGATAAAGGAGGCAGGAATGTGCAGTGAAGAAAGGAGAGCCTCTTAAATAAGTGGTGCTGGGAAAACTGGACAGGTACATGTAAAAGTATGAGATTAGCTCACTCCCTAACACCATACACAAAAATAAGCTCAAAATGGATTAAAGACCTAAATGTAAGGCCAGAAACTATCAAACTCTTAGAGGAAAACATAGGCAGAACACTCTATGACACAAATCACAGCAAGATTCTTTTTGACCCACCTCCTAGAGAAATGGAAATAAAAACAAAAATAAACAAATGGGACCTAATGAAACTTCAAACCTTTTGCACAGCAAAGGAAACCATAATCAAGACCAAAAGACAACCCTCAGAATGGGAGAAAATATTTGCAAGTGAAGCAACTGACAAAGGATTAATCTCCAAAATTTACAAGCAGCTCATGCAGCTCAATAACAAAAAAATAAACAACCCAATCCAAAAATGGGCAGAAGACATAAATAGACATTTCTCCAAAGAAGATATACAGATTGCCAACAAACACATGAAAGAATGCTCAATATCATTAATCATTAGCGAAATGCAAATCAAAACTACAATGAGATATCATCTCACACCAGTCAGATTGGCCATCATCAAAAAATCTAGAAACAATAAATGCTGGAGAGGGTGTGGAGAAAATGGAACACTCTTGCACTGGTCGTGGGAATGTGAATTGGTACAGCCACTATGGAGAACAGTATGGAGGTTCCTTAAAAACCTACAAATAGAACTACCATATGACCCAGCAATCCCACTCCTGGGCATATACCCTGAGAAAACCATAATTCAAAAAGAGTCATGTACCAAAATGTTCATCGCAGCTCTATTTACAATAGCCAGGAGATGGAAACAACCTAAGTGTCCATCATCCGATGAATGGATAAAGAAGATGTGGCACATATATACAATGGAATATTACTCAGCCATAAAACGAAACGAAATTGAGCCATTTGTAATGAGGTGGATGGACCTAGAGTCTGTCATACAGAGTGAAGTAAGTCAGAAAGAGAAAGACAATACCGTATGCTAACACATATATATGGAATTTAAGAAAAAAAAATATCATGAAGAACCTAGGGGTAAGACAGGAATAAAGACACAGACCTACTAGAGAATGGACTTGAGGATATGGGGAGGGGGAAGGGTATAAGCTGTGACAAAGTGAGAGAGTGGCATGGACATATATACGCTACCAAACGTAAAATAGATAGCTAGAGGGAAGCAGCTGCATAGCACAGCGAGATCAGCTTGGTGCTTTGTGACCACCTAGAGGGGTGGGATAGGGAGGGTGGAAGGGAGGGAGACGCAAGAGGGAAGAGATATGGGAACATGTGTATATGTATAACTGATTTACTTTGTTATAAAGCAGAAACTAACACACCATTGTAAACCAATTATACTCCAATAAAGATGCAAAATAAAAGTAAAGTAATTTTTAAAAAAGAGTTAATACTCCATACTTGAAAAAAAAAAGGAAGGGAACATTTCAAGTTTGAATATGTGGTTTTGAAAATAAACAAAAGGAAAAAAGCATCAATATACATACAGCATTTTAGAGAATTTACCTCCTTGCCTGCTTTATGAGTCACTGAAGGTATCATTCAATTACGTTTAAATAAGTTACCTCTGATTAGTATGTTTGTCCAAGGTCTTATGGGGAAACTAAGAGTGAAAGTCCACACTCTAACTGTGCATACTCTTCTTAGAGGGAGAATGAATGTAACTAAGTGTTCAAATATCATGGACAAATGTAGACAGGAAAGTCAAAAGCAAAAGAAACTGGGAAGCAACAGTCTGAGGTGGGACTGAGTGTAGAAACCACGAAGGATGAGAATTTGAAAGCACAGACGAAAAAAAAGAACAGTTCAGGTGTGGGGTATCCTAAAGCAAATGCTTAAAGAGAGAAATGAACCCAATAAATGGAACGTGCTGGGCACAGGAGGAAGTAAACAAGGGTGATCAGAAGGCAGCCGGACGAGAGAGAGCCCTGAAAGCCAGCATTCCCATGGGAAAATGAGTAGCCAGGAGCCTGGGTTCCAACATCAAATCCCCTGCAGACTGTCCTGGTGATTTCAGAGCTCTGCACCCCCAGGTCATGGTTTGTAAGATGTGACTACCTACCGGACAACGCTCAGGGGCAGAATGAGGATAAAATGACAGAATGTATGAGTCAGCAATTTGCAAAGTGCAAAAAAGCTGTATGAATGTAACATCTGACTGTTGTTCAAAGGAACTGAGAATTTCCCACATAAAGGTAGTGTCTGAGATGGTAACTACATTTTCCCACCAACGTTCCTAGTAAACCTCAGCCCTAAGCCAGTAGGCTGTTCCTTCTTTGGGATATTGAGGATCACAGCTATTGGTTTTAATTAAACTCATGCTCAGATCAATACTATGGTTTCCTGTTATGATGCTCCAGGTTCACACAAAGCCCACATATGCCACCGAGACACTTGTCCTTTTCCTCTTTTTTTTTCCTTCCCCTCCACTACTGTCTTTCCTTGTCTACTCTCCATCTTGCTCTAATTCCCTGTTTCTTATTTATTTCTCCTTCCAGTTTCCCTTACTCTCGCTTTAGCTCCATTAAGATATATTCTCACAAATGCCCCTGAAGTATTTTCAAAACCAGGAAAAAACAGAGTCAGTGATTAGCATTAATATTCCTTAAAATAGTTTCACCCTTGACCTTATCCACAAATTTCACTGCTCCCTCCCCCCCCTTCTAAGTAGACAGGCAAACCTGTTTGACTAGTTTTCCTCTAAGCCCCACTCTCCTGATTGGCTGACGAGTACAGATGAACCACAGGTACAGCAGCACACATGCAAAGTCTATGTAAAGCACATGGCCTTCCTCAGAAGGAGAAGCCACAGCCAAGGGACTGCAGGGCCTGTGTCATCCGCCCAGTCTCAGGGCAGCTCTCTCAAAGCAGGAAGGCAACACCAGTGGATGGCTTATTCCATTGCTAGTTAAAAAAAAAAAAAAATTCTTCCTGTCAATGCCTTCTCTTCTGAATAAGGGATATTAAGGTGAGGATGAGGTCTAGAATCAGATTAAGCCTGTATGTTACAAGCTTAAGATGGTGTATGTGAGTATATTTACAATGTGGTACAGAGGTGTCCCTAAGTTTTGTTGTTGTTGTTGTGTAAGTCCATTAGGAAAGTTTGAATTTGCAAAACAGATTAACCAAAATGGGATTCCTTTTATAGAGAGGTGTACTTTGAGATTGCTTTAAATAAGCAAAGTCTCTGGGTACCTTTAAAATAGAATATGCTTTAAAATCACTGTTCATATATTTTGGACTGTCGACTATTTCAAACCTATGGAAAAGTATAAAGATTAATATAGAAAACATCTGTATACCCGTCACCTATATTTTAAGAGTTAAAATTTTGCCTTACTTTCAAGTGTTTTGAAAATTTTAAATTCTATAAATATTCAATTTATAAAAACCAAATTTTATACTACTTTTCAGGAACATATTATAAAAATATACAGCATATTCGTACACTTGATTCTACTTTTTAAAAAGTTTTTAAATCCATGGGAACATTTTGTTTACACTAAAACATCCCACTTGAAGGAAAATCAGCCCCATGGTTATTATTAAAGCAAGTTATAGCCAATGTAATAGCTAAAATAGTATAACTCTTGAAAATGTGTCAAGTATCAAATTTCTTCGAAATAGAATTGAAAAGTGCAAAATAATTGTACACATGTTTGTATTCATAATATTCCCAAATCAAGCAAATATTTACCAAATCAGTTACAATGTAAATTTATTTAGTGGACTAGAATCCCAAAAGGTTCATTTCTGTTCTCTAAATCAAGTCAAGGGAAATTACACCTCCAATATAGTGACTGTTTCCATTATTAATAATTCAGACAAATAGCACAAAGCTATTAGCAAAATACACAGTATCTCTGAAATGTTCCTAACTACACATTCTTTCTATCTAATCCAAATGTTTTAATACTTACATAAATTTCCAACCAGAGTAGGAACTGACCTAGGCTGTCCTACATACCATGCCATTCACAAACCCAAAGGTTCCGTCTTTGTTGGGGCTCTGCACTCCTAAATGCTGACCTCACGTCTAAGTTAATTTCAATGTGGCACTTGTCATCTCTGTAAGGGAGTCCTGAGCAGGACAGTATAGAGTCCAAAACTGAGTTGGTGAATATGTAAGATGGAACTGTCAGAAGTCCTAAATTGAAAATCACCGGCACAGCCCACTACGTTTTGCAAGAGTGGGACCATACACTGTGAGGGAGTTAGCACAACAGACGGAAACTCAACTCCAAAACAGAGAGGTCCTGATAACAAAAAATGTAGCTAGAGAATTTCAGGGAAAGAACGTCATCAAAGGTTAAAAACCACATACATAATGGACTTCAGTTCACCTTAAAAATACTGAACATCTAATTTCATTTTACTCAGAAAACATTTATTGGACGTCCTAAAAACTATGTACTATGCTACACGTTATATAAACAAATGAGGGACTTCCCTGGCAGTCCAGTGGTTAAGACTCCACACTTCCACTGCAGGGGGCACGGGTTTGATCCCTGGTCAGGGAACTAAGATACCGCATGCCACACTGCACAGCCAAAAAAAAAAAAAATTATATATATATATATGTATGTGTATATATATATACATATATATAAAAACAAATGATAAGTAGTGAATATTAATAAGCATGTATTGAAACAGACTTACTAATTTGAACTAAAATGGAATATTTATAACCAGTTAATCACGAAAAACCAACTAGTAAACATCATGCACCATGTTCAATTGTTGAGTGGTTCCCAAACCAATTCACATATGTAAATTTTTTTCAAAATACCCATTAATTACAGGGTAAAAAATATATACATATTAAAATAGAAATCTAATTTTAGATGTTTATCTCTAATATAAAGCATTACTTCATCCAACTAGAGAAAATCCTAAGGAAAAAAGTAGATTTTATTTTATTTTACTTTATTTTTATTTTTGTGTGCCTTGGGTCTTCATTGCTGCGCGTGGGCTTTTCTCTAGTTGCGGGGGGCTACTCTTCATTGTGGTGCGCAGGCTTCTCATTGCGGTGGCTTCTCTTGTTGCGGAGCACAGGCCCTAGGCGCACGGGCTTCAGTAGTTGCAGCACGTGGGCTCAGTAGCTGTGGCTCGCGGGCTCTAGAGCGCAGGCTCAGTAGTTGTGGTGCACGGGCTTAGTTGCTCAGTGGCATGTGGGATCTTCCTGGACCAGGGCTCGAACCCATGTCCCCTGCATTGGCAGGCGGATTCTTAATCACTGCGCCCCAGGGAAGCCCCAAAAGTAGATATTTTTAAATATTACTATGGTCAGCTCAATTTTTTAAGAAATTTACAAATCAGTCCTTCCCCTATTACACAGGTTAATACCTGATTTCCATGGTGTTGATTTTTAAGACCCTATGGAAATGCCTTCCATGCCTTAGACATGGAAATGCCTTCTGAATTAAACATTAAATTACACTGTGTTCAGTTTTAATATCACCTATCTTGTTTTTGTTTTCAGAGTCTTTTAAAATGAATAATCTTTGTCCTTATTATATTATCTGAGAAACTAGAACTCACTTAAACTCACTTAAATACCAAGAAACCTTAAAGAAGACGTTAAAAATGTCTATGATTTGATTACCAGATGCTTTTAAAAAGCAACAAAGATGCTGTGGACCCTCCAGGCTGGTGGAAGCATGGCTTGTCCTGAGGAAGCTAACATCTCCCAGAGCTCTTGAGCCAACCCTGCCCCCCAGTCAAGGAACATGTTCCAATGGCTCTCTTTTCCCTTCAAAATTTTCAAGTGCCCCTACTGTACTGGCTTCCTCCTCAAAGGCTATAAATATGATCAAGTTTCCATCTGAAACATATCTTTTAATCACCCTCCCTAAACCCTGAGAGCGAGTACTGCTGAAAGCAGCAGTCTCTACAGACCTCCCTATCACCAAATCCAAGTCCTGTTTTCCATAAAAACAGCTAGCACTTATTGAACACAAACCAGATAACTTCCAGTCACTGAGCTTGATGACTTTATCTCATTTGATCCTCACAGTGGCCCTGGGAGGTCACACTTTGATCTTCGTTATGTAAATGAGGAAAGGGAACTAAATTCTGAGTTCAAGGTCACATAGCTAGTCAGGGGCAGAACCAGGACTGTCTGATACCCCTCATTTTAGTACTTAGCCCCTCATTTCTTGAAATTCTTTCCTCCTTCAGCTACTAAAAGTTACTCTCCCCTAATTTTCCTCCCGACTTTCACTCTGTACCTTTTTCTTCTTTACTGCTCCCTATATCTCTAGCCAACAATTTGATTTTAGAATCTCCCCAGGCCTCTTTTTTCATCTTACTCTCTGAACCTGCCCTAGAAGATCTACTGACTTCCGTTTTTTTTTTTTTTGCAACCACCTATATGTTGAAAATGGTTAAAGCAGTCAGTCTATCCACCCATCCATTAATCTATCCATTTATCTACCTACCTATCTAGCCCAGACCTCTCTGCTCAGAAGTTCTGTGCAATGATCCATCGGACACTCATCTCCAGCTGGATTTTCTATAAGCACTTCATATTCTACATGTCCAAAGCTGAACTCTATCATCCTTGGTCCTCAGATCGGCTTCTCCTTTAAAGTCCCTATCCCATCCTCCCATACCACCCACCATCTAACCAGTCACCTAATCTGAGAGCTTCTACCACCTTAACATCTGCGTGACCAAAGTCTCTTCTTCATCTCACTGCCACAACTTTGATGTAAGTTCCTCAACTTCTCTTAGCAAGATCACCCCAATACCTTCTAACCTGTTATTCCTGTCTCACACCTCAGATCCATCCTCCTAGACTGCTGTGAGAGCTGTGTTTTCACCACTCCTTTGTTTAAAACAACCTTGAAGAGAAAATGGTCCACACACCGTAGGATGGCAAACAGTCCTCCATGATCTTGCCCTTGTCTACACTGACTCCTCTGTTGTCACCTTCTCTATGAAGCCTCTTTAGTCTCTGTTCCCATGTAGAACTGGCCACTTCCAAATGCCTGTTCAGGGCACTCTGCATTTCTCTATCAAAGCACTCAAGAACATATAGCATTATTTTGTACTTATTGAAGCCAACTTGTTTTCTATCTATCTAATCCTCTTAAACCCAGAGTCCTCCCATGGTCTTATGTGTCTGCATATCCCCAGTGTACAGGACCATAGTGCCCAATGCATAGTATGCTTTTCATAAGTATGTGTTGAAAAAAAGAAGGATGTTTGTGAAATGCTTTAGATTAGGAAGATATAATTATCACCGCTTTCAACACTAAATTAAACAACTTTATTCAAACTCATCTGATTATGTAACCCCCATGTGTGGGTATGCAAAGTAATACTGAAATGATTCACCTAGCTTCAAGTATGGGCACCAGGCTTATCAAATCACACTTCTTATTCCTAGCTTCCAGAGTAGAGACATAGTGCCAACATTACATACAGCTAGTCAATTTCAATGGCTGAAAGCAGGATGTAAAGTATCATCGGACGCGTATTCCTAAACAAAGACAATCTGGGCCTACCATAAGAAAAGGAAACTTTTTTTGAAGCCTGCTTCAATTTCTTGGAAAAGCAAAGATCTTCCAGAAGACTGAATGTCTGAAATCAAGACACCCTTCTAAAGATCTCATATACAAAATTTTCTATTAAAAAAACACGTTAAAACCATTTATATAGAAGTTACCCTTCTAGGAACCTCAGCCATTGAGCTCACTATCTAGCCCAGAAACAAAGGATGAGAACAGCAAGTACCTGTCACAAATTACGCAGGCTTTATACTCGAGCAATAGCCCACATCATTTCAGGAAAAAAAAAGAAAAAAAAAAAAGACAACAGATAATAGAGCAGCAGGGCCCGCTCACAGCCTGACAGCAGCAGAAAGTGATAGCTGATAACAGAAAGAGGACCCAGAAAAACCATAAAAAAAAAAGAATAGTACTTCTGTCCCCAATCTAGTATTTCAACCAGGCAGGCTGAGGCCATTTACTATAAACAAAAACAGCTCTATACACCTCAAGGAATAGCACTATTCAATTCTTTATGAATTCATGTTCATAAAGACAGTCCAACAACAAAAAAATAACTTACATCCTGGGGAGCAAGTAAGAGTGTAATATTTAGAAATTACTTGTTTTAATAGCTAACTTTTTAAAGTGTCAGTAATTAACGGTGTGAGGGGTCAGCTATTTTGAAAATGTGCTTATGTAAATAAGTAATAACCCAGATAACGTCAAATAAATGAGATATTATGACATTGCAAAAACAATCAAAAGTTCTTACTCTCCTGGTGTACTTTGGAAATCTAATGTGAATTAAACAGCATCAAGTCAATATTATCTTATAAACAAGCACATAAATAACTTCGAAAAGGAGTCTGACAATTGAGAGTGTGGTTATTTTTCTTCCTTTGCCATCAATATTTACATGGTAATTAAGCTGATAGTTATTCATAAGGTACCATGAAATGTTTTAAGTAATTCAAATCAAATGTGAACTTTCAAACTCTTTACACACAAAAAGATTTTACAAAAAATAAATTTTTTTACAAATATTTTTTACTCCATTGGTTTACTTATTCTAATATGCACACCAGGCATTAGTACAACAAGCATAAAGCTCTGGAACTTTTAGACTTAAAAAGAGTTTGAATCTCTATAGTAGTATTATCACGAGAAAGTCACAAGTACAGTTTTTACTCAGTTATGCCCGAGCTACTAATATACTATCAAGCTATTACTAAATGTCACGGAAGTATGCTTCATTGTAGTTTTTAAACACTGCTATAGCTCTAAATCACACAAGATGTCAACCTTACCTTGTGGGTGACAGGCAAATCAAATAGCACTTGAGTGTTTCCCTCTAGAATTATCTAGAATAGTTGCCGAACAGAAACAGTCCAAAAGCAATTATCTCAAACTGCCTGGAGATAGTTTCCATAAGAGAAAGCTAGTCCACTGTTTCTCTCTGAGACAGAAAAAATAGTCTGGTTTATGATCTAATTCAATTAATGCAAAGTTCGGATTCCCTCACTATACAATATTGATGTGCATGACTCTTCCATTAATTTAAAACTCTCCAGGGAATAAAATGTGATTACTCCTAACACTATTAACATACCAATTAAAAAGCACTTCCTAGCCTTCCTTCAAGTGGCATTTTTTTCTGGGAGTAAGTGGAAATAAAGCACACCAATTACACCAATTCTGAGTGCAGACTTATTTTTTCTTTGAACATGAAATTATCATAAATAGAAACAACAGCACACTTGGCATCTAGCCAAACAACCACACCTTCATGTCATTAATCTTAAAAAACTCATTGTACGAGATGACAGCCCAAGGGAAATCGAAGGTTTTTAGAGTAGTGTTTTTCCTATCGTTTATGGGTGGAACCCACTTGAAATAAAAGGCTGCCTCTATTGCTAACACTGGTTCATAATGCAGGTGACTCGAATGCTACCCACTCCTCCCCCTTGCGATACGCCCTCTCCCCCGTGATAATGACTAGTTAACACAATCTAGTATTCCGAGTTCCAGTACTTTCAGAAGTTCTTTCACTTTCTCCCCTCCTCACCACCCCCCACCCCACCCCTTGGGGTTGCTTTTCGGCGATGGGAACCAGAGGTACAGGTACAGAGGTGGTACTTTCCCTACGGAAGTGCTGCAGAGCGGCACGTTCCCCGTACTCAACTTCATAAACCCTCCATTAAACCAGCGAATTTACACATACCGATTGAGTAACCCCCTCGCCACGCGTGACTGTCCTTTTGCCCTGTCGCACTCCGATGCGGTTTGCCTCGTACAACTCCAAACCACGCATCCCAGGCCCCCTCGCCGCTCCTCTAGCCCGTGGAAGGCGCCCTACTTCCTGCAGCGCGTCCTTCTCTCGCCTCCTAACCCGCACACGCTTCTCTAAAGCAAGGGCACGCCATATGGCTCCCGCATCCGCGCGGAGACCCTGCGACCACTGTCCATTTCCGGGGGTCGCACAGGCTTGCGGGCACTGAAAGGTCCCTGTTTCTGTGCGTCTGTGTGTGTAGCCCCAAGACACGCGCTACCCCCAATGCACCCAGGTCTAGTTCCCCCTCAGGGAGAGGACGAAGTAGAGGAGAGTTGCAGAGTTTCCCAAGCACCTCCCGGGCCCCCATCCCTGGCTGGCGGCGGGGGCTCCGCGGTGCCGATAGCTCCGGGGTCAAGTGCAAGGTCCTTGGCCAGATCCACGCCGGGTGATCCCCTCTCTCAGCCTGCACGCACGAAACGCGAGAGGATCCTCAAACGGGCGCCATACGGCCGGGAAAGGAGCACGGGCGCGAGCGAGGCAGCAAGGAAAGATCTCCTTTACACACCTCCGCCCCACACCCTACCCACCCCCAACCCCCTACCCCCTCAGTCCAACCCCATCTGCACTTTCGGATCCCTATCCCCCACCCCTGGGTCGCAGCCATCCGCCCGGCACTCACCTCAGGGAGCAAACAACGCCCCTCTCCTCTTGCCGCCCCGCCCCCCTTCCGCCCGCTGGAGCGGCGTGGTCCGTCCGCTTACCTCCGCTCTTGGCTGCTGCGCGTGAGTTTGAGTGCGTCTCCGCCGCGAAATTGTATCCGGGGACAGAAGGGACCCGTTTGTGTGCTGGATCAGGTGTCGCCGCCTTCGGTGGCTTGGGGTCGTGAGGAAGGCTGCAGAGTTAGTGTGTTAGCTTAGGACTGGCTCTCGGGACTCACAGTTGACTGCAAAGCTTGAACCGTGTCCTCCCTCACGGCCGCGGCGCGCCTGCTCTTCCGCGGCTCTCCGCGGGCGGCCGCGCCCCCCCGGCCACGCCCCGCCCCGCCCCGCCTCGCCTAGCGCGCGGCTAGCAGAGCTGGAGCGCGCCCCTCTCCTGTCGCGCCTGGCTCAGCGGGGCACGACGCGGGCAGCCACGTGCTCAGCCTCGCATCAGACGCCTGGGGCTGCGAGCACCTCCTGCTCCTTCGGCTGGGGCATGGATGCGGACGCGCCTTCGTGCCACGCGCTCGCGGGCTGAGCGAGGGCTTAAGAGTCCTGGGACTGGGATGCTCGCGGGCGGAGCGGCGGTCGGCGGACAGGCTGGGACGCTTGCGAGCCCTCCGGTGCTCGAGCTCGGAACCCTGGAACTGGCACGTGGCCCCGCCCCCTGTTCCCCCAGCGAGGCGTGCCCTGTGCCCTCTCTTAAACCTCCCGTCTGGTCCCCGTGCCCGCCTTTTTTCATCGCACCAGCACCGCGCGAATCCGCGTGATGTGGTGGTAGTGCGCTTTCTCTCCCTTCCCAGCCTCCTAGTCTGCCTCAGTCCTCCTGAATCCATTAAAAAGTCAAACTTGGGCTAGGAGGTGGAGGAAATACGCGAAGGAAAGGGGGTGAGGGGCACTTAGGTGATCAAGCCACCTGCCTCGTGAATCGGAAAGCGTTCGAAAACACGAGTTTGGGGATCCCGGAGAAAAGAAATTGGGTTGCTGCGCTCGGTAACATCCCTCCTCGCAGGCTTGTGCTGAAAGGGCCATTTATGCTTTGCTTGGTTGAGTCTGTGGCGACTTTATCCTGACTAATCTGTGTTTGCCAACAGCAGATCCTCGCCAAGTTGGCGTCCCAGCCAGGAAGCACCTTTGCGTACCCAGGCCTGCTGGAGCGGCCCTTCCCGTGGCGCCTCGGACCCGAGAGCCCAAGCGCCTTGAAGAGTCCGACCCTAGGGTGCGAGCTTCCTGGAAACCAGGAAAATCGAATAGTGTTGTTGGCTTTTCCTTTGAGCATGATTGGTAATGTATTCGATAAATATATATACGACATAACTTTAAGAAAAGCAAAAATCATGTCGGGTGTAAGCTCCAGAAGCTAAGATGCTGCCACTGCACGTGAACGTTATACGTTTAATCATTGGAATTGGGAAAAATGCCGTCAGGCCATCCTTTTCTTGCTCCAAACCGAATTTCAAAAGTAGATTGGGACTTTGTACTCTTAGAAAAGGAAACGGAAATTATGTTTTATTGTGTATAGTATTACTTAATGTTAAATGGGGGAAAAATCTAACATACACTGTTATTCTCATTTTACTTATGACTCTGTGTTTAATAAGTGCTGGGTCCGAAGTCCATATACTAAAGAATGTTCACCGATAGACTTCCAGATGTGGATTTCAGAAAAGAATGTGCTTACTTTCTTTGCAGATCAGAAATTTGAAATATTGTGAAAAGCACAGGGGATATTTTTTCAGCCTTTGTACCTAATCCAAGAAGATTACTGTCCTCTATTTTTTAATTTCATTAGAAAAACCTAAAATGTGAACATAGGTAACAATCTGACATAAGAGAATTTAAGCATTTACTTTGAAAGCTCTGTTCTCTCAAGTGTCAAGCTTCAAGCACTTGTTCAAGCAATTGCAAGCTGTTTGTTGCATAATGCATTTGTAAATTCATGGTCAAAAAAGATTACTAGAAATTAAGTGAAAACGTTAAATTTTATTGTGTGAAAAATTTTTAAAAATCTGTGTCACATTTCTTTGCTTATAAAGCCATGTAAACTGACCATTGTATAAGATTTTGGCAGACTTTTGGGAAGAAAATGCATTGCTCTATTATGTGTGGATATGTCCATGTCTGTTGTTTCTTTGGTTTCTCTGTTGCCTCCCACTTTCTTTATATAATGATTATCGAGTTCTCACAGCTCTGCACACAGAGGACACCCCATAATTTAAAACAAGTTAAGTCAGTCATTGTATAAATAGTTGAATTGCATTTTGGGAGCTTGAAAGTATAAAGAAAATTGGTGAGTGTCTCTCTCTTTTTTAAAAAATCTACCAGCACTTAGCACTTCATATTATTGACTGAATGGCTGGATAAAGTAAATAATGAAAGCATTTCCTCCTTCTCTTGAAGGTAGAGTGTGCATTTTTCATATTTAATCCATCTTCCAAGCTCCCATCCAGATTCACACAAAATTCTGCCTATCAGCTTTAGTTTATAGAATGTTGAATTGAACAGCATATCTGTAGTAAGGAAGTTCCTAGCCAATGTGAAATGTGATATTAAAATTCCCTCATTATTTCGGTAGACCAAGTGTATCAGTATACTGATAATTTTTAAATTTTTAATTTAAAAAAATTAATTTAAAAATGTTTAATTAAAAAAAATGCTTTTGGTTCTTTAGTCAGTTTGGGCCCATATGATTTTATCGGGAGATAACAATGACTTATGAGAAATACTAGCTCAGCCTGGTGATTATTAACCATGGACTCTGGGACTTTAATCAGTTATAAATGGTACAGTTTTATATCATTTGCCTTGTAATATAGACCATATAGTATAGAATACAGCAGAATGAATTTAAGTTTAATCATGGGGAGAAATATGGGTGGCTGTACATTCCAATACCCTTTTGCTAATAGTCCCAAATATCTGAATATATTGCAGTGCGGTACGTTATGACTGGAAACATCACTGGCTTCACAAACTAGGCCTTTGAGCTCTGCTTAGTTCCCAAGAAATGTGATTATCTACTTTGGACCTCTGAGGAGCATAGAGAGTCTAAATGCTCACAAAAAGTCTTTAGGCCTAATTTGATGCTGCTCTCCATAATAATAATAATGATTATTACGGCTCCTACTTGAGTTTTCAAAGTGTAATTCCAGGCACAATGCTAAGTTAATGAGTGATCTCATTTAATCTTCCTAAACATCCTGGAGGTAGGTACTATTATTTTTTTCCTGTTGAAGACAGAGTAGCAGAAGTTCGGGGAGTCAAACTGGAAAGTGGCAAAACTGGGAACTGAATTGAATTCTGAGTCAAAGATCACACCCTGAGCCACTAGTCTATTCAAACTAGATCCACTAGTCCACCCAGACTAGTGGAGTTCAAGTCTTGGTCAGAGAAAATGTTGAAGTACATAAATCCAACCTATTTGGGGAATCCTTGGAATTCAAAAAGCACATAAACCCAGTCTGCCTTGCTGTGTCTCCTCTTTTACCCCCCAGAACAGCTGCTAAATAGGCAAGTCACAGTGATGAGAGGGGCTTAATTTTCTGTGTATCCAGTTTAAAATTGTTGCAATTATTTTGTTTAATTCCTGTTTCCTATAGACTCTGACTTACTGTAAGAACACCAAACCTGAGGGCAAACAGAATGAAAATCATACACAAAGTCCGTAAGATAAAAACAGGCAGATTATCTTCACCTTCACCTTCACTTCCTCTTCACCTTCTCCTTTTGGCTCTTTTTCCTTTTCCATCATCTCTTATTTTCTTGCAGACATCAGCTTCTTGCTTTCGGTTTCAACTATACACTCTACTTAGTGCCATATCCTGTTTTTTTTTTTTTTTCCGGTACGCGGGCCTCTCACTGTTGTGGCCTCTCCCGTTGCGGAACAATGGCTCCGGACGCGCAGGCTCAGCGGCCATGGCTCACGGGCCCAGCCGCTCCGCGGCATGTGGGATCTTCCCGGACCGGGGCACGAACCCGTATCCCCTGCATCGGCAGGCGGACTCTCAACCACTGCGCCACCAGGGAAGCCCCCGTTTTTTTAATACGTGCAAATATTTTCATTTTTATAAGTTTTAATATATGCAGTTTTTTTCATTTTTCATCTTAATTCTGTTTTATTATGCATTATAGGTTTCTTTAGAAAATGTTGATCTATGGATCAAATTGTAACAGAAGGATTGGAGAAACAAAGAGGGATTTCTAGAATTGTGGAAGTGATGGATAACTACTCGATTCTCATCAAAAGATACATTTTTTGAATTGTCTAAAGGAATACCTGATATAAAGGGCAAGCCAAAAAAAAAAAAACACTTGTACTTTTAATAATTTTGGTTACATGATTATAGACATCACTAGCTTAGACATCACTAGCTTATTCTATATGTCCTTCTAAAGCAATATTTCTTTTCATGATTAGAAAATGTCATCAATAAAACTTTACTCTCTAATCTAGTACCCAGTAAGTTAAATCTTTTAAAATAATTTCTAAAACTTCATGATGAACCCTGTTCAGAGTTAGTTGTGGGCAACTATGGAGATAGAATATCTGTCTTAAGGCCTTTGGCCTTTCAGAACTGGAAAGTTTGCTATCCTGGATTCTTATGTAGCCCTATGTTGAGTCTCTGTCAGTGATACCAGCCAAGATTTTAAAAGAGAACAAGTGGTACTACATGACATCATACATAACTAAGCCTGGGTCCGCAACAGCTTCCTTTCCCACCATTTCGTGGGTGTTACATAGTACAGCCTTTCTATGTTCAGCCTGTGGTGCTTCCTGGGAATAAAGAGCTTCATAATATATTACAATTATAGCATCATAATTTATTTGCCCTTAATACCCTGCAAACTCAAGGCAATACCAACTAATTCTAATATTCCAGCACTAGGTGAATGAGGTCATGTTTACCATATCTGCTTTATACTTTCATAGATACTAATCTTCATCCATTTTTTTAATTAATCGCCCTTGTACAGTGGCTCTAAGATCCACTGAACATAATTCTAAAATATCAAGATGTTATGACCTAGATTACATCCCCCTGGTATCATAGTCTGTGTGCTTCCCTAAGTAATTGTTAATTTATCTGCCTAGTCAACTTGCATTTATTGGGAAAGTTAAAGAAGACCCCCAGAATCCACATTTTTTTTTAGAATTATACACTCTGCCTTTTAACATAAAGAACTAATTGTATTATTTTCAGAAAAGAAATAAAGGACTTGCCCTGGCAGATTGGTATTAGCAATATTTTGTGACTCATTTCATATGGTTATCTTAAAATCATGGTGCTTAAATAGTCACGTTCTCAGGTCAGGCTTTAACTCCCAGATGAAACTATTAAGTATACTTTTGTTCATAAGTGTCAGGCCTAAGCCTGACCCTCCCAAGGTATGCAAAGAAAGTAGGTTTCTGTATCAATGAAAAACAATAAACACTAAGGACTTTGACCCTAGTGTTCACATCATTATGTTACCTGTGTGTATTTGATTTTATGGTTGGAATCCTGTTTTGAGTATCTCTTTTCTTGCCTTGTTTTTCATTCACTGGCTCCCTTACTTTTGTGTAATAAAGAACTGTCTGATGGAATATCCCATACAAAGGGCAAGCCAGGTAGGAAAAAACCTAGTCAGTGACAGCACTATTTCTGTAGTGTGAGGACATCAAGATTGAGTGGGTCTTTCCAGGGTATAATTAGAAGTTGAGGTTCTTGCTGTAAAGCAGATGTAGACTACTTTTACAATTGTTTTTTAAAATGTGACGGCTAATTTTTAAGTGCCTCAGTTATATTGACCAATTCCCTATCCTTTCACACCAAAAATAATCCTCTCTACCAATCCATCTTCCCCAAACCATTTGGATAAATACTTCTTTACCATTAAAACATATCCAGGGTTTCAGAAACTTGTCCTAACCCTGATAAGGTAGAAATTTTTTGATGGAGTAAGATGGCTTCATATGTTCATGCTTTTACAAAACCTTTCTGTTTCAAACACAAATTTATGCCTGATAAAATATAAAAGGCTAAAACACACCAATTAGATAGACATAGAGGAAGTGAGAAACAAGGTAAACATCTTCCTGAACTAGTAATAGAACAGAAATGCAAAGCAGGAGGCCAAGCTGGGGCCAAGAGTTGTGTCTTCTGGGACTAGATACTGATGCATTGATGGTGGTTTGGGGACTAAAGGTGCTTGTAGCAGACAGACCCCAGGGTAACCCCATGATTCTCACCTCCTGACATCGTGCTCTCTGTAATTCCCTCCCTTTGTGTGTGGGTGGGACCTTGACTTGCTTCTGGCCACTAGAATATGGCCTTTATGTAGTTAAGGCCCCAAATCAGGTAATGTAGAATTAATCAAAAGGTAGATTATTCTGTGTGGGTAGGACTTTAAGGGTATCAGGTGAAAGCCCTTAAAAGAAGAGGGTCCTTCTTGAGAAGGGAGACTCTCCTTGCAGGCTTGAGGAAGTAAGCGGCCATATGGGGTGAGTCCTTGTGGCAAAGAACTGAGAGCAGCTTCTAGGCCCTAAGAGTGGCTTCCAAGCAACAGCCAGCAAGAAGTTGGGGTCCTGAGTCATACAGCTGCAGGGGAATGAATTCTGCAAACAACTGAATGAGCTTTAAAGTATATTCTTCCCCAGTCAAAAGGCAACCTGGCCAACACCTGGCATGTAGCCTTGAGAATCCCTGGTTATAAGACCCAGGTAACCGATGCTCATATTCCTGACCCATGACTGTGAGATGATAAATGTGTCTTGTTTCAGTCTGCTGGGTTTGTGGTAATGTGTGATATAGCAATAGATAACTAATTCAGTACTCCATACAGGAAGAGGAACTAAGGGCTGGACCAGAACTCCCACAAATGTGAATGGAGTCTGAATAAAAAGGCTAGAAACCTAGCCACATAGAAAACAGTGGTTACAGGGGGTGTGAGGACCGAAAACTAGGAATCAAATCAAGTTGCTAGCCGACTCCAGTTGCATGGACCTTTGGTGTCTTCAATATCTCCCCAGAGCAGTTATAAAACTTGGTTCTGAATTGGTGGCTCAGGAGTGCAAGGTGAAGGCAATCACAGGCACCTGAAAACTATTAGATGAGAAAGGCCAGACCAGGAGAAAAAAGTTGTCCCTCTCCAGTCAGGATAAAATATATACTAAAATCCAAAGACAAACGAAGAACTCTAAGGTTAAAAAAAGGCAAACAAAAACTGCTTTGCTACAAGCATGAATTCTTTGTAAATTATATTAATTTATGGAATCATTTGACAACGACTTTAAAATACACTTAGTAAAGAAATCGCATCTATTAAAAACCAAAATGAAAAATTCATTCTGAATTTATAAGGCAAAAACATCTCAAGAAAAGTTTGGACATGCAAAAGGAAATAGAAATCTTAAAAATTCATTGTAAGGAATAAATTCTATACATCTGTGAAGAGAAATTAGTAGATCTGAAGATTGTTCTGAGAAATTCATTCAGGATGGAGGAGAGAAAAACATACACATATACGTGCGCACCAACATTAAGAGACCTAGAGAATGCATTACCTCAATTATACATGTAACTGGAGTTTCAGAAGAAAAGAAAGGATGAAATATCAAAAGAAATTTTGATAGCTGAGAATTTTTCAGAACTGAAGAAAGATTAGATTCTCAGATCTTAATCATTAACTCTCTGGTTGTTACTAGACAGAGCAAATAGCACCCACCAGAAGTAATGATTGAACCCTGGGGAGACTTTGAAAAATTTTAAATTCTCAGGCCCCATCCTAGATCCACACAATTAGAAATACAGAAATGTATATTTTTAAAAATCTCCAGTATTCTTCTTCAAAGCTTATAACCCTAGTCTAATCATGAAAAAAGCATCAGGTAACCTCCAATAGAGGGACCGTCTACAAAATACTTGGTATTTCTCAAAAGCGTAAAGGTCTTGGAAAAATAAAGTCTAAGAAACTACTACAGCAGACAGGAGCCTACGGAGACATAATGACTAAATGTAATGTATGTTGGATGGGGTCCTGAAAAAGGACATTAGATAAAAAATAAGAAAATCTGAATAAAGCATGGACTTTAGTTAATAATCATGTATTAGTATTGGTTCATTATTTGTAACAAATGTACCATATTAATATGAGACGTTAATACTATGGAAAAATGGATGTGCGGAGTACGAAACCTCGATGTACTATTTTAGCAAGTTTTTTGTAAGTCTAAAATTATTCAAAATTTTAAAAATCATTCAAAATAAAAGCTCCCAATTTTATTTTGATCAGCCAGATTTCAGAATTAATCAATTGTTTTACTCTTTTATATTATAGGTGAGAAAACTGAGGCAATTTGATTGTAAGCATTTGTGTAGTTCTAATAATTTTTAGAGATAATAGAAGTGTTAAAATTATGATTGGTGTAAATTATGATTACAGGTTTCTTTGAAATATCTTAGAATTAACCCTGATTTGGATTCTGTAGTTATAACTGAAAAATAGCCATATAATAATTGTAGCTAATTACAACAAATGCTTATTTTTTTTTAGGACTGTTGGCACTCAAGAAAATTATTTTAAAGTCCATCAGAAAGAGTGGACATAGGAGAATATCCAATAACCTGTAAGTGTATTGTACAGAGTTGTGCCGATGTTCAATCTAATCATATGTATAAAGCTGTATTTATGTCCTAGAACATATAAAACATGAAAAAATGTTCAATTTCAAAAATGCACCGTAAATAATATGCAACTTTAAACAACTCATTCAATAAATATGTATTAAGCATCTACTACTGTAATATAATTAAAATTATATTTAAAATTTTTAAAGCATAGCCTTGACCCAGTTTGGAGGTCCTGGCTAGAGTCTGGTCAGTTTTCATTCCTGAGCAGCTGATTAAGGACAAATTATGCCCACTTCTGTTATCAGGCTCCCACATTCCCTTGTCACTATGCACCAGGCCTACTCTCCCCAGGGTAACAAGTAGGGACAGGTCCTTTGCCCCAGAGCCTTCAGAATTATTCAAATGAAACAAATGCTTATTTTTAAAACCATTAAAATGGTAATGAAAAATGGAATGGACTGCAGAATCAGCTCCCATTAATAGTATTAAAGTTTGTTCCGGAAATATTTTTTCCTGCACCATGCTAGCATTCATGCAGTGTACATAAAGTTAATGAGAAGCATGCATTCTTAAAACAATAAGAAATTCTTTCTTGCGTCCTCTTTTCTCTTTTAGTCTCCTCCCCTTAAGTATTTCCTTGAAGTATTCCACCTTTCTTCACACCCACTTTCTGGTCGTTTCATAGAAGAGAGGGATTCTGTTAATAAAGGCATAAGACCATTAACTAACTCTTGCAAAGGAAACCATTAGTGTCTGTAATATCACACAAGATCATTAAGACATAGGTACGAGATATTTGTTAGCCTTGGTTTTCATTAATTAATAAAAATACCTGAAAATCCTTTAATGCTTCATTATTGAGTTTCAAATGATCCCTTCAAAGCTGGAGTGAAGTGGCAGTAAGAGCTGTGTTAGTTTATAAGATCTGTAAATAACCATAAATAGCAGAGAAAATCATTAACTCACAATGCCTAATCAAGTAACATAAATTAATGAAACAGGTTGTTTAAACAAAAATACCAGAACTTAGACATCCAAATAAATCATTTCCTACCAAGCCCTTACCTTGGGAAACTGTCTACAGTAGCCATTAGTCAAGGAAAGCTAGAACTAATCTTGAAAAGTTGCCATCAGGGCCTGTGGCACAATTCTCAGGAGCATTTTCAATGATGAGAAATCTTTGTCTTTTGTGAATGAATTTGCTTGTTGGAAATAAATGCTATTCTGAGCCAAGCAAACCTGGTGAACTGGGTCAAGTCAAGATGGTAAAGTCATATTTCGGTAAAAAATAAAAAATAACATGACTACTAAGAAACTTCTTATGTAAAGGGAAAATCAAAATGAAGTTGGTATTGCTAGGAGAGTTCTCTTAAAATGGAGTCGGGAGGCCACTGAGAAAGGGTGACTTACGCACATCTCAGAATCTGACTTTTGACCACTTATTTTCCTAATGAAGGCATCCAGAACATCTGCCAGAAACGCGAGATACTTTCAGATCCTTATCCTAAAATTCCTCATGATGCCTTAAGGAGAAATATTTCCTGACTCGTGGTCAGAGTCGATCACAATTCTTGCCAGACAACCTTAATCGTGTGGCTTTTGTCTGTATAAGACCCTGACTTTTTCTCTTCTCCTGAACACTCTTTCAATTTTAGCCAAATCTGTGTTTCTCACGTTGCAATACTTAAGACCCCACATAAAGCTCTTTTGTTCTTTGCAGCCTCGATACTGATTACTGTTTGACACTTACATGTTTACTGTGGCTTGTTAACCTGCTCTAAAAACAGTTCCAAGTGGGAACTTTCAAATCTACTTTGAGAAATAGAAACAGAGTTGAAGGGCATCCCAAAGCATAGCTGAAGGACAACTGTGTTTTTAGGTAGTTACATTTGAAAGTATTTTTAAAATCAGTTTGTATATGTATAGCCACTTTCAAATCAAATCAATTTTTAATAATATTAGCCTCAAACCTATGAGTCAATATAATTTTTTTGGAAAATATATCTTTGAAGCGAGATTCGCAATTATTAAATACATTTGTCCTACTGCTTAGAACATAATAGGCAGTTGATAAATGCTATTGGATACTTGAGTTTCAGTCAATTTAAATAAATAATAGGTTGAAGAACACTTGCTTGGAAATGGTAGTTTTTTAAATTATGATTTTGTGATTATTATCTGGTAGTAAACGTAGTCTTACTATTGACACAGAGTATTTAGAAAGTGAGCTTATAGAAGAATAGCTTACTTAACTGTATCATAATAGAACCTATATTTTTCATTCTGCCTACTACTTTCATATTTAAAAACACATTCCTGTGAGAGAAGGTTCGTAATATAGAATAAGTGCCTAGGGTTTTAGAAGCAATACAGATTACATAGATCAGGATTGCAAATCTGACCGTGGATTTGGCCTGTAATAGAGATCGCAACCATTAGAACATTACAAAATAAGTGAGTAAAGTAGTTGACACAGCCCTAATGGTTTAAAGGCTTTGCTCTCCCCTGTAGATGTCTTAAGCACTAAGATAAGCAATTAGACCACTAAGTCATTTAGAACTTTAGGTATCGAATTATGTCTTACCAGTACTTTATGGAAATTACCCGGAAGTAGCAGTAACTAGTTTATCTAACAAAATGACTGGGCTTAATTTTAACTACACCTGTGAAAAGGGACATTTAGTCCACAAAGAAAGGGATATAATAGTATAGGTGAGTGTGCCCTCTAGATGCAGAGCTACTCCTATCTTTAACTTAGTACATTGTAAAAGCAGACAAATATGGAATAGCGAAAGATGGTCAGGTTTTTTGAACGTGTAACTGACATGGTATCTTGGTGTACTGTGCTTGTATTAATTTGATGAATATTTATTCTTAGTGCAAAAATTCTTCACAACAGATTTTGTTCACCTTTAACCTGTTGCATTTCCCTACTTTGTTCTCCCAAAAGAGTTAACTTTCCAATTTATATAGGAATATTATATATTATATACATAATATATATAATATGTATATAAATATATAAAACACATCACTCTGGATGTCTCAAAATGATGTATTTTTATCACAAGGACCCCCAGTTCATTCATGCCTTTCTTCAAATTGCTTCTCTTAATACAATATAAATGTATGAAGAGCTGGAAACCATACTAAACTGTATATTCCTGAGGAACTGTACCTCACTCCTACATTTCCCGAAAAGGATGCTTGGCACGTGCTTATTATTTACTGATTTAATGTGGAAGGGGAGCAAAGTATCCTCTCTTGGCCATCTCTCTATTTGTGTGACTTTGGAAAAATAACTTTCCCTTTCTGAGTCTTTTTCCGCATTTGATTACCGAACAATTTATGGTTATTCTGTGTATCCTATGATTAGTCCCACTTTGCATGTGTGTACTGTCTCTACAGAAATTAAGGCGTCAAGAATCTCTGTGTTTTCCAATTATTCTCCCCCAAGCTAGTTTCTGCTCAAAACATATATACACACATATGTAGACACATTTCTATTTCATCATTTTTTCCCTCTTGATAGAGAACATTATAAAAATAGTCTGTTGACTTCTTAATAAGGTTTAAGAGTACATAAAAGGTAAAGGATTATCATTATTTCTCATTTGTATACCGATGCACTCTTCTATTTAATGCTAATTTCATGCAATGTATTTTCCCCAGAGAACACCAGACAGCTTTGAAATTATTGTCTCACTAATCATTTGTAGAATTCTTGGAGGTAGGCTGGTGATAGATATCACATGTATTTTATAAAGGAATAATGGTCTAACGCAAGGTATGACTTATTAGCTCAGAGAATAAGAGATCATTAAAGGCAGATCTGCAGTTGAACTGAGACATCTAGGTTTTCTGGCCAATGATATTGTACAACAAATAACGTCATATATGAAAACTGAATACAAAAAATTATCTTGTATAGTCAAGTTGTTATTTCAACGATAAAAAGACATCAGGAACATCTAGAGTCATTTCACACTGAAACAATAACTCCACCAAGATGTTCGCAGCAATAATTCTTTGATTTCTATAACACATGGATGTACAATCAAAACCAGGGACCAAGAGGGAAAAAAATGTGATGCAACAGCCTTGGAAACATCACCCCACTACTGTTGTGTGTTAAGAGTTCAGAGCTATTCATATATATATATATATATATATATATATATATATATATATATTTCTGAAATTATGTATATATGGTATATAAACTGGATTATTATTAAATGGATTAATAGAACACAATTCACTTCCTTCCCCACTTTGTAATCTCTGTTCTAAAATGTCAGGACACTCAGCTGATAACCCCAGTGTATGATGGATACCAATCTCACCAGACAGACCCTGAGCCATAACAGTACAAAACTATAGACCTGTACTTTCCAACAAATATATATTGAGCTTTATCTACTCAGCACTCCACTGAATTCTCTAGAAGGATTGAAGATATTATATGACATTGTCTTAAACCTTTCAAGAAATAGGATTAAACATTCTCACTGTACAATCTGAAGATCTTAATATGTTCCTTGAATGCTAGCTTTTCCATTGTCACTAGTGGTGCAAAACCTTTTGCTTATAAATTCTTTATTTTTAATTTTATAAAGTATGTGGAGTGCCTGTGTTCTCTGCAAACTTTGCCTGGCTAGGCTACTCGGGTCTCAAGCTTCTCTTCCTTGGAAAATATCCTATGAGCCCTTGTTGAGGTTGGTTGCCCATCTCTGTTATACCCCTATACTTTCCCTATCCTGGCCTTTATACTACTTTATTGTAATTGTTCCGTTGTCTCTATCCTCTGCTAAACTGTAAATTCTACAATGACAGGGACACAGAACATAATGGGAAGATTACGAATTAATGAATGACTGTAGTTATACTTTCAGAATCTTACTGCTTGAAATATACATATTAATTTCCAGGAATGTTACTATAAATCCAAGCCTTCCCAGGTACTGAAGACTCATAAGTTGAAAACCACTGATCTGTTATGTAAGTCAGCAGTTTTAACTCAAAATATATCAAGGTACTATCTTGCTATATAATGCAAATAAAATTTATAATAGCTCACATTTGCCACACACTCATCTGTGCCTGTATGATAAGCAGTTTGCCTCATTATTGAATTCACTTCTCACAACAACTCCAAGATGTTAACACTCTTCCTATTTTATATCTAGGGCAAATTAATTTTATCAAGTATAAGTAACCAAAGATCACATAGCTATTAAGTGATGAGGTCCGGAACTAAATTAGGGTAACCTACCAGTCTCCTCTTATCTACCATGCAACACTTATCACTATGCTTCTTGCATCAGTTGCAGGGGACACGGGTTTGTGCCCCGGTCCGGGAAGATCCCACATGCTGCGAAGCGGCTGGGCCCATGAGCCATGGCCGCTGAGCCTGCGCGTCCGGAGCCTGTGCTCCGCAACGGGAGAGGCCACAACAGTGAGAGGCCCACGTACCGCAAAAAAACAAAAACAAAAAACTAATATTAATTACATAGCTAATATAAAGCTAAAAATAGCAACTAGTCCAACTCCTAATTTGGGCTTTGAGATGTTTGCTGAGGGAGTTAAGAATCATCACTTTTCACATCTAAAATAGATAATTAGAATGTCTGTACTTCCTATCCAGAATATATCCCATAAGGAAATCTGTGAGTTTACTTTGTATTTCCAAGTTTAAAGTTACTAGATTGTCACTGCTGCTGCTGTTATTGTTTTCCACACCATTCTAGTTATAAGTTTAAGTGAAAATTTTTTATAAACTTGTCTTATTTGGAGAATTTTCAACAAGTGATATATATAGCCTTCATTTGCTCTTCAAATAATCAAATCTTTCAATCACGTATACGCTAGGTAGAGCGCCAAGGGCTAGTTACACAATGGCAAACAAGACAGAATATACAGTTCCTGCACTGCCCCACATTCTACGGGGGTAGACATGTTAAACAAGTGGGTATTTTATAAAAAGTATTTAACTTTAGGTCACTTATTCCTGAGGGGTTTTCTTTTGGCGGGGGGCATCTTTGGTGAACATAAGAAAATACCTCAATATACAACCGGATGATGATAATCAAAATTTTAAGATTTTTTTCTAGAAAATGAATTTATCATCTCAAGTCTGCGCTACACAGAAACCTCGCAAGAACAAGGAGCTACAAAGTGAGTGTGTATTGATAACCCTACTTTCCCTAATTTTAGGCCATGTTCCCACTTAAGTGTCTACACAGAGTTAAGTATGTTTGTGGAGTAACAAGGTGCGATTTCATTGACTTGTGAGTCATATTTACCTTTCATATGTACAGTGCTCATGGTCCACAAGCCAAACACTTTCAAAAGCTTCCTTTAGTGTTACCACAGAGTGGCTTAGTTTGCCTCTATGAAAGGTGCCCTGCCTGGAGGAAGTGAGAGCAGGATATTAGTATCTGCCTCCTGTGCTCGCACCATTCATTGTCTTCTCTGGCTCTCGCAGTCTGTAACTTTTGCTGTACCCAGGTACCACCCAGGAGGTTTAGAAATACAAATTTCTGAAGGGTTAGAAATGCACATTTTTGAACACCACCTTCAGAGATTCCCACTCAAAGGTCTAGGGTGTGGCTCACTGCATTTTCAAGAACAACTGCCAGTTGGGAAGCTCTGATGTAACAGAATCATTGCTTAGAATATTAATTAGGTGCACCAGAGTGAGAGTGAACCAGAAGACAGGTGTGATATGGGGTCAGGATCCGGAACATAATGTCAATTAAACCCCACATGGGTTCTGAAAACATCTCTTATCCCAAATAAGAGAAACTTTATATTATATATATTACGAACTATATATTTTAAAGTTAGTCAAATGTGGATAGTTATTTCTTTAAATAACTTGAAATATATCCTTGTATATCAAATTTAATAACTTCCAAACTTTGTGTTCATAAGAATTACCTGTAAGCTACTGCTAAAAATACTGATTCTTGGTCAGGACTTTGACCCTTGATTTCTGGGATCATTCTCTAATCACTCCAACCTTGGCTACACGTTGAAATCACTGGGGAGCTTTAAAAAATACTCATGCCCTTGAAATAAGTCAGACAGAAAAAGGCAAATGCCATATGATCTCACTTATATGTGGAATCTAAACGACAAACAAACACAAAAGAGCTCATAGATATAAAGAACAGATTGGTGGTTGCCTGAGGTCAGAGGCGAGGGTAGGGGGTGAGGCGAAATAGGTGAAGCATGTCAAAAGGTACAAACTTCCAGTTATAAAATAAGTCATGGGAATGTAACGTAGAGCATGGTGTCTATAGTTACTAGTACTCTATTGTATGTTTGAAAGCTGCTGAGAGAGTAGATCTTACAAGTTCTCCTCACAAGAAAAACATCATTTGTTAACCATGCATGGTGATGGTTGTTAACTAGACCTATTGTGGTTATCAAGTCACAGTATATACAAATACCGAATCATTACATTGTACACCTGAAACTAATATAATGTTATATGTCAATTATATTTCAGAAATAAGTGCAAAAAAATACTCACACCCAGGCCAAGCCCTAGAGATTTTATCACGTGGCCTGGATATCTGGAGCTTTAAAGGTTCCCCAGGTGCTTCTACAGAGCATGAGAAGTTGGGAAAGACTGCCCTAGGAGACAAAGCCAGGAATGATCTGCTTCACAAAGTTCCCCAAAGTTCCCTGATCATCAGGCAGGTTTGTAGAACTTCAGATGAGCGTCTTGAATGACAGTAATTTGGGATTGATGATTCTGACATTTCCTGGGTCAAAATGCCTACTTTTAGTTTTCACTGACAACTGCATTAAACACACACACACACACACACACACACACACACACACACACTGTAGCATTTTTACCCTTATATTGTGAAATAAGGACTAAACACACAGATGACAAGTTATTATCTTAATAAGATTTGCTTTTTGACTAACGTGATGAAACATTACCTCCCTGAAAGATGATTTTTGTTTTTTTAGGGTGTGGTGTTAAAATTGCTTTTCCTGATTTAAACTTAACATTCATTTCCACGAAGCCCTTTAGAAGTCAAAGTGGAACAACTTGCTCCCAAGAAGAAAAGATTCCACCCACCTTCCAAAAACTTAAACTGGAACACAATGTATGTCCCACTGAGTACAGCAGACCAGAGGGTATGTCTTAAACTCTACCCAAGAGGGCAGAAGGTTACTTATTAAAATACCTCAATGATATCCTACAACTCAGACATCAGGGTAGCACTGTGGCTTGAGTCGATGAAATCTTTTTTTTTTTAATAAATTTATTTTATTTATTTATTTATTTTTGGCTGCGTTGGGTCTTCGTTGCTGCGTGCGGGCTTTCTCTAGTTGTGGCGAGCGGGGGCTACTCTTTGTTGCGGTGCATGGGCTTCTCATTGTGGTGGCTTCTCTTGTTGTGGAGCATGGGCTCCAGGCACGTGGGCTTCAGTAGTTGTGGTATGCGGGCTCTAGAGCACAGGCTCAGTAGTTGTGGTGCACGGGCTTAGTTGCTCTGCAGCATGTGGGATCTTCCTGGACCAGGGCTTGAACCCGTGTCCCCTGCATTGGCAGGCGGATTCTTAACCACTGCACCACCAGGGACGTCCCGTGAAATCCTGACTGTGATTTCCTCCATCATGTTCTGCAGCCATCTCACAGAATCATAAGACCTCAAATCTGAACTAGACAACAGAGACCTCTGGTCTAGTCCAACTGCCAAGTTTGAAAGAAAAGGAAAATGATGAACAAAGAAATGAAATAATTTGCCTCCAGTCAACACCAGGAGTTAATGCCTGGTTTCCATGCCTCCCGAACTGAAGCCCAGGGCTCTTAACTGCCCCCCACATTGTCTGTTTCCTAACTCACCTTTAGACAAGCAGTCTAAACTCTAGTAATTTAGGGGGGATCTAACACTCCTTCTCCTTCACCTCTGAGGAGTAAAAAGGCAAACACTAGTCTGCTAGGAGGATGGAGCTTTGGCTGTGATTCAGAAGGCTTTAAAAGCCTTTGTGTTGTGCCCTTTCAATAGGTTTTCTATCTTTCCATTCCCTTGAGTCTTTTAGGGGTAAGAGCAAGGCCTGAGTCAGGAAGATAAATACATGAGCAATTTATTAAGCTGTGTTCTAGTCTTTAAGGAGATTTCACTTTCTTTTGACCCTTGTTTCTGCTCATCTTCTACTGTAGCCTCTGTGATGGTAAGATCTCATGAACAGGGTATGTGTTCCTGGAAATGGCCTGTTTTTCATTTAGGCCAGAATTTCTCCAACTGGTATGTATTCTTTGGCATCCCAGAATTCTCTGTGAGAAATTAAAATTACCTTGAGTGCATTCTGTAGCTTTTGGAAGCTTTTATCCTAGTGCTCACATTTCTGTTGTGTTCAGAGGTGTGTTCTCATCAAATAAAGCCCAAATAACAGCACAGGATGCTATAGGAAGGAAAGTTTTGCAGTACAGTAAGTTCCCTACACACAAATGGGTTCTGTTCCAAGAGCACGTTCATAAGTCCAATTTGTTTGTAAGTACAACAAAGTTAGCCTAGGTACCCAACTAACATAATTGGCTATATAGTACTGTACTGTAATAGGTTTATAATATTTTTCACACAAATAATACATAAAAAACAAACACGAAAAATAAAGAGAACATGTTTAATCTTACAGTACAGTACCTTGAAAAGTATAGTAGGACAGTACAACAGCTGGCATACAGGGGCTGGCACTGAGTGAACAGGAAAGAAGAGTTACTGACTGGAGGAGGGAGAAGACGTGGGAGATGGTAGAGCTGAAGGATCGTCAACAACAGGAGACGGAGGGCAAGCTGCAATTTCACTCACACCTGACGTGGATGGCACAGGTTCTGGTTCCTTGCTGGATTCAATTCTATCTACCCTCTTGGAAAAACGATCCAGTGATGTCTGTGTAGTAGCTCTTTTTTCTCATCATAGATGACATGGTAGCACTGGATTGCCTTCTGGATGGCTGCTGCAACCCTCGTGTACGGTTCTACCTTAACGTCCTTTGCCTCAAAAACTAACAGTGTCTCCTCAAATAAAGAAAATCCCCTTGTCATTTCCTGCGTCATGAATCTCTTCACTTCTTCAGTTACTTCTTCTTCCTCTTGTCTCTCTTCATCCTGTCTCTGGGCCTCCAATTCTATCAGGTCTTCATTAGTCAGCTCCTCGTGTTGCACAGCAAGAAGTTCAATGAAGTCGTCTTCTTGCAGGTCTAGCTTCAGCTTCTCGCTGAGGGTCGCTAAGTTGCTGAAGACCTCTTTGGACTCCTCATCCACCTTCTCAAATCCATGAAAATCGTGAACAAACTGCGGGCAAAAGTTCTTCCAAACCCTATCCATGACGATGGCCGTAACTTCACGCCAAGCAAAATCAATGTTTTTTATGGCCTTGTAGATGTTATAGTGCTTCCAAAATTGTCACAAGGTTGTTCCAGATTCGTCACTCACCTTTACTGCCTGATGAAAAGTGTGACATAAATAATATTTCTTGAAAATCACTATAACTCCCTGGTCCATAGGTTGGATGAGCGACATTAGTATTCGGTGGTAGATGCAGTACTTTGACGTTGGGATGAAAGTTGTCCATGAATGGAGGGTGGCCCGGAGCACTGTAGAGGAGCAAAAGAATGTTGAATGGGACATCCTTCTCTAAGCAGTATTTCTGTACCTCCGGGATAAAGTGGTGGAAAAACCAGTCCTGGAAAATGGCCTGTGTAACCCAGGCTTTGGGGTTACTCTTCCACACAACAGGAAGAGCCCTTGGTTACATTTATAAGGGCTCTTGGGTTCTCTGGATGATAAACTAAGAGAGGCTTCAGCTCCATATCGCTGGAAGCATTGCCACAAAACAACAGAGTTAGCCTATCATTTGTTGCTTTATAGCCTGGCATCAACTTTTCCTCTTTACTGATATAACTTCAGTCTGGCATCCTCTTCCATACAATCCTGTCTCATCCACATTAAAACCCTGCTAGGGTAAATAGGCACCTGCATCAATAATTTCTCAATGCATTTCAGGAAATTCCCAGGCAGCTACCTTATTTGTACTCACTGCCTCACCACTTACTTTTACATTGTGAAGGTTGGCTCTAGCCTTGATCTGATGAAACCAGCCATGGCTGGCATTAAAAGATGCGCCCTCTGATTCTTCACCGTGTTTCTACTTCAGGTCTTCATAAAGGCTTTTACCTTTCTCTTGAATCAGCATTAAGTTGAGCAGAACCTGATGCTGATGCTGATCTTGCATCCACACACTGAGAAGTTTCTCCATCTCCTTCATCACTTTTCCATGCTTCTTCAGTTTTATTGTCGACATCATTGGCACAGCAGACTTCACATGTTCCATGATCTTGTCCTTGTTCTTTAGAACTATGCCGATGGTTGAATGATTCATGTTATATGAACGAGTGACATCTACCTCTTTTTCACCTCGTTCTACCCTCTCAATTATCTTCGCTTTTGTTTCCGTTGTTGTTGCTTGGCACTCCTTAGCAGTACCAAATACATCACCGCTGCTTTTATGCTTGCTTCCGGACATCCTGGGCTCGAAATAAAGATATTGTACTCTATGCAGTACTGCACAGTAAAGTACACAAAAGTACAACCACTTGTAGAGGATGCACGAACGTGACAATGTATGCCAGACACGTGAACTAACTTACGTGATTGGACATGTGAACTCACGTTCGCATCTTTGAAAGTTTGCACCTTGAAGGTCCGTATGTAGGGAACTTACTGTAGTTCAAGTAAAGAAAAGTGGGAGGATAACTAAGTCATTACAGAACACATGGCAGGACAGACTCCATGGCAATCAGACTCTATTTTTATTGTAATTGGTAGTTTGTTGGTTTGTAGCCACTTCTTTGTGCAAAACAACTCATTTCAGGAAAACATCTATATTTTTCCTCCATCATGCTCTGTAAACATCTTGCAGAATTACTTCACCTATAAGTAATGTGGCAAAAAATAATTTTTATGTTCTGTATCCCAGCAATCATCAGATAAGATACTATATTTCAATGCATTTCATATTCGCCATAATACTGATCTTTAAGTGAATAAGACAGTCCTGTCTTACAGTTATCACATGACATCTCATTAAATTAACATTTTATATTGCTTGAGGGCAGTTTGATTATGTATGAAATTTGATTATACAGACTGAGCAAATGGTGATGGAATAAATCTTCCTGGTCAAAAACTCAGGCTCTAGAATTAGGATGTCTGGATCCAAATCTTAGTTTTCTAGAGCCTAGATCATTTTACTACACAAGTTATTGAGCATCTGTCTCTTAATTTCCTGATCTGTAAAATGATAATAATTTCTACTTCATAGAGTTTTTTTGAAGATGAAATTAGTGACACATGAAAAACAGTTATAATAGTGTTTGGTGTTATACTAATTGTTCAAAAAAATTGTTGTTGTTCAACAGTAGTGTTGAAGTTGAAATGTAGAAACAGTTTAATTCTGATTTTACATCTTTCTACCATTTCTACCTTTAAATCCAGCGCTGGTGATTTAGGTTCAGTAAAACAGCATTATCTGTCACAGCAAAAATATTCATTTTAAATTTCATTTAATGGGTAAAGAAGGTACTGCCTTTGGAGTTAGGCAAGCAAGTCTCAGGGTGGGGGAGGGGGTCAGTATGTTCCGGGATGAATTTGGGAAAGTATTAAGAAACAAATGTTAATGCTAGTTTGATTTGAATGGAACACAGGATTATATGGTACAAGATAGAACTGAAAAGGTAGCTTGTTTTAATTTATTCATTCATTAGATATTTAGTAAATATTAAATAAGTACCTGGAACTAGGAATATAAAAACCAGGGGACTGCCTGTCTACTAAACCTATAAACATGTCATTACAATTATTTCCAGTGTTTTGGGAACCCAAGAGGAGATAAGCCATGGAAGGGCCAAGTAAGGCTTCTCCAAAAGGGTTTGTCAGCTTGGTCTTATAGGTTAGCAAGAGTTTCTTTTTCATGTGGAAACAGAGGTGGGAAAAGCATGTCAGGTCAAAGGAAAGCAGACAGTATGAAAGATGACAGTGAATTCCTTGGTTTGAGATAGAAATGGTGGAAGGTGCCAATTGGAGTCCGACTTGAGACTTTATCTGGTAGGGAGTGGAGAGTAGTGATCAGAACTGAGGGAAATGAACCCAAGTGGGGAGAGGTCAACATTTCAATAGGTTATAAAACAAGACAAAAACAATAAGAGTAGAAGATCTTTCTTTATGACAGAGCCAGTGAGGAAGGTGAATGTATTTTGAAGACTATTCTTTCTGTGTGTGTGTGCAGCTCAGATAAATGTTTATTTTACTGAAAATATTTGCAAAATTACAATATAAATACATGATTATATTAAGATAGGATCACTAATTCTTTTAGTATCCTGAATATTATAGAAAGAAGGGAATCGACAAGTAACTTGAGAGGTTAAAAAGAGGGAGAGATTCTTTTTCTTTTCTCTTTTTTATTCTTTTTTTTTTTTTTGAGAATGAGTTCAAAGGGAGAGAGAGAGAGGGCCCAGGGATCAAGGAGAAGGGAGTACTACCAAAAAAGAGGGAGTTGTGCATGGAGGAGTGAGAGAGAGAGAGAGGAGAAGGAAGACAGATGGAGGGAAGGAGATTAAATATAGGAAAGAGAGAGAGAGAAAGAGAAGTACTAAAAGGAAGAGTGAACCTTGTAATATCTTATCCTCTCCACCCAGGCTCAGCTTCATGAGGACAAGAACCAAATTTCTCTTGCTGTGCACTTAGTAGGAATTAAATAGATGCTTGTCTCAGAGGAGATAAGAGGGGCCTGGGTCATAAATAAGGAAAGGATGGTCTACGAGACTGCTCAGGTTGCCATAACAGAGTAGCAAAGACTGGAGGCCTTAGACAGCAGAAATTTACTTTCTCACAGTTCTGGAGGCTGGAAGTCTGAGCTCAGGGCGCCAGTATGGTCAGGTTCTGGTAAGAGCTCTTTTTCAGGCTTGTAGGCAGTTGCCATCTTGCTGTGTGCTCACTTGGCCTTTCTTTGGAAAGAGACAGAAGCCAGGGTCGGGGTGAGGGGAGTCTCTCAGAGATTCAGAGATCCCTCTCTGATGTCTCTTCTTAGGAAAACATTAATTTTAACAGATCAGGGCCTCAGCCTTATGACCTCATTTAACCTTAATTACATTTATAAACGTCGTGTCTCCAAATACAGTCACATTGGTAGCTAGGGCTTCAACATATGGATTGGGGGATGGGACGTGGGGGGAGGAACACAAACGTTCAGTTTATAACAGATGGGTTAGGCTGTGAAATAAGAGGGACAGGAAGGGTAAAGAATCCTTGCAAGAGAATAAAGAATAATTAAGTCGTTTCATTCTTTGGGCATTAAATTTAGGCAAATTAGGGAGGAGAGCTGAGCTGCAGCTTTAAGGCTCTGGAATAAATTCAGAGGAGTTGCTATTGGGGAATTATGGACTTATCTATGCATTGTTTTCTAAACTTACCAGATTAAAAGAATCAACTAGAATATTATTTTAAAAGCCAGTTTTCATTGGAGATTGTTTCTCTGGGCCTGGGTTGAGGTTCTAAAATTTTTAACAGGTCTCTAGAGAGATTTTTCTAGCTTCCAGCTGTGGGAAACTAGAAACAACAGAGAGAGGAAGTTAACTAAGAGTGAGTAAGAGGATTGGAAGATAAAGGTTGGGCTCAGGTCGAGGGGCGAAAGGAATCAGAAGTGTTGGTGAGAGTGCAGACAAAAACGTTGATCCCTACATTGCAGGCTGAATAGGGATAGGAGTGAAGCCAAGAAGGGAGAATAGGCTTGGACAAGGAAGAAAGATTAAGGGGCTATTAGTCCTAAAAAATAATGAGGGTGTGTTTACTGGGAGACTTAAAGAGCAGGCAGTTATAGTAAATGATTTCAGAGATCAAGGTTTCACTAGTAGCGTAGATTTCGAATTTGTGTCGACATGAATGCCATGGAAAATGACCTAATAGTTCTTCTGGCTTTACTTCCTTCAAATCCATGATCTATAATGCTGCCAAGGAGCTCTTTTTAAAAGGAATGATCATTTTCTTTTGTGGCATCGAATACTTTCCTCACTCCCTTCTGTCTAAGGAAATCCCAAAACCCTTACCATGGCATTCAGGGTGCTTCTTTACTGCCTGCAAACATTTTATACCATTAACACCTTACTACCTATACATCCTTGAAAATGCTTCATTCGTTCATGTTATGCCTTTTATGGTGTACTTTCCTCTGTCAGGTCTACCTGGAAAAATGGCAAATTCATTTTTGTTCTGCAAAATGTAGGGAGGTTTTGATAAACTATTCCTCCTTCCCATGCCCACCACGCGTTAGCTCATCTTTTCCTTTGTTAGCCTACTTTTGTATTACGTATGTGCTTTCGTTGTTGATCTTAACACTTTAGGGTAAGGGTCACAAACCAAATATCTGCAGAAGGTGTGCATTTAAAATAAATGCCAGAGATAGGTAGGATGAAAGAACTTCCTGCTACTTCATGGTACTTGTATTGTACCTAAGTATAACACCTACAAGTTAAACTGCTCTTTTAAACATTGTTGGTGTAACAAATCAAACAAAACACATCCAAGGCACATGGAGTCTTTCGCTACACAGGTCACAGCAGTTATGAAATGAGAGGTCCACGTTGAGAAGTAGCAAATAAGAAAAGCAATTTCAATTTCTGGTCAAAGGGAATTACATGTGTAAATAGAATGACATGATTAATTCAGCGTGGCATTGTAGGATAACAGTGCCCCGACAGATTTCCTGATGTATGTGTATCTTACTCAAAGAGGCTCAAAGAAAACTAGCGACACAGGATCACTACTTAGCAAGGAGATGAAAGGATGGACTTTGAACTGCGATGTAGAGACCTATAGAGTCCAGCTGTCACTTTGTTGGCTCTGCCATCATAATGGCCTCTACAGTGTCTGAGAAAGACCATGTGATTTTTCCCAAAGTTATAAATCTTCTTCTGTGATTTATTTCTCTGTGCGTGGACTGGCTGGAGTCAGCCTAGAAGAGGACCCTTAAGAGAGTGTCTATGGAAGCAGGACTTGCAAGAATCCTTTCAGCTGCATCAGCAAAGGACAACTTTCATGTTTTTATCTTCTGATGGCTCACAAATATCTAACCCCAGCCAAAATTTCTCTCATGAGCTTCAGAGACCGATATCCATCCAACTCCCTCCTGAACATCTCTTAGATGACGTTACAGGCATTTTAAACTTAATATGCTCACAACTGAATCTCATTTCTCCATCACCGAAAACAAAAACAAAACACTGCTTTACTTCATGATTCACTTAGCTGCCCCATCCAGAAACCTATGAGTCATTTTGGAGAACTCCATTCTTCTCCCTTTCCTTATCTAACCAATCACAAAACCTCTTCAATTTCTCATCCTAACTCTCTTTTAAGTTCACTCCCAGTGATATAATTTCAGCTGGCTCAGGTAACTGACAGACTGAGTCCTGGCTCTTTTCCAATCTGTTTTTTTACATTGCAGTCAAAGTGATCTTTCTGAAATGCAAAGAGTAGCTCAAAGCTCTTTATCTCTTACTTCTCTTAGAATGAAGGTTCAGGACTCCTTAATACGGTCAAGAAAGCCCTGCTTAATTTGTCTCCTGGTTGTCTCTCGAGCATCTTTTCTGCTATTCCCTCCCTCACCTCTCAGCTACTTGTTGATTCAACAAATGAGTGCCTTACTACGTGCCCAAAAGTGGGGTAACAAAACAAGCAGAGGAATGATAGACATTTTTTAAAATTATATAAATATAGAATTGCACGTCATGTTAAGTATTATGTAGGAAAAGTAGAGGGCACATTGAGAGAGTATGAGAGAGTAACGTAATTTATATTACGTGACGTTACCCCAATCCTGACATTCCAGCCGTAGCTTTCCTGAAAGAGCTATGTCTTCACACCTCTGCGTCCCTCTTGTCCATCAACCCACTAACACCTGCTCATCTATGTCAGCCTATATGGTACTTCTTCCAAGGAGACAGCCCTGAGACTCAAAGCCTAGGTTTGCTACTTCTCTGTCCTCTGAAGTTTCCTCATCAGTTGTATTGTCCTTTTAGTTTCCTTTTCTGTAATTCTGCGATGCAGGGACTCTCTTTTGTCACATTGGATCTTTACCTTCTAGCACAGTGACTGTCGCAGAGTAAGCCCTCAATAAACATTCCCTGAATCAATACATGGAAGTACTGCTGACACTGACAGAGCTGAAGAAATTCTAGGGAATTCATGTTCATGAAAACTCTGCCTTTTACCACTGACCCCTAGAATTAAATCTTAAAATCTTTCTCTTGTCCAATTTGCCCAAACATCAACCCTATTTGTATTAATTGTTTGATATATGTCAGGTGCCTGACAACTGCAAGAGGGGAGAAGATTGCAAGTTGTATAAATGGATAGGTGTAAAGGAGTTACTACTTAGGACCTAAGACCTGTGTCTTTATTATAAATATAATCTTGTTCTATCGCCAACTATTTTATCTACTGGTAGCCATCTTCAGCCCTACCTGTCCATGAGGCATCAACAGTTTAAGCCCTTATTTATTTGTTCTTACATTAATCAACCTGAAATGTGGCAATAAAACCCCTGCAAACCTGACATCTGAGAAGCATCAGTACTTGTGAAATAACATTTGTGAACAGTTGAGGAGGCATTATGGAGATAGTGGTAAGCTTTAGGAAGACTACATAAAAGGGCTAATGGGTGAGGTCAATTTTTCTGAAAAGGAAACAATGAGTTCATAACCAAATGACTGCCTTTCTGAATCCAGGTGTCATAAACATATCACCTGATGTAAATCATGTTATTGGTTGAGAACAGATTAAACAAATTCATACAAATCAGCCAGCTTCCACTTCTTTAACATCACTTCTTGGTTTACCAGGCCTGGTGGGCACTGGGCTAGCCAGTGACTCATAGCCTTGGTGATCGCCAGACCTTGTGGAATTCTGTAGTTGATGACCCTCACACTTTGGGCCTTTCCTCCTGCACTTCACTGTTTAGCAGAAGACCCAGCATGACTATATTTTAAAGTTAGGAGGAAAGGCCTATCCATCTCATCTCATTCTACTGCTCAATGCATGTAGAACACCTGTGATGTAGCTCACAGGATTCTGATTGACACACACACATAATTTCTTGCAAAGGGAAGTGGGAGACAGAAATGTGAAAAGGTCAAGTTTAGGTTTCACAATGATCTGTTGAATTTTAAAACTCAAAGATGTTTTATAAGAGGAATTTCAAACAGCATGCTATTATTACCTAAACAACTTATCTCTATGCTTTTACTCATGTTGTTTCCTAGAATGCCTTCTTGTGTCCCTCAGCATCATTGTATTTTATGTTTAAATCCTACCCACCTACCCTAGCTCAAATGCCAACTCAACCACAAAATCTCAGATTTGCCCAGCAAGAAGTGATCTCTCCCTGTCTGTATGAGACCTTAACTTCTGACACAAAGTGTATACACCTGAGCTTTCCTATGGGTTAAATTTCTCGAAGGTTTTGTATTTGGTAGGTGTTTACAAATATTTCTTTTTAAAAAAAAATAAATTTATGGGCTTCCCTGGTGGCACAGTGGTTGAGAGTCTGCCTGCCGATGCAGGGGACGCGGGTTCGTGCCCCGGTCCGGGAAGATCCCACATGCCACGGAGCGGCTGGGCCCGTGAGCCATGGCCGCCGAGCCTGCGCGCCTGGAGCCTGTGCTCCGCAACGGGAGAGGCCACAACAGTGAGAGGCCCGTGTACCGCAAAAATATAAATAAATAAATTTATTTATTTATGGCTGCATTGGGTCTTCGTTGCTGCCTGCGGGCTTTCTCTGTTGCCGCAAGTGGGGGCTACTCTTCCTTGCAGTGCGCAGGCTTCTGATTGCGGTGGCTTCTCTTGTTGCAGAGCATGGGTTCTAGGCACAAGGGCTTCAGTAGCTGTGGCTCGCGGGCTCTATAACACAGGCTCAGTAGTTGTGGCACACGGGCTTAGTTGCTCCGCGGCAACTTCTTCCCCGACCAGGGCTCGAACCCGTGTCACCTGCATTGGCAAGCGGATTTCTTTCTTTCTTTTTTTTTTTTAACAAAAAGACTTTTTTATCAGCATCCTTAGGGCAACGCGTCGCAGGAGGGGATGCTCCTCGGCACACAGGCCACCCAGCTGCAAGTGATGAATCAGAGTGAAACGATTATTGTACACAGTGCAGACAAAGGATCACCCCAAACCTCCAACAGAAGGAAAACTACTTTACAAAAAAGTAAATAAAAACAACGCCCGTTTTTCTATTTTAAAAGGTGCAAGCTCTCGAGTGGCAGAGAGTGGAAAGCCCGAGGACCCGGCGTCCTGGAGTACCGATGCTCGAGGGGCCAGCCTCTCAGATCTTCTTCGTACTACTGCTTGCTCTACGATTCTCGTTCCTACTGATTTCTTCAGCGCGTCAGGCTCACAGCTACCAGCCTCCATCAAAGCATTAAGGCCAGAGACTCTCCCTTTGCAAGGCTTACACCTGAGTAAAGAGTGAAGCGATCAAACACCAGAATCTTAAAAAGCCAAATGACAGTGGAGCCAGTGCCCATTTAGAAAAGCTCTTACCCTCCACCCCCTTCCAGTCCTACTTTGGTAAATATTAATGTTTAACCAGTTAGCAAAATATTTAATCCAGTTAGCAAAATTAACACCGACATTTCCATAGTTGCTCTTTTGTGAATAGTAACTGTGGCCGGATGAACTTCACATTGGATAAAGCAGATGTGAAAACCAGTTTGCAAGAAAGGGTGCCTCCCTCAACAACAATCTAAGCCCAGGGAACCGGCCCGAGGCCCTGCAGCTGCTGCTGATCCGAGGCGGGTGGGGGCGGCCGGCTAGACGGTCTGGCAGCCCGCGTGGCTCCTTTTCCGGCCAATAAGGTAGGCGATGAGGACGCTGAGGACCAGCCCTGCTAGGGCGCCGCCCACGGCGATGGGGATCAGCATGCTGTTCTCACGCAGCTGACACTCCTCCACAGGCCCAAACTTGTCCCCGTCCACGCGGAACGCCGACCCACACCCTGAATAGGTCTAGGTGACCTGCACGCGCTCCTCAGCGTTGCCCTCGTAGGAGTTCCCGGCGGCTGCCTGCAGCGCGCTCAGCGGGCGGTGGGCGGCCTTGAAGGCGGGGTCTCCGGCATCGGGCGGAGTCAGCGTCTGCTGAACTCTGTGCAGGAAAACCCGGCTGCAACTTGCGTTAATCGCAAACTGGAGCGCCAGGAGCTGGTTCCTGCTGCGGAGCTCCAGGGTCACCAGCTGAGCTGTGCAGCTCCCCCCAAAGGTGGTCTTGTTGGGGTTGATGCTGAACTCTCTGGTCACCGTTGTGTTGTCCCTCGTCCTGCAGGTGACGTTCAGCTGCAGCCCCATGCTGGCCAGCAGGCAGGTCCCGCTGGTGACGCTCACGTTGTACTTGGACCCCGAGGGTCTCTTGGACGAGGACTGGGGCGGCGCCGCTGGGGTGGGCGGGAAGGGCCAGTCTTACAGCGCGTCTCCTCCCTGCAGAAGCTGTTGTTGGAGAGGTAGGCCTGGAGGGTGGCGTCACGGAGCCCGATGGTCACGTTGCGCATGCGGATCTGGTTGCTGCTCACACACCTGTACCTTTTATTTATGTCTGCCTTGGTGTCGGTTACGGATTCCACAGTCTTGATTGCCCTGGAGCTCGAATTGGAGAAAATCCCTGTATCTGACAAGTTATAAACAAAACGCATCAGCTGGACACTAACGTGTTGCATTTCTTGTGAAACTTGGGAGGGTCAGCATATGGCCTCTTCCAAAAGCCATCAGGAGACTGGAGACAGAAGCGTTCCCTTTGGGCAGGCGGATTCTTAACCACTGCACCACCAGGGAAGTCCCCAAATACTTGTTGATCGAATAAATAAATGAATTACACGCTTAGGTAGAGTAGATGACCTCAAGTGTTCTAGAATATTGAATTAAATCCTTGATTTTGAAATGTCAGGATTCTTTGTAACTTTCTGCTACATAGGGGAGTTCATATTCAAGCTTATAGTTGAGAACACTTCTCTGACCTCACAGCTTCCTTCTCTTTCCCCTGTTTCTTCAACCATAGTTTTAAACAGTTCTGTTTATTGAACTGGTTAAGTTTGGTCCCGCCTTAGGTGATTTGTACTAGCTATTTCCTGAGTCTGGAATTCCCTCCTGTCAAATTTTCTCTCTCTACATGACAGGAGCTTCATCATTCAGGTTTCAGGTCAGATACTCCTTGCTCAGAAAAGCCTTACTTAACTAAGCTAAATTAGCCTAGTCCATCATACCACCGTGTTTGATTTTCTTTATAGTATTGACTGAATTTATCTTCTCTGTTTTTTTCCTAGTTTATTTTTCTGCCGTCATTAGATTGAAACTTCTGTGGGAGAAGAAATCTTGTTTGTCTTTGTTGGTATAGGGCCAGCTACAAGAAGAATGTTTGAAAATGGAAGATGCTCAATATATAACTGTTCAATGAATGGATGAATAAAAGAACAGCTTCCAAATAGAAGTGCTGTTACATATATTTTTAGTGAAAAGCATCAGGGCACACCAAAGCACATAGTTTTAGATGCTGAACTTTCACTGGGGAGGTGGCCTGATTTAAATTCTCTGTCGTATAGGAACTTGAGTCATAGCATCTGTAACACCTTATTAAACGTATTGTTTATATCTTAAAGACAGGGCAGGCCCTTGATAATACATGTATTCACCTGTACTTAGCACAGGACTTCATGGCATTAAGTGGAACAAATTAAGTAAAGGATTAAGTAAATGTAGCTTGACTCTCAAACTCTGATTTATTTTATTTATTACTTATCCAATTCTTAATAATAATAGCTATCATTTTTGGAACAGCTACTCACTAGACAGGTGTTTTATATCCTTTATATTAATTCTTTTAAATAACCCTTTAAGGAAAGATTACCATAATCCATTTTAAAGATGACTCAAGCAACAAGTGATTCTTTGCTGTTGGACCGAGGTCTAGTTTCCAAAATTCATAATCTTAGTTTAATCAGTCAATTGCCTGTTCTTACTAGACTAAAAACATTTCAAATGTACTTGACAGTCAGCTTATTTGAACATTAATTATTATCTCAAACTTTGCTAAATACTTCCTAATTCTCTTCATAGCAAATAAATAGTTTGTAGCATGAATCTGTTCTTAATATCTAAACAAATCTATGCAGGTTTTTGCTATACATCCAACCTGTCATTTTTAATAGTTTAATATAAAAATAGCTCTTTTGTGATTGTAAAAAATAATAATATAGTCATTGCAGATAAAAAAGCTCAAATAATACAGAAAATATGGAGAAGAGAATACAGCCTAAAATTCCATTTAAGTATATATAAAATTTTACATAAACTGAATCAAATTCTATGTGATATTTTCTTGTCTTTCACTTAGAATTATGTCATGCTATTACTTTTACAAAAAAAATCTAGGCACTATCATGTATATTTGGATTTTTATCTGTTTAACACAAATGGCACAACTAAAGGTAAATCAGGCCACCTCCCCAGTGAAAGTTCAGCATCTAAAACTATGTGCTTTGGTGTGCCCTGATGCTTTTCACTAAGCTACCTGAGTGAAACCCATTCTGACTTCATTCTGAAGTAGTTCAACTAATCTAACTCTACTAAAATCTAATTGGTTTAGTTTATATTGTCAGGTTTATCATCATATATGCCTTCTCTGAGGCAAAAAATCTACAGAAGTCTTAAACTGGGAACTGTATGCATATGTATCCGATAAACTACAAAGAACTGAAGCAGACTGGTTTTTATTTTTTAATGCTTTCTCTTTTCTGCTGCCTTTCAATTTTTGACAAAAACATTTTTTCACCAAAGGTCACAATAATGAAGTACCATTGGTTACTCCTTCCTTTCTCCCTGTGTCCTTTCTCTTTCACTTCATCTGCCACTGTCCAATCTTAGAAGCCTGAACCCAGGCTATTACAATTCTCACATGAATTTACCCGCTCCAACTCATACTGTATATATCATATCATTATCAGACAGATCTTCCTGAAATATCTATTTTTTATAAGATTATACCCAAGCATCTTAATCAGACATTCCAAGTCTTCCATAACCTGGGCTCAGCCTACTTTCCACCTCCTCTCTACCTCCCGGGATCTGCATTACATCTAGGCTACCCTACACACATGTTCTTTCATCCAGTACCCCTTTCTAGGAAAAATGTTCCCTAAGTCTTTTGTACCCTTTAACACTAAAATATCATCTTCTCCTGAAGTCTCCTGTGACAACTCCATCTAATATATTTCTATGTAATGCAGGTATCTTCCATATAATTCATTCGTTCCAGAATTATATTTATTGAATATTTACTATGTACCAGATACTGTTCAGGGCACTGGGAATATATCAGATAATAAAGTGGACAAAATCCTCTGACTTCATGGAATTTGTGCTCTTATGGAGAGACAGTATACATAATATACAAGGACAGTGTAGGGTACAATGTGATAAATGTTATTTTTAAAAATTGAGAGGGAAAGAGAGGGCATCAGGATTGCCGGTGAGTACTTCCAGTAATTAACAAAATGTTAAGTGTATCCTAGGGGTAGGCAAACTTATTCTGTAAATGACCAGATAGTAAATACTTTACACTTTGTGGACCATGTGGTCTCTGCCATAACCATTCAACTCGACCATTTTAGCACAAACGCAGCCTGTGTCTCAATAAAACTTTATTTATGAACACCGAAATTTGAATTTCATGTAATTTCCATGTGCCACAGAATATAATTCTTCTGACTTATGTATTTCTCAACTGAAAATGTAAATGCCATTCTTACTTTGTGGGCCATACAAACACAGACAGGGGGCCAGATTCAGCCCATGGCTTATAGTTTACCAACTCCTGTGAACACCATTGAAAGGCTGAGATTAGTGAAGACTTGGGGAAGATAACAGAGTGAGCACGTGGACACGTGGGAGTAGAGTATTGAAGGCAGAGGGTATAGTCATTGCAAAGTTTGTGAGACAAAGACACACCTCCAGTGTGGCTGGCACAGGCAGAGTGAGAGAGAGAGGTAGGAGATGAGGGCGGAGCAGCAATAAAGGTGAGAATGGATAATACGATTGATCTACATTCACAGGTGACAACGATAGGTTCTTAGACCTGGAAAAGGAAACTCTTAGAGACTGTCTAGCTCCTGGAGAGCCAGCTTTGATTGGCATACTGTCAACAAAGATTCTGAGACCACACTGTCTTAGCCAGACCACTTCTATGATCAATTAGCAATGCACACTCAGGTGTGAGGGCTATTGGTTGCCATGCATTTGTGTTCTTCATCTAGTCTACCCACCGCATTTTCACCACTGGACACACTAAGCTGTCAGCTGTTTACATGACATACTCAACATTATCATCTAATTAATAACAGGAATTCTGAGTGCCAGATTAGTGATCTTCACTGTATCTTGCTTGGTCCTTCCCTGTTTCAGTTTTTACACTTAGGGCAGTGATCAATAGATATCTTTCCTGGAGAAGCTGAAAAGATACTAAACTTAAAAGCTGTATAGAGATAAGAATTACCAATGCAAATTTTATTCCCTTAGCTCTATAAAACCTTTATAGTTTCTAAAGTACTTATGTCTTCATCTTATTTGAGTTTTCGGGTGGTCCTAGGAATCCTTATTATCCCATAAAACGATGCCAGGGCCCTAAAATGAAAAAAGCAGGCCTTCCAGGCAGCTCTTAAATTGCATTTTCTTGTGATCGCTGATATTTTTTTTCACAATTCCACGTATAAAGTTTAGCTTAAAATTATTACCAATTTTTTTCATAATTGTTACTAAAATACTTCTTAGCGTATTTAGAGCAAAAGGAAGGAAGAATCAACATTTCCAAAATGTTCAATGATAAGCTTAAAACTGCCATTCTTACTGTGCATTGTGGGGAAAAAGAGGAGGAGTTCATGCTGAGCTACTGTGATGACTAATGAAATTTTTATTCTTTTCAATAAGAAGAGCTTTAACAATTAGGCTGTGTTATAATGAAATGTTCATTTGTCCAAACTCTGATTCCTGGTCCATCAATACCTCTTTGTGAGAGGTACATCCTTAAAATATGCCTTTGTCTTGAATGGAATGCAACCAGAGGCGTTTGGTGCAAGGACTCTCAGTAAGGCAGCCTGAAATGAACAATGGGCTTCAGAAGACCTAAAATTAAAATGTATATATATTTTTCCTGTACCATGTGTTATTCATTAGTCAGATATTCACCTGACTAAATATCTAAAACAATGAGTAAAACTTCACATTTTAATATGATTATAAATAAATGTTTAAAAATCCAAATTGTAAGGGAAGTATATTTTACGTTCTCCATATCGGTTTAAGGGACATCTGGAAAATACTTTTTTGTTGTATAGTTTTAAGGGATTTCAGTTCAAAACTATCTAATGATTTTAAATAGCCCACACTTTCCTAGACATATTTTCGGTTTTATAGTTTGATAATAAGTGTTCACTTTTTCCCCTTATGTTTCTAATGCAGCTGGAATCGATTGGGATCTATTTTAATCACTTTCTTGTTCTTGTACTACTTCATCTCCTCTCATTGCTATTTAACATTTAGGGAGTGCCAACAAAATGTTGGGTCTGTATTAAATATGACCTTAGTCACAGTGGGCTCACATTTCCAACACGACAGGAAAGAACGTTGTATTTATAAAGAATGTACATAGCAGAGAATGGAAGCGACATGATAATAATTGGGGGGAGTAAGTTGATTCTGGTTCTTTTCATAGCTTGAGATAACTCCAAAATGTCACTGATGGTGCTAAATGGGGACATTTTAGCAGGGATGGCATTTGCGTAGAGTAGTGGAGACTGTCAGTCTCCTGGAGATGGAGAGAAGTGAGGCACAGGCAGAAGTGGGATCAGTGAGCAGCAATGACAGTAAGAAGGGTTCCTGACACTACTCATTCATCTTACACTGTTTTATGGTCAACCCATGGCTTCATGGACACCTAAGGAGTCTTTGGTCTCCGTTCTGCTATCTTTATCTTCCAACCCATGTTAGAGCAACTAATGGGATACTGGAACCATTGGGCCTAATTATTTTCTCATGGACAATGCTTATGTTCTGTTTTCCTGGAATGAGATCCCACTTTTTGTATCTAGGTAATTTTACACACACACACACACACACACACACATATGCTCAGTGAAAGTCACCTGCTCTGAAAAACTTTTCAGGTATCTACAGTCTGAATTAAATGTCCCTCATTTGAACTCATAGTATCTTGAGCACACTTGCATTCTTACACGATTATATGTGTTTTTTTAAATTACATGTACTTTTAACATATGATTGTATCCTTTTATATTTTTCTAAGTTTCTCTTAAAAATTATAAAATACTTGACAACAAGGAAAATCTGATTGAAATGCATATATATCTCTAGTGCCAAACATACTTCCTGGAGAGTGACAGGCACTCTAGAAATGCTTATTATTCTTCTTTCTGAAGAACAGAAGAGTGATATTTCTCATTCCATTTCTTTTTTTTTGCCCCTTCCAGGTAACTTTTTAACTGTTAGAAAGATGTTCTAGGTGAAAGAGAAGTAAAATTCCAGGTACTGTGGCTTTATAGGAGCTTTTGTAAAAGTGGAAGTGATTTTAAAATGATAAAAAGTGATTCGTTGCGTTTATCAACACATAGTATATGTTCCCAATGTCACCCATAAAAGTTAGTTACAGTGAAAAGCTATTGCAGGTAAAACTAGCTTGTCTTAACAGGGTCCTTTGTAAAGCTTGTGCAAAATATCATCTCAGGCAGAACTGACCTAAACAAGGAACGTGTTTTATCTTCAGAGATAATTTGCTTAGAGACATCATTGATAGAATAAGTAGCGCCTGCATATAATCACTGATATGGTCCTGAGAAGCTGCCAGCATCCATACTGGTCATTTCCTCTGCCCACCATCATGTTGAGATCATCATGAATTACTTTAGGCTAACGTTGTATCTACTAGGAGAGATAACACTAGAAAGTTGTCATTTCTCACTTGTTAACACCAGTGAGAGCTTTCTACTCACTGCTTTCTAAGAACTGTTTGCAAGAATAGGAGCAGAAGACAGGTTGTGCATTAAGAAGAGAAATGTGCAAAACCACAGAATCTGAAGTTTATCTTATAACAGCACTAGCTAGAAGATATTTGTGGGACTTTGTAAGACAGTATCAATTCTTGGGGGGCTTTCATTGATCATCTATTTTATTGATCATCTCCTGGAGATGGAGAGAACTGAGGCACAGGCAGATGTGGGAGCAGAATAAAGGAGTGGAAATTTTGAACTTTATACTTCCATATTTCTTTTTTTCCAAGTGAAACAGTGTTTTTATTGGAGGCATAATAGCACATACATGTCTGTCACATAGGATGAGGATGACTTTAAGGTTCTGGCTTCTAAGATCAGACTTTATCTTAGACACACTTTTCCATCACAGCTTCTTGGGAAATGAATCAGGAAGGGAGCAAGACACCGCCTGGAAAGAAATCGTTGCTGTCGCTGGAAAGTCGTAAAGCAAGAGAAGAACTGATTCAAATCAGTGTACACGTAAAAGAGCCCCAAGGAGGAAGAGAGTGGTGTGGGGAAAAGTGGTCTAAGTTCTGGTGTTGGCGGTGATGCTGGCCTTTTTCGATGGCAGAGACTTGCCTTTAAACGGAGGCAACAGGATCGACTTGTCAGTTTTGACTGCAGCAACATTTCGGGGCTCCCCAGTTCCCTCTCTGGATCCCCAGTTCAGTCCCCCCTTTCCCTGAAGAACTCAGAGAGGAAGGGCAGGGTCTATGTCACGGACACTGCTACCTGCTCGATGAAGCTGGCCAGATTTATGTCCAGTTCTGAAAGGCCCGCACACGCATGAGTGCTCAGGGTGATGTGGGCCTTGTCGTAAACGTTAAACCATTCAGGATGGTGGTCCAGTTTCTCAGCCTGCAGGGCCACTCTCATCACGAAGCCAATAGCCCTACGGAAGTCTTTGAAATGGAACTGCTGGAAGGTGACATCCTGGCCTTCCGGCTCGTTCCACCCCATGGCCCGCAGGTCTGACAGCAGCCGGTACTTCTCCTCAGCACTTAGCCTGTGGGCTTTGCCAGCCGTGCTGTGTGCAGCGTGGACGCTGGCCGCAGCAGGTGGCAGCGGAGGAGACGAGCGTGTCCTATAGTTCCATATTTCTAAGAGATACTTACCATCTAAATTTTTATAATAACTGAGAGAATAAAATGAAAGGTTCATACCATATCATTAGAAGGCTCTTGGGTGGGATGCTTTTTTTTTTTGTAACTCTCAACCTTTTGTTTTTTTTCAATTAATTTTTATTGGAGTATAGTTGATTTACAATGTTGTGTTAGTTTCAGGTGTACAGCAAAGTGAATTAGTTATACATATACATATATCCCTCTCTTTTAGATTCTTTTCCCATATAAGTCATTTACAGAGTATTGAGTAGAGTTCCCTGTGCTAAACAGTAGGTTCTTATTATCTATTTTATATATAGCAGTCTGCATATGTCAATCCCAGTCTCCTAATTTATCCCTCCCTGGGTGGGATGCTTAATAAAGAACAAGATAGGCAAGGAAAAACGCTTAAAGCTAATAATTCAGAGTATGAGATAATGGGGTTAGGGTTAGTGTCTACTGGTTTCACACATTTTACAAGTTTGTTTAAAGCTAGTAAGAGAGAAAATGGGGAATTACCAAAAAAAATTGAATGACAGGCACAACGGTGGATGGCCCTGAGAATAATTAGAAGCTTGAAAGATTTCTGGAATAGTACATCTGACCTTGACTATAAAAGAAATAAAAGAAAATGAAATGCTAGTGGAGTTTGGACTTAACACATTTATCAGCTGCCTGAGGTTTTAGTTACAGAAATCTGTTTGTTTTACATAAAAATAATAATAACTAATAAATATCGGTCATTCTACTGATAAGCACTTGCTAAGTACTCCTTTTATCCTCTCCGCCATCCTATAAGGTATATATCCTTTTTATCAGCATTTTACCAATAAGGAAACTGACACACAAGAAGGTTAAATCATTTGCTCAAAGTAAATGGTAAAGTGCGTTTTGAGGCCAAGGAGTCTGATTCCAAATCAGAGTTGAACTCTTATCCATTAAGCTATAATACATTGACTAAAAATTATCTTAAAGTACATCCAAAAAGAGTTCTTTCAAAACTCAACAGTGTTAAAACTGGTATAGATGATCTTATTTACAAAGCAGAAATAGAGACACAGATGTAGAGAACAAATGCACGATACCAAGGGGGAAGGGGGGGCATGAATTGGGAGACTGGGCCTGACACATATACACTATTGATACCATGTATAAAATAGATAACTAATGAGAACCTACTGTACAGCACAGGGAACTCTACTCAATGCTCTGTGGTGACCTAAATGGGAAGCAAACCCAAAAAAGAGGGGATATATGTATACGTAGAGCTGATTCACTTTGCTCTACAGTAGAAACTAACACAACATTGTAAAGCAACTATACTCTAATAAAAACTGAAAACAAATTCTAAACCAAAAAAAAAGTAAAACCTCAACAGTGTTTTTAAAAGCGATGTTCTTGGAATGATGTGAAGCATGTGGAAGTTATTGTACTTCATCCCCAAGGTGTCTGCCAGTTCTTCCTGTTGTTGCTAATAAGCATCTGTTGTCCTAATCTGCTAAAGGGGAGGCAGGGTTTGCTCTGGAGACAGCCATCTTCCCCTCCACCCACTTCCATCCTGTGGGCTGCAGCGGTCCTCTTGGGATGCTCGCGCCCTCCAGCCTGAAAGCTCTCCCTACCCTAGTAAGGGCAAGCCAGATGAGGCCCAACTGGATGGGCATCTCTACACAGAAAAATGAAGTGGACGGTATCTCTGTGTTTGTTCACGTTCCCTAAGACTCTGACACGGAACTTATCATGCTCACACAGACGAAGATGTTACTCTCTCTGATGTCAGAGATTTAGGTCCCTGGCAGGCAACTCAAATCTCAGAATGGGGTTAAGACTCAGACTGCCCCAATTATCCATTCACCACTTCTTTTTTTTTTTTTTTTAGCTCTGTAGCAACACATATATGGTTTTCTTTTGACAAAGGATAGACAAAGTATCAGGAGAAATATCTAATCATTACTAGAAACTTGTTGAGAATAAACTCACAAATAAAGCACATTTTAAAATTTACCCACTCACCATAACGTGATAAAACGCTCCTTTAAAATTCTATGACTTTATGCCAGCATATCTTGGCAGTGCTTTCATGTACATCATATTCACAAAATCACAGAATTATACAACTGAAAGGCTCTTACACACTCTAGTCCTGTCCCTGATTCGGAGAGACTAAACAGCTGATGATGTAAAGGCCTCCCAGTTCCAATTTCCATGTCCTTTCCATTATACCTCATTGTCTTGGAATTCTCACAACTCAAAAAGGTAAATAGTGACAAGAGTTAACACAGAGTCTCAGACGACTTGAATCGTCAGATGGCACTGTGGCATTTTTTAAAACATAGTACTCTCTCTCATATATCAATAACCTGTTATCCATCACATAACTTCTTACAGTGAGACTTCCCAACTCATGTAACTTCAGTGAATACCCTTTTAGAAGCCACCCGTGAGAACTTCACAGTTTAGATTTGATTATAGTCAGTTTTACATGTCTTTGTATCACATTATATGTCCTATCTTACCAAACTTCTATCTTACAGATACTGACAATATCTACTATTTTATGTAAACCTCCCCTTAGTGATTTGGTGTCCAGTTTTATGAAATCACTTTTTTAATAAATCACTTTTCCTTGGACAAGCCATGTCTCCCTAAGCCTTTTTGTTGGTTGTTTCTGAATTTAATCTGTGAAACACCCTTCCATTTTCTTCCCAAGGAGGCATCTATCACATTCCCCTATGCCCAGCGTGGTACCTGAATGTGTACCTTAGAATCAGACACTTGCCTAAATATACATCTTAAAAAGAAAGCCATAAATAAGTAATTGTTTTGGCCACTTTGGCAACTGCCTATTTCAACATGATCCAAATTCAGTATTCTCACAGACTTACCGAAAGAACAGAACCCTTTCTCTTGAACAACAGGATCCTTTCTCTCGCTAGAGCTTCAGGAGGATGTTTCAGAGATTAATAGGGTTCCTGCATCCCTGCAATTTGCTTGAATTAGATTAACATAGTGATAACATGAAATACCAGCCCCACCTTAAGTAAGTTACTTCGCTTTCCGAGCAGATCCAAACGCATGCTTAGATGAAGTCAGAGCCCATGTGGTTGGGCTTAAAAGATAAGGCAAAGGACTCTCTCTCTAGGATGTGTCTTCACCAGCTTGTACTTCTGTCTGAAATCTAACCTCTAACTTCGATTATTTTGAGTGAAGCAATAGATCTGTGCTCATCACGTTTGCCTTTAGAATATGTGATAGCAAATGATGCAGTCATTAAAATTAGCTATCTTTTGTCACTCCTTTTCCAATATAATAATTAAAACTAGCCTCCAACAGGTTGACATAGTACAAGTGGGGATAAATGAGAACTATGATGAGAGCCTGGGGTTTCTGGGTATAAAGTATGATGGAGGAGTGAAAAAAATAAGTGGGAAATGGAAAATTGTCAGACAATTCTCAGTTTGAAACTTTGCTTAGGACTAGCTGCGTTTCCCAAGGTTTCTAGAACATCTTGGAGTACAACCAAGACATAGGTGTTCCCCGCAGAACCTGAAACTTGGCTATGGGCACGTCCTTGGGCAAACAATATGGGTCTCCAGTCAGGAAGATCCTGAATTTTCAAAATTCATGCCAGACCAGGAAAAACTTCCCTCTTGCCCTTTTGCCAGGGACTCAGTCCAAAGAAGCTGTAACATGGTTTTCTTCTAAAAAGATTATTAAAAGAAATATGTGCAGTTAAGATACTGTGGGTTCTTATAGACTTCACACTGCTCACATACGTAGTTCAAATGAGCGGGCCAAAAGAACATCTCTCAACAGAAGGAAAATGTTCAGCCTGAGCAAAGCTGAGCAGCTTAATAACAATGGCTTGGTACGTAGATGGTTCATTACAAAGGTGAAAACTGCCAAACTGATCACTCTCTGTGCTGTAGTTATAACAGAAAGAAGTAGATTCACAGTATAGGAAGTATGTGAAATGTAAAGGAGAACATTTCACCAGTGGTAGCGCCTAACTGCAGATCCCTTTCCTTGTTGTGATTCGCCAATGTTATGCCAAAGGATGATACTGAGTAACTTGGAAAGGTAGTTCACTAACTTTTATTTTAATCATTATTAACCTTCATTTTTTTTTTTTTTTTTTTTGGCAGTACGCGGGCCTCTCACTGTTGTGGCCCCTCCCGCTACGGAGCACAGGCTCCAGACGCGCAGGCTCAGTGGCCATGGCTCACGGGCCCAGCCGCTCCGCGGCATGTGGGATCTTCCCGGACCGGGGCACGAACCCGTGTCCCCTGCATCGGCAGACTGACTCTCAACCACTGCGCCACCAGGGAAGTCCCTAACCTTCTAAACTGCAAAGATAAGAACTGTTTCCTAGTATTTTGTAATAAGGTAAACTATTTTGTCAATGAAGTGATATTAGCAAAGTACAGTGAGGTAAAAGATTATTTAAAAAAAATATAGTGTATGTGTAATTTTTGCACATCTTCAAGCTAAATATATAAAAGCAGAGTTGCTGATAGAGGTCCAGTATATTCCCTTAGATGATTTCTGGAGCTACAGAATTCTAGAAATTCTATGCTAGAATCCCTATCACTCTTCCTTCTAATTTTACATGGTTTTGTTCTAGGTTTAAAAGGGTTCCAGCTAACGAGAATGGTGTTTGAACCTCAATTCACTGTTGCTTAGAAGGATATCTATTCTTACTGGCCCAGGGATCTGGGGGTTATCCTCCCTGACTCTCCCAACCCCCTCCTCTACACACATATCTGTTCTCCCAATCAAATTTTAATTCAAATGAAATGCTTCTTCAGAATTGTCCATTCAATATATTTTGCTTATTATTTTATCCTTTTTCTCGATTTCACCTTTTTATGGTAGAAAAGCATTTGCCCTAGTCTACTTTTGAACTAAAAATGCAATAAAATCCAGTTTTTCACAGATGTAATAATTGAAATTTCTAAACCAAATTATATCTGGGGAACAGGGAATTATAAAGCAGTGAGCTGGGAGAAACAGGGAAATTGAACATCACTAAACATCACTCAACATCATTAATTATTAGAGAAATGCAAATCAAAACTATAATGAGGTATCACCTCACACTAGTCAGAATGGCCATCATCAAAAAATCTACAAACATGGGCTTCCCTGGTGGCGCGGTGGCTGAGAGTCTGCCTGCCGATGCAGGGGACACGGGTTCATGCCCCGGTCCGGGAAGATCCCATGTGCCGCAGAGCGGCTAGACCCGTGAGCCGTGGCCGCTGAGCCTGCGTGTCCACAGCCTGTGCTCCGCAATGGGAGAGGCCACAACAGTGAGAGGCCCGCGTACCACACACACACAAAAAAATCTACAAACAATAAATGCTGGAGAAAAAGAAACACTCTTGCACTGTTGGTGAAAATGTAAATTGATACACGCCACTATGGAGAACAGTATGGAGGTTCCTTAAATCTAAAAATAGAACTACCATATGACCCAGCAATCCCACTACTGGGCATATACCTGGAGAAAACCATAATTCGAAAAGATACATGCACCCCAATGTTCATCGCAGCACTATTTACAGTAACCAGGACATGGAAGCAACCTAAATGTCCATCATCAGAGGAATGGATAAAGGAGATGTGGTACATATATACAATGGATATTATTCAGCCATAAAAGAGAATGAAATAATGCCATTTGCAGTGACATGGATGGACCTAGAGATTGTCATACTGAGTGAAGTAAGTCAGACAGAAAAAGACAAATATCATATCATATTATATGTGGAATCTAAAAAAATGGTACAAATGAACCTATTTACAAAACAGAAATAGAGTCACAAATGTAGAAAACAAACTTATGGTTACCAGGGGGGAAAGGAGGGGAGGGATAAATTGGGAGATTGGGATTGACATATGCACACTACTATATATAAAATAGATAACTAGTAAGACCCTACTGTATAGCACAGGGAATTCTACTCAATACTCTGTAATGACATATATGGAAATAGAATCTAAAAAAGAGTGGAGATACGTATGTGTATAACTGATTCACTTTGCTGTACAGCAGAAACTAACACAATATTGTAAATCAGCTATTCGCCAATAAAAATTAATTTTAAAAATGCTTAAAAAATTAAATAAATACATTTCTAAACTAAATTATATCTGAGGAACAGGGATTATAAAGCAGTGAGTTGGGAGAAACAGGGAAATTGAAACGGTTTGTGCCTCCAAAGTATTTGCCTTGAAGCTATCACCACACCTGACTAGATCCACACTCATGACAGGAGTAGCAGTGGGTGTATTTTGAGTAGTTAGACAACTTATTCATTCAGCTCTGCTTATAAACTAAGAGTGCTTCCATTTTTAAACTTAAAGGAAATTTTGAGTGAGTTCTCAATAAATACTAGTAGTTTTCTTCCTCAGAACTCACATTCATCAAAGAATACTATCACAGCTAAAAAGAAATGATCAATAAGTTAACAAAAATAATCCGATATTAAATTCATTTTTCTCTTTCAAACTTACAAAATCCAAGGTCTTATTTCTCACATTCAGATATATGACAAAATAAATGCAAAATATCAATGTTTATAAAGAGTGTTAGAGACCATTGACCCCCTAGAATCTGTTCTGTTCTCCTTCCATAGGAAAAAAGAGTTAAAACCATAGTTGGTCACTCAGAGCTACTCTTTCTCACCAGCCAGAGGAAACATGTGACTGAGTTCTCACCAGTGGAATGCTAGCAGAAGGCACTGTGCCACCTCCAGGCTGGGTCTTACCACACCATGAGTGCTACTTTGTACCTCCTCTCTTCCCACTGGGGGAACTGGACATAATGGCAATCAGACTTCAATGTGCAGACGAGGACAATGCCCTGGAGGATGGTAGAGCAAGCCCTACTCACCAGCATCTCTGGGTGACGTCATAAAGTCCAACTACCCTTCCTGGACTTTTACATGTAAGAGAGAAATAAACTATCTCCATTGGCGCCGTTGCGTTTTTGCACCTCTTTTCTATGTAGCCTTCACCATAAACTAATACCAATGGAGATCTAATATAAATCCACTTGAGACATTTTTTTTTCCCTAAGTGGGACATTTCATTACTAGAATTGGATATGATTCAAGTGATTAAGTGAAGGGAGCCCTACCCTTTGTATATTTATTTATTAGTTCATGCTAACGTTGTTGGTTATAAACAAGAAAGAGAAACAATTAGTAGAGATTAGGAAAAGGCATTGCAATTGTATTCAAAAATAAAGTTGGGTAGACAATACAGTTGTTTAACTTGAGGGTTTTCTGCTTTGTTTAATGTGACAATATGTTATAAGAGTGATATGTATAAGAAGCAATGTAATTGAATTGGTCTTGATCAACGATGTTTGAACTTTACAATTATGTTCTAAGAGCAATAAAACTGCTTTAAAATAGAAATTTTCTATAGGGTAAATAAATTTATTGTATTTATTCTTAAATTCTTCAGAACTTAACACCTTCCTGCCCATTAGAACAATTTTTTAAAGTTAGTCTTTAATAATATGGAGGTTCTTAGTTCTTCAACTATTTCATTGTAGCAGAACAGACGAATGAAAAAATTTATTAAAATTATTGAATGATTTGGAAACCAATGTCCATTTGATTATGGCCAAAATTTATAGGAAGCGGGAGAAAGTTCTTGTCTAATAAGCACTAGGTCAGTGTCAAAAATTTGAAGAGCACAAAGTACTCCTGCTACATAAGGCCAAGGGAGTACTTTTTGGTGGGGCAAATTTTGAGCTCAGCTGACAGCAACATCATGCTTTCTGGTTCAAATGACTTAGTCATTTAAAAGTTTGAAAGTCACAAAGCACCAAGCTGATCTCCCTGTGCTATGCAGCTGCTTCCCACTAGCTATCTATTTTACATCTGGTGCTGTATATATGTCCATGCCACTCTCTTACTTTGCCCCAGCTTATCCTTCCCACTCCCTGCGGCCTCAAGTCCATTCTCTACATCTGTGTCTTTACTCCTGTCCTGCCCCTGGATAGGGAGAGTGAGAGGGAGACGCAAGAGGGAGGAGATATGGGGATATATGTATATATATAGCTGATTCACTTTGTTATAAAGCAGAAACTAATACACCATTGTAAAGCAATTATATCCAATAAAGATGTTAAAAAGAAAAAAAAATACTAGAGCTGAATTGATAAGAATAAAAATAGCAAGTTAAGAAAGATGGAATAAAAGAAATGAAAACATAAAAGACTGAAACACCAAAAACAAGTAAAATAAAATAAATCTGGTTTTAAATACTACAGTCAAACAACAACAAAAAAGTTGGAAAGTGTCGGGGCCATGCCATTAGAGAGCAATCTCTGCTCAGAGAAAACAGACAGGCTCCCAAAGAACAAGGCAGCAAAGGAGGCATAGCTTGAAGGACAGCTAATGAAGTTCTGATTGTTCCACTGAGGTGTGCAGGGCAGGAAATCTCCATTTACAAGCACATCTTTGACCTTCCTAAATCCTATTGCTTGGCAACAACTTCTGACAACAATTTATGTATTGGAAAGTATCCTTTTACTAATAATTTTTTCCTCATACTTGTACTGATATTAAAAATATGGGAACATTTTCTTTTGGGGGATGTTATAGTGGACACGCACTTCAGTAGTTAGAATCCATTACCTCCTTCACCTTCCACAGCGAATCCTAATATTATTTAGTTACCTGCATCTCAGCCATGTAGCTTAAGTGCCTCTTAGAAAGTGGACCTGGTAGTTCTAAAGCTAATCCCACTCCCATTTTTAGTTTTTGGCTCAGAGACAGGCATGCACAACATTCAGAATCCTGAGATTCTTACAGTGATTTGCAGGGAGTTTGTAGAAAAGATCCTCTTCACTATTCTGGAAGACTTTCAGGAAGCCACTCTCTCTTACATTTGCTATGAACAAATAGGCATGTGTCTTCCATTGCAATTGTCAGCCATTCTAGGGATTAATATTAGAAGGAACATGACAATGGAGGTCATGGCAGAGAGACAGAAGGACACTGAGGCTTGAGAACCTTCTTAGAGTGCTAGATCTATCAAACTCAAAGCCTGCCTCTCTTTGGATTTTCAGTTGCATTAGTCAACACCTTCTCCTACCATGTAATCCAGCCTCAACTGGTTTTCCGTTTACTTTTTTTTTTTTATTTAATTACTCCCAAATCATCTTAGATGACATATATGGTCATAAAATATACTGTGTAAGCCTGGCTGCAGTGTGCAACATGTGACCAGCAAACTTTTCCAAACTGGGATACATAAGAAAGACTCTTGCTGTTGAGTCAATAATGTTTGCTGGTTGGACCCATCAACAATTTTGACCCCACTTTTTAATTTTATTTAAGTATAGTTGATTTATGATGTTAGTTTCAGATATAGAAGATAGTGATTCAATAGTTTTATAGATTTATACTCCATTTAAAGTTATAAAATTTTGGCTATATTTTCTGTGCTTTACAATGTATCCTTGTAGCTTATTTATGTATTTTATACATAGTAGTTTCTTAATCCCCTGCCTCTATCTTCTTCCTCCCCCCTTCCCTCTCTCCACTGGTAACCACTAGCTTGTTCTCTATATCTGTAAGTCTGCTTCTGTTTTATTATATTCACTCATTTCATATTTTAGATTCCATGTATAAGTGATAACATACAGTATTTGTCTTTCTTTGTTTGACTTATTTCACTAAGCATAATACCCTCCAGGTCCTTCCATGTTGTTGCAAATGGCAAAAGTTCATTCTTCTTTATGGTTGAGTAATATTCCATTGTTTTTATATATACCACAGCTTCTTTATCCATTCATCTGTTGATGAACACTTAAGCTGCTTCATATCTTAGCTATTATAAATAATCCTGCATGTTATTATTATAAATAATAATGAACGTTAGGGTGCATGATCTTCTTGAATTAATGTCTTCATTTTCTTCTGAAATTACCCAGGAATGTAATTTCTAGATCATATGGTAGTTCTGTTTTTTACTTGTTTGAGGAAACTCCATACTGTTTTCCATAGTGGCTATACCAATTTACATTCCCACCAACAGTGTACTAGGGTTCCATTTTCTCCATATCTTCACCAACATTTCTTATTTGTGGTCTTTTTGATGATAGCCATTCTGACAGGTGTGAGGTGGTCACTCATTGTGGTTTTGATTTGCAATTCTGATGATTAGCCATTCTAAGCATCTTTTTCATGTGCCTGTTAGCCATCTATATGCCTTCTTTGGAAAAATTTCAATTCAGATCTCCTGTTCATTTTTTGATTGGGTTGTTGGTTTTTGGTATTTAGTTGTATGACCTGTTTATATATTTTGGATACTAACCCCTTGATGGTCATTTCATTTGCAAATATTTTCTCCCATTTACTAGATTGTCCTTTCCTTCTGCTGATGGTTCCCTTTGCTGTGCAAAAGCTTTTAAGTTTAATTAGGTCTCATTTGTTTATGTTTGCTTTTGTTTTCTTTGCCTTAGGACACAGATCCATAAAAATATTGCTATGATTTATGTCAAAGAGTGTTCTGCCTATGTTTTCTTCTAGGAGGTTTCATGGTTTCCAGTCTTAGATTTAGGTCTCTAGTCCATTTTGAGTTTTTGTATATGGTGTGAGAAAATATTCTAATTGCATTATTTTACATGCAGCTGTGCAGTTTTCCAAGCACCACTTATTGAAGAGACTGTCCTTTCCCCATTGTATATTCTTGCAATATTCTTGCAAAACATTCTTGCAATGTTTCGTTATAGATTAACTGGCCATAAGTGCATGGGTTTATTAGTGGGCTCTCTATTCTGTTCCATTGATCTATGTGTCTGGTTTTGTGCCAGTAACATACTGGTTTTTTTTTGTTTGTTTCTTTGTTTGTTTGTTTTTGCGGTACGCAGGCCTCTCACTGTTGTGGCCTCTCCCATTGCGGAGCACAGGCTCTGGACGTGCAGGCTTAGCGGCCATGGCTCACAGGCCCAGCTGCTCTGCGGCATGTGGGATCCTCCCGGACCGGGGCACAAACCCATGTCTCCTGCATTGGCAGGCGGACTCACAACCACTGCACCACCAGGGAAGCCCAACATACTGTTTTGATTACTGTAGCTTTGTAGAATAGTCTGAAGTCAGGGAGTGTGAGACCTCCAGCTTTGTTCTTTTATCTCAAGATTGCTTTGGCTATTCAGTTGACCCCATTTTTTAATTTTATAAATGGTCAGACACCTATAAATGGTCTGAATAAATAAACCACTTAAAATTATATCATAGTTTGTCCATCTGTTGTTGTTTTCCAGCATTACACACCGAGACTTCACCTATCTTGGAAAACATTTCTTCTGAGCTATACTGACTCAAATTTATTCAAGTAATAATGGCATTCTGAGTCATACAAGCTTAGTATATTATTATATAATAATACCTTGACAGTATTATATGATTCACTGTTGGTGTGCCTGTCTTAACATTCATATTGAGAATGACTTAGCAGTCACTAATAACTGATAATGCTCAGAATGTTGTGTACAGTTTGAACACAAGCACTCCCCTGGATAACATAAATTTGCTTTAGAGATTAAGGCCATATTGGCACCATTCTTCATCTACCAGACCCTTAAAAGTGTTTTCATCTTCTTTTTCCTGTTTGTATTATATAACAAAAATAGCCCCCAAATTCTAATTAGCTGGATAATATTGCTTTACTTCTTATATCAATTTTTGCCTATGTCTACTGGAGGCAATTGTTTCATTGTACAGAATTCGGTTTCGCAGAATCATTATAACTACACTGAAGGAAGTTTAGAAATCAATGTAATCCCAGTACTCACTGCAGATATTTTACTCATTCACTTTTTCATATGCCTATATCTACATGCATAAAGCTTTATCCATAGTCATATGGTTGGAAAATACACAATTTTGTTCCCTGATGATTCCAACCAACACATATCCTCTGACCTTTAACTTCTAGAGAAACATCACAAACTGCTAATTGTGATCATCTCTGCAGAAGTCTCACTGGATGTCTGATGGTGGAAAAGTCATTTGCTTTATACTCTATATGATAATTTTATAAATTAGTGGATTAGGGGTTATGTTTACTTCTTTATTTTACATTTCCTATATTTTTCTAATAAAAAAATAAGATACAGCACAGTAAGCTGTGAACAGTGCTAACCAGAAAAACAAACCAGAACTAAACAAAATATATGCTCCACCTTGACATAAGAACTTCATGCAAATATTTTAAATGATCTATAAAATATTCAAGTGATTGAATATACTAGATTTTCATCAATAAGTTCTTAGCTGATGAACATACACGTTGCTTAAATTCTTTTCATTATTCTATTTAGCACTATATTGAAGATGTTTTTACATAAAGCATTTGTCTTATTTTGATAAATTGGGAGTGTAAATTCCCAAAGGAATGATTATTGCATTTGAAAAATTGTGTGTCACTTATCACAAGTTTTCAAATTAATTTCTGGAAGTGTTGAATCAGCTTACATTGCTATCAGCAATATAAAGTTTTATTGCAACATTTGCAAAAAAGTATATACATATATATAGCAATAAATATTTATGGGATCTCTTTGCCTACCAGTCTTAATTTTCATGTTTCTTTGCTTGTTTATCCATTTATTCTTTTAACAAATATTGAATGAATATCAACTATATGTCAGATACTGATAGTCCCTGGTGAGAAAATATCAGAAATGATGCTTGTCTTCTTAACTTCCTATCACAATCCTAGGAAGAAAATATTTTTATCCCCAGGTTTGAAGAAAAGAAAAAAGAAGCTCAGACAGGTTAAAAATTTATTAAAAATCACACAGTATTTGAAAGCTCTAGGGCTCTAGGATTCAAATCTAAACTGTCAGACACCAAAGCCTATGTTCTTTTCAGCCAACCTGGCCATTATTGAGTACTATTACTCTAGAAGTTTCTATTATTTTTGCTGATTTAATGAGTAAATTTCATACCTTGCTATGTTTACCTTCAGTTTTTAATATAGAACAAGATTGAAAAATTTTTTCTCTTTACTAATTGTATTCATGTGACAATTGTTTGCTCTTGTGCTTTAGTCATTTGTAACTACTGTTATTTTGATGATTTTCTTAGTAACCTACAGAATCTGTAGATCAAGGTATAGAAAAATTATTAGTTTTTGGTAATATTTGCTTAATGCAAATTTTAAATTTTTATGGTTTGCTTTTAAACTTTAGTTATGAGTTACAAATTCAGATTAATTTAACACATTGCACTTTATATTTATTGATGTGAAAAAAAACAAGGGCATTAAGGAAAAAGTGGCAGTCTTACAAGGTGTGAGGATGTTTCTTTTGTACTCAGCACTCTTGTTTTGACGATGTAACTGTATTTATGATTCATATAATGAATCAAAGAACCTACTAATGGAGAAATCTTGATTGATCAGTAATTGTTTGAAATGCAAATTGGCTTTTTAAACATCATTCTAATTTGAAGTGAATGTTTTGATGGGATGTTTTAGAGTTTTCTAATCCCAACCTTCAGAAACTATAATCCTTGCCCATATTTCCTGTTAATATTTTGCTTTTATCATCAGTGGTTGTATGTACATTTGCCCCAATAAATGCTATCATATGACTCCATATAATGTTTTAGCATTTGGTTTTATCACTATAATTTAGTCAATGGAGCTGTTTACTTTTCTCATGAGTCATGTTTCCTTCATACATTTATTAATATGCTTTGTAAGCTAACACTACCATTCATGTCTCTGATTAATTACAAGAAGGTTTTTTTTTTTTAACAGTACGCGGGCCTCTCACTGTTGAGGCCTCTCCCGTTGCGGAGCACAGGCTCCGGACGCGCAGGCTCAGCGGCCATGGCTCACGGGCCCAGCCACTCCGCGGCATGTGGGATCTTCCCGGACCAGGGCACGAACCCGTGTCCCCTGCATCAGCAGGCGGACTCTCAACCACTGTGCCACCAGGGAAGCCCTACCAGAAGGTTTTTTGATGGTGAATTGAAATCTGTTAGAAGAATTTTCTAGAAATAAGCTTAATATTATTTTCCAGCTTACATAAGGGACTGTAAGTACAAATTAATAAAATATCACACAAAACTGTATTAGTGATGATAATATTAATGGCTTATAATGACGTAAGTAGAGAAACTTAAGGGCTGTTTCTGCTACTGCTGTTATGGCTACTAGCTACCATTTACTGAGCACTTACAAAGTGCTACATACTAGCTAAGTACTTTACCTTTTTTATCATTATTTAGTTTTCACAATTCTCACATGTATATAATGATTAAAATGGAGATTTTTTTCTAATTATGAAAGGGTTAAGTATTTGATGCAGGTCATATAGCTAGTGAGTGGGCAGAGAGTATGGATTTGAATCAAGTTCTAAACTTATCTGAGCATGGAATACTAATTTCAGAAACACCTCTTTATAATTCTTGGGACAGTTGTGTTCCCCAGAACAGTCTAAAAATATCACTTTAGGTGTTCTGGACTTGATCAGACTTTAGAAGTATCAGTAGTTCAAATAAGACTCATGAGACAAATATAGAGAAATCAGAATGTGAATTTCATCAATGGACAATGCTAAGTATAAGTGCTAACAGAATTAAACACTTAAAATTTTTCAAACAGTGGATTCCCCCCCTGTAAGTAAGTTATAGGAAAAGTAGCATTACAGAGAATTTCTGCATGTTGAAAGAAAAATTACAACAGGGAAAGTTGATTATTTGAAATGAATATTTAAAAGCATCAGGCCAATGTATCTTTTCCCACAAAATACATATCTGCCACTAGACTGAGTAACTCAAATTCTTGGACTAGGGATCCCCTTTCTTTGGACAGTTCTTAGATGTGAATGACTAATGTTTGCCCCTGTGATCATGTCTTCTATAATGCCATGGCTGAAACCAACTTTTCTTTGACAGACACTATTTCTTTAAATCTGTTAGACTTTCAACAAAAATATAACAAGCATGAAGAAGAACTTGTCTCCTTGATATTATTTTGTATATTTTCATTTTATGTTGATTTACATAAAGAAATTTTGTTTACAAGGTGAATGGGTGAGAAGGTAGCTTGGGATGGGCCCCAAGGCTATCCCAACTATCAGGTGCTACCAATAATATAATAGGTACTCATAAACATTGTTATAATGAATAAACAAGTGAATTAGGGAATAAATGGGTTTCTCCTTTGATGTCCTGAAAATTCCTTGTTTTATTGAGGAAAAAGGAAATGTAAATTAATTCTTTGTATAACCCCTTCTGTGTTGCTTTCATTATCAACATCATATAAAATTCTGATACCCCAAGACCTGTCTGGTACTTCTTTGTGTCTGACGATTTTATTTTATTTTTGCACCTTGAATAATAGATCACTCTGTGCTTTAATATAGTGAGTTCCCTTTGATTTCAACTGCACAATGCTTAGGACGTATTTTTTGGCTTTATCTCCTGCTCAGAGTAGATGGCTATAAAACAGAGCTTACACTTTCTAAACTCTAGCAGAGCAAAATCCCTACGCACATTTATTCACTCTGTCACAAATTTCAAGATTTCAAGTTTCCCTGTTTATTGTGCCCACTCCTACAAATTCCCCTACCACCACCACTCACTCCCATCATGAATTCATAGTTTTTAGAGTCTTCTGCTACAAAAAAAAAGCACTATCGAGAGTGAGAAAGATCAGCAAGCAATGAAAGCATTTGACTTTGATGTTCATTTTGTCTCTTGTTAACTAGGAAAGTGAAAAGAAATAGAAGGAGATGAGTAGAAATAATGTGCCTGTAGGATGACAGGGATGGACGATTGTTCCCTAAAGTGAGTTTTTATCAATTTAACCTTACTGATAATCCCTATATTCACATTAGTTGTGACTTTGTTTGCTGAAAGTAAGGGAATTTAACAGGGAAAAGGTGGACTTTATGAGTCAGCAGGTTTTGATCTTTGTGTGAAAGAGAAAGAAAAAAAGTATAAATGGGCTCAAAATGGGAGGTCAGAGAAGGACTCAGAATAGGAAAAGGGACACAACAAAACAAACTAGACAATTTAGCCGACTTGCCAAATTCACAGGTCTTGCACTCTGGAAAATGCCTGGGAGCTTTCAGGAGAGGTATGGAAGTCAGCTAGTTTTAGTGCTTACCTGGGTCTCTTTCTCCAAGTTAGTCTAACTGCCACCCAATTTTTATTCATCCTCCATGAGAAGAGGAGGGGAGGAGAGGAAAGCACAGAGAGGAGGAAGAGATAGATAGCTATGTCCCTCACTTGCTTTTTCCTTTTTAGAGTTAGCAACATATAATTCCTGGGATTTCCCTATTAACAGAACACGTTCTGTGTGAACACCCAGCGTTGTCCATGATGCTTCTACCACTGCCACTGAACAGCTGGATGTCCTAATTCACTAGGCATTTGAGTACCTGCTATACCAGGATGCTTACGTGGCTTGTTTTTCCTTTCGTAGGAGTGGCTTTGCTGCACCAAACACATTCTCACTTTATGCCCTTTAGATGCATTGAAGATAGGAAAAGTTACAGTTTGGGCAGGGCAGTGGCAATACTTTTTAATTTTAAAACAGCTATAAATACCTTTTATGTTTATTTTGGTTAGCTGAATATTTTTATATTTTATTGCCCTATAATTCTTTTATCATGTATATCTATTTATGTGTGTAATACACATGTATGTGTGTGTATACATGTATATATATACACACACATACATGTATATATATATGCATATATATATGTATATATATGTATCCTTTTCAAGATGTAGCTGTATCTACATTTTCCAACTAATTAGTGAATGAACCACTTGTTATAGGCTACATATACCCAGAGGGGATCAATGACAACTCTTAATGCTTTTTACATCTGAAGTATCCATCAGAATCTATATTTGAGAAATATCTAAAAGATGAAAAATCCAGTCTACTAGAGAAATTGCAGTATCACTGTGAGTGCAATGAAATTAACTTGAATGAAAGACTAGAGACTAAAATACAGAGTCAGTGTCTGCATATTTAAATACAGGTTTGGCTGGCTATCTCCTAAAATTGCTTTCTTTACTATCCCTCCCTCACACCATTATTTTTTAATCAAAGTAAGGCAGCTTAAATATTTAAGCTCACTATTCAACTGTTCATAGTTGTACAGATATTAGTAGTATGAATTCAGAAAATATCATCAAAATTAAGTACCCTACTTTTTTATTAACTACTTTGCAAAGTAACAATCACCCTTGTTGCTAATATGTAACTTGTTACATGACACTTTACTGACATCTAAATTTTCTAGTAGAAGAGGATTACACAGAGACATGGATAGAAGTAAAGGTTAAAACTTGTTATGCTTTGTTTTTCATTCTTCTATCCTTAATACACTCACCTGCTCAATGTCCCCACATATATCTCTTCAAGAGTGCCATCTGCTGTTTTTAACTAAGGGAGCCAAAATTTTACTAATATTTTGTGTTCTTTGATACAAACTATCACTGGGCTTATTTGAGAACTTTAAATCTAGCTGCTCTTTTGTTTCAGAAACCATTATACAAGTTTTAGAAGTCTCAGAATGAAGGAAGCCCTGCAATTTCACCATCACTTAAATGTTTAATTAACATTCATTTGAACTAAAATTTATGCAAAATAATGAGCATTCTTAATATTAAATAGTGAAAACAGAATCTTACTTTCCCCCAGGAGAGTGAGCTTGACATTATTTCTGATGCTGAATAAAGAAAAGATTAGATGCTGCAAGCTGAAAGGATTTGCCATGAGATCATATAAAGTTGGTTTTTTTCTCTGGCATAATTGTCTTCCTTTTCACTTATTATTGTTTAATTCAAATAGATGGATATCTACTATATTTTTATAATGTGTTTAGTTGGGAATGGGAGGACAGCAAGAAGACTAAGACATCAGGCTTAATCCAGAGGTGATGATAATGTAACTGATTTCCGTCATCACAAGCCCCTTAAATAGATCCCTTTGAATCTCATTCTTTTTTCACTTACTGTCCTTTCTTCATAGAGAACGTGACTTTTTAAGAAACATCTGCTGAACAGTTTCTAAAAATTTAGTTTGGTTTCTGTGATAGGTCTTTTTAGGCATCTGCATGCTTCAAGGGTGTTTGATACTCCCTTTATCTTGTTCTATAAAAATTGTTATAAGTCTAGACATTTGGTCGTTTTCTCATATTTAGACCTGGTATTTTTCAAAAGGATCATGAATTTGAACTTCCCTGCTCTCTTTCAACTGGAAACATGTCAAAGCCCCTTTTCTGACCTGTAATTGGATGAAGGGATGGACCAGAACCTATGATTGCCCTTAGACAGAAAAATCATTTGACATTATTTCAAATTGATAATCTGTAAATACTTCTTCCATACTTATTTAATAAGAAGAACATTGGTGCCGACAAATAGGTTTTATAAATCAAAACCATAATACTAATAAGAACTATTATTACCACTTCCACTTTGGTAGATGAAGGATTGGATTACGTTTCCATGTTCTAACTAGAATTCTCTGTAGAGCCCTAGCTGCACTGTTACTGCTTTCTTGTTGTTTTAACACTCCTCATAGATTGACTGGCACACCTCGCAGTGGTTTGGCTGGCCTTACACTTCATCCAACTCCGGTTGATAGCAGCTGAGTGTTAACAGGATCCCATCTGGAGAGACCTGAGACACTTGACTGCTTACTCTCTGTAAAGTCAGTCAGGGGAAATATGTGAAAAGCCATTAAGATGCAGAATTCAATGCTCTCCATCTTCTTCTGGTTCTTAGGATAAAATGTAACCATTTCAGTTGAAGACAATTTCCCACTTACCAATCAGTATAGCTGGTCTACCCTAACTTGCCTATTTTTTTTAAGACTCCTTCACCTATTTTTCCACCCTATCACTATTGATCTTCCTCAAGAATCTCATTCTTTAGCCAAACTGTGATCTCTCAACTTCCTGAGCTTGCCTATGAATAGATGAGGCATAAATGGGAGATTGGGAAGAAGAGAGAAGAATAACCTATGTTAAAGAAAAAAATATTCCATGACACTTTTAAAGATAGTAAGACAGACCTTATTCAGGACCATCATGGTAGATATAGGGAACATTGTGATGGGGTTTTACAGCTGGAAAGAGAGATGGGCTCAACTCTGAATACAGCATGGACAAGTGGGAATTTTTAGACAAGGAGCTGGATGGAGGTCAGTGGATGGAAAATTACTATGAGGAAATATCAGGAGTAAGGGGGCCTCTATCTAAGCCTACCTAACATGATTCCTGCTTAAGACAGGACAGGATGATCAGGTATTGAGGGTGGGGAGTTCTGGTTCAACTGACTTAACAGGGAATGACAGATGAGAGAGGGAGAGAGAGAGAATGAGTGAGAGTGAGAGTGAGAGTGAGAGTGAGAGTGAGAGTGAGAGTGAGAGTGAGAGAGTGAGAGAGAGAGAGAGAGAGAGAGAGAGAGAGAGAGAGAGAGAGAGAGAGCTGAGTCCTGTATAAAGGGACCTTAATGGGGCAAGAGCTAAGTGCTCTGTGGTAATCTAGTGTGAAGATCCCCATATAACCCTAGGCCCACTTTATACTGACTCTAGAAATAATGAAAAAGTGGTTAGGAAATATCTCAGAATATCTATGGTGAATTCCTCATTAAGTTTGCTGCTGTACCCATGTATTCTCTCTTATCCTGCTTCTATTATGCTATTCCCTCACTCTGGAAAGACCTGCCTAACAACTCTGTCAAAATTTTGCTCAGCGTTTAAGGTTTGTCTCAGATATTATCTCATTTATGAAATAGATAATTTCAAGTGGGTAAGATCATTTTCCCCTAAATGTTCCTAAGCACTCTCCACTAGGTACTAGAAGATAGAAATATTTTTAAAATTTACAGTCTTCCCTCAAGTAACGTATAATTAAGGATCAGTGGAGATATAGCTGCCTTTAATTTTCTTTCTTGTTCTAAATTTAAAAAACATTAAAAATTATAACCATTTCTATGGTGTTTTTTTTTGTTTTTTGTTTTTTTTTGCGGTACACGGGCCTCTCACTGCTGTGGCCTCTCCCGTTGCGGAGCACAGGCTCCGGACGCGCAGGCTCAGCGGCCATGGCTCACGGGCCCAGCTGCTCTGCGGCATGTGGGATCTTCCCGGACCAGGGCACGAACCCGTGTGCCCTGCAGCGGCAGGCAGACTCTCAACCACTGCACCACCAGGGAAGCCCTCTATGGTGTTTTTACTTTGTTAAAATGCTTTCACAAATATTATCTTATCAAATGTGAACAACAATTCTGTAAAGTTAGATAGATGCTATTGTTCTTTAATCTTGTCTTTGTTATAGAGGAAAAACTGCAGATCAGAAAGGATAAATGCCTAGGTGAGAATAGATTTCAGGTGGTCTCTGTTACATCATGTGTTCTCTAATAAGCTGTAGGAGAGAAAATAAGTTTTCCAAGACCCTTGTAGCGTCCCTGCCTAGGTCTGAAAGTTAAACTGATAAAGACATATTAACAAGAGAAAGGCATACAAATTCATTTAGTAAGTTTTACATGACACGGGAGGAGTCTTCATAAGAAAATGAAGTCCTAAAGAAATGGTTAAGCATGAGTGTTTTTATGCTAGTTTTGACAGATGGTGGAAAGTCATGGAAAAATATGATAGGACCAAGAGTAAGCGCTAAGGAAACTGGGGGAAGCTTAGCAAGGCCTGTTTATTCTGATTCTTCTTGGTATCCCTCCATCTTGGAGATAAGGATGCTCCTTTCCTCTGAGTGTAGGGAGGGCAACTCTACCGTGAGTGTCTTATAACCTGTTTCAGGGAGAAGGGCAGGAGAAGGTCAGAGCGTTCTTCCTGTTTCTGCCATTTTCTCAAACTCTCTTCAGCTTAAAATAATCAACTCCATTAAAGCAATATCTGCATTTAAAATAAGCTTGGTCTATTATAATGCATAACACTCAACCGTTTACTCAAACTTACTTTTGTATGATATGTTTCCCAGTATGTAATCTAAAAAATGGTCGAAGTAAAGTTCAAAAGAAAGCTTCCTTAAGGAACAAATCCAACTTCCTTAAGGAACAAATCCAAAAATTACAAGTTAAAATTAATAGATATTTAGTAAATACTAGTTTCATTTGATCACATCTTGCTTTTTGCATTCAGATTTTAAAGACGAAAAACATATACCATCACTTTTAGTCTGTGGATACAGTAATTAAGGGGGCATTAAAACAAGACTAGAAAGTTTTATACGGCACACATTGTGATACAGATGAAGGTATAAGGTATTTATTAGGGATCAATAACCTTCAAAGAAAAGGAAGGAAGACTGGCAGACACAGAAGACACCTGGGAGGCAAGTCAGCCACAGCTGTGCAAAACCAGCAGGAAGCTCTTACCAACTATTGACAAATGCATTAGGGTATAAGATTTAAACCTCCAAATATAAGGCAGATGGAGAGACTAGATAAAAGAGTAAAAGCCCACTATATGCTATGTGCAAGAGATACAGTTTACCTATGAAAACATAGACACCTCAAAAGTAAAAAGGTTGGAAAAAGATATACCAGTATAAACATTGTTCATAAAGATGATGGTGTGGACATATTAACATCAAAAAGAGTAGGCTGTAGGACACAGAGTGATACCAGAGATAAAGTAGGACATTTCATAATGATAAAAAAGGCCAATTCGTTAGAAAGATATAATAGCCATCATACCAGAACTTTAAACACATACATGAAACCAAAACTGACAGAGATAAAGGGAGAACTGTGCAAACTCATAAACTTATGTGGAGAATTCAACTCCCTTCTCTCAGTGATTGATAGAATAAATAAACAAACTATGAATAAGGTTATAGAAGATGTGATCAACATTAGCAATCAATTTGATCTAACTAAAATTTATAGAATGTTGTTCTATAATCCATGTAACAGTTATGGACAGGGGCATTTTAAGAAATGCAATCTCTTTGCAAAAAAAAGATCAAACTCCTGAACTCAACATACTAGATATGCTTGTAAAGAAACCTACGGTATAAAGGCTTAATGCCTCTTCTCTGAAATATGGAACGTGATAATTGAGCATGCGCTTACTTTTTATTTGAGTAATATTTCATTTTTAGTTTCTTGATTAAATATGCATGTGATTTAAAAAAATACATATTTGTTTTGGCTTCTACATGAAATGTTCACTAATATAGGCAATAAGCTAGTAGATTAATCTCAGTAAATTTCAAAAGGCTGAAACCTTGGATAGCACGTTCCCATACCCCTAAAGTTATTAAGTGAAAAATCAATAACAAAAAGATTTCTGGAAAAGCACCAAATATATTGAAATTATACAACATACTTCTAAATAACCTAAGGGTCAAATAATAAGTCACAAGAGAAATTAGAAAACATTTCCAATTGATTGACAAGGAAAATACAATGCAACAAATTTTGTGGGGTGTAGTGAAAGAAATGCTTAAAGGGAAATTTGTAGCCTTAAATGATTATATAAGATAGAAAATTTAAAAAATCAGTATAAACAGAGTGGCATCAGCAAACATGCCAGAGATGGTAGCTCTGAGTTTTCCTCCACAAAAACACTGAAAAACTAGTGAAAACTTCCAGAATCAAAGGGAAGAACTCTGGGAAATAGTAAAAGGTTTTACAGCAACAAAACAAATGTTGATCAAGAAAAGGCAACTTTAAGATAGCAGGAAAGCTCTGGGCATTCTTCCTTGGCCTTGCCCCACTTGTTCCTCAGCTCACTAGCAGTCTTAAGTATAACAGCCTATGTTCCCAGTGTGGGACCTTTGTCCCTGGCTCTGGAGTGATCAGAGCAGACCTTATTCTCAAAGAACAGTGTTTTATTTCTACCTGCCTTGGGGCTACCTGAAGGAATGATGCACGGCACCTATCTTTGTTTCTCCCAACACAGAATTGTCTCCGGGCAGAAAAGCGTCAGAGAAGGCAGTCCTAGAAAACATTGCAAGGCAAATGAACAACTCACTGCTTCTGCTGCATGCGACAAAAGATTATAGTTGAGACAAACAATAGGCATGCATGGGAGGAAAAGCTGGGAAGGGAATTTCTTTTGGAAATTAGGGCACTGAAAAGCACTTGCATATACGAGGAATTTAGAGAGCCACACACATACCCACGGTAAGATGCTCGCTTGGAAAAATCCAAGACCCTAAGCTTCTACCTCTGGCTGCTCCTTATGCACAAGCAAGAACTAACGCTAAGGCACAGTTGTAAATAGTCTGGCTAAAAACTGAGGGAGCGCCACAACATAGAGCCAATCTGCAGAGAATGGTAGAATTGTTTTGCTTTTTTTCCCCTTTTCTTTCTTTTTGTTCTTTCCTTCTTTTTTATGGGGGTGGTGGGTGGGAACCCAAGTATTCAAGGAAATTTCTGTCAAAACACTAGCTGATCACAAGCTTAAGGAACAGAGACGTCAGACACCACACACGACAAAAACTAGTTTACAAAAAATATTTTACAAAAATAATTTAGAAAAGTCATTAAGCAACCAACTACAACCCCCAGCAAACAATGAAAACGTACCCTGAGAAGGGTGAAGAATATGACTTCCAGATTTACCACATTATAATATTCAAATGTTTTAAGGACTAGAATGTTATAAATCATTCTCCTATGAAATATTTTTCATCAAATATCTCAGGAATGATCAATACCAGGAGTAGGTATTCCTAATGGACTGGATGAGGAAAAATTTAGAGGAGAAATACAAGTTTCTGTCTGTTAGTCATACATAGCTAACACTAAGTTGTAGGGAAGCAAGAATTCTAGGGATGGTCGCATTGTTGTAACACAAACCATAGGCAGAGAACTAAATGATTTCATTACACACCATAACTTAACATAGTAATAGGATTCCAAGAACATTAACGACTCAACAACCTAATAGGTGCTCCTTCACTCAGCAGATGCTAAAAAACAAAGGTGTACCTTGGCAAACATTCCCATTATTGAGCTCTCATCCATTTTAAATCTAGATAAGGCTGAGATATGAATGAGTTAGAGACCCAGTATATCATACCACTAAATCTCATTAGCAGAGTTCTAAAATGGGAAAATAAATGCATTTATTTAATATAGTACCTGTTATTGTCTAGTTGATAATTCTTCTCCTTGACGAATACTTTTAAGAGTACATTAAAAGAATTTCTACATTAAGACAAATCTATTGTCAGGAATTTTTCCCTGTGAAGTTGTAAAAAATTTTTTCTTAATGACATCTTATTAATTCTTATTACACATCTGAGTATATTTGATGAGTAAAGAGGGAGTTAAATTAATGTTTACGATTCTTACAAAGGTTGCTACTATTTCTTCATTGAATCAGCACTTGGCAAAATCCTACTTATTTATTACTTTAAACAACTTCCTTCAGGGTACACGTTCTAGTGCTCTTTATTACTTTTATTTATGAAATACATTTGTAAGAACATTTCCATTGTGTCTACATTTTCTTCATCCTTAATATAATGTCATAGTGAATACAGTTTTCCTGAATCAGTTAGGAACTATTTCACTCCTTTGCAACATAATTTATCTTCATATGTGGCCAGAGCAGGACATCTCTTTGGAATGTCCTTATTACCAGGGCAGGAATAGAGACACAGACGAAGAGAACAGACATGTGGACACAGCGGGGGAAGGGGAAGGTGGGATGAATTGGGAGATTAGGATTGAAATATATAGACTACCATGCGTAAAATAGATAGCTAATGGGAACATGCTATAAAGCACAGGAAGCTCAGCTCGGTGCTCTGTGATGACCTAGATGGGTGGGATGGGGGGTGGGAGGGAGGTCCAAGAGGGAGGGATATATGTATACATGTAGCTGATTCACTTCCTTGCACAGCAGAAACTAACACAACATTGTAAAGCAATAATACTCCAATAAAAAAAATTTTTAGAAGGAAAAATAATTGCTGCTGGATAGAAAAATAGATAAATATCTATCCATATCTATGCTTATCAAGCTGAAACCCTTGAAGTCATTGGCCAGAATGAATAAGGCACGTCACAGACCCAAGACTCTCTAGTGTTTATTAAAAATAAACATATTGAAAGCATAACCTAGCACATTGCCCAGATGGGGATAATAGGAGTCAACTCCTTTATAGCCAGTAGATGAAATTAATGTCTGCTTTGATATTAACCATTTAACTAATATTTATTCTTGCCTCTTGTTGACATATACAGAAATCATTATCCAATATGCCAACCTGCTCTTGCACACGCCTTATTGCCATATAACTTGTTTCTCAAGCCAGTTAAACTGCAGTACAATAAGGCGACTCATTTATAAGCTCACTCAAAATGTTTTGATTTTTATTCATCCTGTGTTCACATCCTTGCTCCTCTTTTCTTGCACATATTAGGCATGTCTGACCTTCCCCACACTCACTCACAATGTTTTCTGTGTAGCTCTGTGTATTAATTATTGCCAACACATGCAAACATACATGCACAAAAACATAATATCCTATCTATTGTCATCTCTACCTATCCCTATTTTTTTTTTCTAGTTTTATTTCTGTTTCAATTCAAGCCAGAGATATTTTACTTACACATCCCAGCCATCAGTCAGGCAAGTCTACTCTTTTGAGTTACTCCTTTTCTCTGTGTCATCCCTTTCCTCAGCTAGTTGCTTGTTGCCCCCTTCCAAAAACATCACTCCATTATGCTGTCTTCTGCGACTTCTCTAAAAGCTTCTTGATTCTCATTTTAACTCTTTACCTCAGGACTGGCCTGCTCCTTTTCCATTTCAGCCCCAACAAAGCCAAAGGGAATTTTGTTCTCAAGAGGGATGTGGTTCAGGGGTCAGTAAACCAGGGCCTTTGTGTCGAATTCTGTTCATATCCTGTTTTTGTACAGCTCATGAGCTAGGAATAGTTTTTATATCTTTAAATGGTTGGAAAGGAAGTCAAAAGAAAATAATAGTCATGACATATGAAAACTGTATGAAATTCAAATTTCAGTGTCCATAAATAAAGTGCTAGTGGAATCTAGCCATGGCCATTCTGACATTTTGTCTGTGGCTGCTTTTGCACTACGACAGCAGAGTAAAAACCTGCAATAGAAACCAGATAGCCTACAAAGCCTGAAATATTAATTGCATAGAAAAAGTTTGCCAACCCCGATCTAGATCAGACCTCTGAGTGTTACAAAATGTGAACTGTTGTTCACAGAAGTTAAATGATTTTCCCAAGGTCATGACAATTTATTTCTGAGAAAGGGCAGGAACTTTGACTGGCACTCTCCTCATGGTATCATAGGCAGCTCTCTTGTTTAAAATATATAGTTAACCTTGTAACTGAAAAATGAGGGGAAATACAACTTTTCCTGAGGTCTACTGCATTTCCAATATTAGTTACAAAAGACACCACATAGGAGATCAACATTTGGATGACTACTGAAACAAGGATTATTGCACAATGCATAATTAATTTGGTAGCAAAGATTAAATATACCTTCACTAACCAATGGATTTTTTAAAAAATCAATGTTTTTTCTGGTTAGGCAGAGTTGCATTAATACTCAGTCTACTCTGTAGTGTTGCATTTAACATGTTAGTTTTATATACACATATATTCTTAGAAGAAGATGAGAACAATTCTCTGAGATCATTTATCATCTTGCTTTTAAAAGAAGAAAAATAAATTCTGCTGCTGAGATGTTTCCCACATATTCCACCTGTGTCAGGATAAATAATTGTTTGATCAAAATAGCAGCTGCCTATGTGCCCCTGGCTGAGGAGCTGATTAGTGAATTCTTATTAGTAGTTACAACTCTAGAACGATCCAGCAGCCTTTCGACATCCCCGCCCTGATCACCTACCTTCTTCCCCTAACTTCACCTTGGCAGTGACTGCTGTGTCTCCTCCAGGCATCTACAGACCTGCAGGGAGACAGAGGTTAAGAGCAGGGATTGCAGTAGTCCCCTGTTTATTCTCTCCCAGACAAAAGGAACAAGAAACTTCAAACAAAATGCTCTAATTATCACTCTATAACTGTACTCCAAATTTCTATTTCTGCCTTTGGTGAAAATACTGCTCTCCTACTATATTTGAGAAAGGGGAAGGAATCCTCTGCCGTCCTCTTCTGAGCCTATCCACGCTGCTACAGCTTCTCACACCAGTTAGCTCTCCACGGGCCTCTGATCACTGCATTTTTGACCAGCTCCCTTGGAGCAGTGGCATTATTGCTGCCTTAGCTTCAGTGGATAGCATGTAAGGGAGACAATGCTACCCTTTACTACCTGCTCCCTTGATTCCCTACGACACCATTAAGCCAATGTGTAGCTGTGATCTGAGGTTACAGGCATTACTAGAGAGAGTAGGTGGGTAATTGATATGGGAGGAGAATCCAACTGTAAATATGACTGCTTCCAGAGTCCAAGGAAAAGCATGACATCACGGACCAGTTCACAGACCTGCTCTCATCTTGTTCCACCACTCAAGAAGAGAACTCCTTTATCAGATATTCAGAGAATACATTTTCCTATTACTTTAGAAAAATAATTACCAGTATCAACACACACGGGATACATCTGGGGTCTTTTCTGCTTTTCCTTATTAGGGAAATGCATAGGGTTAAAGAGCATTGGCTGGGGCTTTGGTAAGAAATGCCTGATGTTGAATTCTCAAAAGTACCATCAGACAAGCCTGTTAGTAAAGACAAACTAAGTTTACTCCAACTCAGTGTAGTGAGCTAGTCAGAGTCTTCTTGGCAGTACCTCAGAAGGAGAAAAGCTAGAAGGTTTGAGGTCTAGGCAGATCCTTTTTTTGGCCGTACCGTGCGGCATGCAGGATCTTAGTTCCCTGACCAGGGATAGAACTCACACCTCCTGCAGTGGAAGCATGAAGTCTTAACTGCTGGACTGCCAGGGAAGTCCCTAGGCAGCCAGAGAAGTCCGTAGGCAGATCTTTGAAGGCAGGGAAGTGATTAGGACTGAACAACATTTGTGATACAACAGTTTAGGATTGTTGCACACAGGGAGGTGAGGGTTCTGAAGTGATAAGTAAAACTGTTGCTTAATAAACTAATTCTTTACTCAGGTGAGCAGTGTTATCTCTGATAAACTAATTGGTAGGAATTTCTTAAAGCCAGTAGTAAAATTATTTATTGGTTTAGTGTTGTCCTTTGCTTCCCCATCCTTCCCCCAAAGAAAACAACTAAGTCAAATTGACATAGCTGTTTTTAGTCACTAGGAAGATCTTTAGTACTCACAGTAGCAGAAAATGCCGGGTGTGGTGTTGACAATCCAAAGTTGTGGATTGGTGGTGTTTCCAATGGTGTAGGCAAACATACACACACACAAACATCTACATCTCCTAAGAACAAACATTAATTTTCAGAGGTGGTATAGCTATGATACTCAGAAAGGAAGAGAACCACTTTTTCTCAGGTAATACTATTTTTAAAGATTTTCCCTAACCGCAATGAAGATAGAGAGTCACATTAACACCTAGATTAGTTTGATCCCCTATTTTATCTCTAGATCAGCCTAAGAGATTTCCTGGTTTATACCATTACTAGTAGGGAGACTGTAGCCGAGTACCTTGTCAAAAACAGAAACATCTCCTCCTGAAAACTCCGAGAAAGAACTTTGAAATTAAAATTTCACTTTACCAATGGGTCAGGTCTAATTCACTAATATTTGAAAAATGAGAATAAATCACCTAAGCTTTTATTATATCTAAGTTAAAGCCAATCACTAGGTATGGTAGTTCTAGATAAATAATTTGCCAATAATTGTGTATCTCTTCTCCTTTCCCTTATCTTCTGTAAAAATGACTGTAGCTATGCTTAAAATAGTCTAACTTTGAGAATTTATTGAAGAAATATTTAAGCTAAATTTAATCAACTTGATACTGATTGCTGTATATATATATATATACAGCAAAGGCTCAGCAGCCATGGCTCACGGGCACAGCTGCTCCGCGGCATGTGGGATCTTCCCGGACCGGGGCACAAACCCATATCCCCTGCATCAGCAGGCGGACTCTCAAACACTGCGCCACCAGGGAAGCCCTGTATAGTATTTTAATTTCAGTAAAATGAGAATGAGAATGTTGAATTAAATCTTTATGGTGCTTTTAGCAAGCAAAATTTGTTCATTCATTCATTCAACAAACATTTATGTATTGATACGTATGATTTTTTAATAAGCACTAGGGTAGGTACAAAGGCTTTAAAAAATGGGATAAATGATACAGTTCCTTTTGAGTAACTTTCAGCCAATAAGTTAGATGCACAAACTCTTGTAGTACAACATGATAACCTAATCATGCTTACATAAATGTGTTTCAGGAAGATCCAAATCTATTCTATGTCGAGTTTGAATAAAGAGGAGCCAGGTTATGGGAATGTAGTGGATTTCACCACCTACTATGCTCAGAACACTTTGTGATTAAAACATCACAGTAGACTATAAGAAATGCATTGTTATCTCAATTTTATTTTATAAGTGAGGAAGTTTATGCTTAGAAACGTTAGGAATCCCCAAGGGCCCACAACTAGCAGGCAGCTAAGCCTGATTTGGATGCCAGCTCTTCTTGGCTCTGAATCATTCACTACTTCCAGCACACAGAGCTGAAGCTCCAGAAAACAAAGACCAGAATTCTAAATTTGAGGCAGGAGGTATCTGTAAATTATTCCAGGAAATGAATCAGGACAATGAAAAAATGAAAGTAAAATTTAGGAAAAGTAATCCGAGAGGTATGTTAAGGAGGATGGAAGTGGATGTAGAAGTAGAGAACCAACCAGCTGACTGAGGTACCAACATGGAAAGGGCTTAGTCCTGAATGGTAACAGCTAATAAGAATTAACCAATTACTATGTACCACTTTCTGTGCTAGGCATTTTAATGATAACAGATTTCCTAATTAAATGCATTAACATGGTAATGTTATTTAGGCAAAATTATGGCAATGTTTTCTTTCATGTGTCTCAAGAAATAATCACCCATATGATACTAATTAAACAAAAATGGGGCTGGGATTTTATATTTCAAGTTATATATGTTATTTAGGTTTTTATTAGATTATTGATATAACAATCTAATTGGGTAATATTCATATTTTAGGCAGGGGCTTTGAGACTAGGGCAGCGCAAAAGCTGTGTGGATGAAAGGCTCTTGGTGCTGCAGCCAGGAGTTAGTGCTGGGCCTCTGAGGTGGGAGAGCCAACTTCAGGACACTGGTCCACAAGAGACCTCCCAGATCCACATAATATCAAACGGCGAAAATCTCCCAGAGATCTCCATCTCAACACCAACACTCAGCTTCACTCAACGACCAGCAAGCTACAGTGCTGGACACCCTATGCCAAACAACTAGCAAGACAGGAACATAACCCCACCCATTAGCAGAGAGGTGCCCGAAAATCATAATAAGTCCACAGACACCCCAAAACACACCACCAGATGTGGACCTGCCCACCAGAAAGACAAGATCCAGCCTCATCCACCAGAACACAGGCACTAGTCCCCTCCACCAGGAAGCCTACACAACACACTGAACCAAATTTAGTCACTGGGGACAGACACCAAAAACAACGGGAACTACGAACCAGCAGCCTGCAAAAAGGAGACCCCAAACACAGTAAGATAAGCAAAATGAGAAGACAGAAAAACACACAGCAGATGAAGGAGCAAGATAAAAACGCACCAGACCTAACAAATGAAGAGGAAATAGGTAGTCTACCTGAAAAAGAATTCAGAATAATGATAGTAAAGATGATCCAAAATCTTGGAAATAGAATAGACAAAATGCAGGAAACATTTAACAAGCACCTGAAAGAACTAAAGATGAAACAAGCAACGATGAACAACACAATAAATGAAATTTAAAATACTCTAGAAGCGAGCAATAGCAGAATAACTGAGGCAGAAAAACGGATAAGTGACCTGGAAGAAAAAATAGTGGAAATAACTACTGCAGAGCAGAATAAAGAAAAAAGAATGAAAAGAACTGAGGACAGTCTCAGAGACCTCTGGGACAATATTAAACGCACCAACATTCGAATTATAGGGGTTCCAGAAGAAGAAGAAAAAAAGAAAGGGACTGAGAAAATATTTGAAGAGACTATAGTTGAAAACTTCCCTAATATGGGAAAGGAAATAGTTAATCAAGTCCAGGAAGCACAGAGAGTCCCATACAGGATAAATCCAAGGAGAAATATGCCAAGACGCATATTAATCAAACTGTCAAAAATTAAATACAAAGAAAACATATTAAAAGCAGCAAGGGAAAAACAACAAATAACACACAAGGGAATCCCCATAAGGTTAACAGCTGATCTTTCAGCAGAAACTCTGCAAGCCAGAAGGGACTGGCAGGACATATTTAAAGTGATGAAGGAGAAAAACCTACAACCAAGATTACTCTATCCAGCAAGGATCTCATTCAGATTTGGTGGAGAAATTAAAACTTTACAGACAAGCAAAAGCTGAGAGAGTTCAGCACCACCAAACCAGCTTTACAGCAAATGCTAAAGGATCTTCCCTAGGTAAGAAACACAAGAGAAGGAAAAGACCTATAGTAACAAACCCAAAACAATTAAGAAAATGGGAATAGGAACATACATATCAGTAATTACCTTAAATGTAAATGGACTAAATGCTCCCACCAAAAGACACAGACTGGCTGAATGGATACAAAAACAAGACCCATATATATGCTGTCTACAAGAGACCCACTTCAGACCTAGAGACACATACAGACTGAAAGTGAGGGGATGGAAAAAGATATTCCATGCAAATGGAAACCAAAAGAAAGCTGGAGTAGCAATTCTTATATCAGACAAAATAGACTTTAAAATAAAGACTATTAGAAGAGACAAAGAAGAACACTACATAATAATCAAGGGATCGATCCAAGAAGAAGATATAACAATTGTAAATATTTATGCACCCAACATAGGGGCACCTCAATACATAAGGCAAATGCCAACAGCCATAAAACGGGAAATCATCAGTAACACATTCATAGTAGGGAACTTTAACACCCCACTTTCACCCATGGACAGATCATCCAAAATGAAAATAAATAAGGAAACACAAGCTTTAAATGATACATTAAAGAAGATGGACTTAATTGATACTTATAGGACATTCCATCCAAAAACAACAGAATACACATTTTTCTCAAGTGCTCATGGAACATTCTCCAGGATACATCATATTTTGGGTCACAAATCAAGCCTTGGTAAATTTAAGAAAATTGCAATTGTATCAAGTATCTTTTCCGACCACAACGTTATGAGACTAGATAACAATTACAGGAAAAGATCTGTAAAAAATTCAAACACATGGAGGCTAAACAATACACTACTTAATAACGAAGTGATCACTGAAGAAATCAAAGAGGAAATAAAAAAATACCTAGAAACAAATGACAATGGAGACACGACGACTCAAAACCTATGGGATGCAGCAAAAGCACTTCTAAGAGGGAAGTTTACAGCAATACAATCCTACTTAAGAAACAGGAAACATGTTGAATAAACAACCTAACATTGCACCTAAAGCAATTAGAGAAAGAAGAACAAAAAAACCCCAAAGTTAGCAGAATGAAAGAAATCATAAAGATCAGATCAGAAATAAATGAAAAAGAAATGAAGGAAACAATAGCAAAGATCAATAAAAGTAAAAGTTGGTTCTTTGAGAAGATAAAGAAAATTGATAAACCATTAGCCAGACTCATCAAGAAAAAAAGGGAGAAGACTCAAATCGATAGAATTAGAAATGAAAAAGGAGAAGTAACAACTGACACTGCAGAAATACAAAAGATCATGAGAGATTACTACAAGCAACTCTATGCCAATAAAATGGACAACCTGGATGAAATGGAGAAATTCTTAGAAATGCACAACCTGCCAAAACTGAATCAGGAAGAAATAGAAAATATGAACTGACTAACCACAAGCACTGAAATTGAAACTGTGATTAGAAATCTTCCAACAACAAAAGCCCAGGACCAGATGGCTTCACCGGCGAATTCTATCAAATATTTAGTGAGGAGCTAACACCTATCCTTCTCAAACTCTTCCAAAATATAGCAGAGGTAGGAACACTCCCAAACTCATTCTACGAGGCCACCATCACCCTGATACCAAAACCAGACAGGGATGTCACAAAGAAGGAGAACTACAGGCCAATATCACTGATGAACATAGATGCAAAAATCCTCAACAAAATACTAGCAAACAGAATCCAACAGTACATTAAACGGATCATACACCATGATCAAGTGGGGTTTATACCAAGAATGCAAGGATTCTTCAATATACGCAAATCAATCAATGTGATACACCATATTAACAAATTGAAGGAGAAAAACCATATGGTCATCTCAATAGATGCAGAGAAAGCTTTCAACAAAATTCAACACCCATTTATGATAAAAACCCTCCAGAAAGTAGGCATAGAGGGAACTTTCCTCAACATAATAAAGGCCATATATTACAAACCCACAGCCAACATCGTCCTCAATGGTGAAAAACTGAAACCATTTCCACTAAGATCAAGAACAAGTCAAGGTTGCCCACTCTCACCACTCTTATTCAACATAGTTTTGGAAGTTTTAGCCACAGCAATCAGAGAAGAAAAGGAAATAAAAGGAATCTATATTGGAAAAGAAGAGGTAAAGCTGTCACTGTTTGCAGATGACATGATAGTCTACATAGAGAATCCTAAAGATGCTACCAGAAAACTACTACAGCTAGTCAATGAATTTGGTAATGTAGCAGGATACAAAATTAATGTACAGAAATCTCTGGCATCCCTATATACTAATGATGAAAAATCTGAAAGTGAAACAAGAAAACACTCCCATTTACCATTGCAACAAAAAGAATAAAATACCTAGGAATAAACCTACCTAAGGAGACAAAAGACCTGTATGCAGAAAATTATAAGCCACTGATGAAAGAAATTAAAGATTATACAAATAGATGGAAAGATATACCATGTTCTTGGATTGGAAGAATCAACATTTTGAAAATGACACTACTACCAAAAGCAATCTACAGATTCAATGCAACCCCTATTAAATACCACTGGCATTTTTCACAGAACTAGAAAAAAAAATTTCACAATTTGTATGGAAACACAAAAGACCCCGAATAGCCAAAGCAATCTTGAGAACGAAAAACGGAGCTGGAGGAATCAGGCTCCCTGACTTCAGACTATACTACAAAGCTACAGTAATCAAGACAGTATGGTACTGGCACAAAAACAGAAATATAGATCAATGTGACAGGATAGAAAGCCCAGATATAAACCGACACTCGTATGGCCACCTTGTCTTTGATAAAGGAGGCAGGAATGTACAGTGGTGAAAGGACAGCCTCTTCAATAAGTGGTGCTGGGAAAAGTGGACAGGTACATGTAAAAATATGTGATTAGATCACTCCCTAATACCATACACAAAAATAAGCTCAAAATGGATTAAAGACCTAAATGTAAGGCCAGAAACTATCAAACTCTTAGAGGAAAGCATAGGCAGAACACTCTATGACATAAATCACAGCAAGATCCTTTTTGACCCACCTCCTAGAGAAATGGAAATAAAAACAAAAATAAACAAATGGGACCTAATGAAACTTCAAAGCTTTTGCACAGCAAAGGAAACCATAAATAAGACCAAAAGACAACCCTCAGAATGGGAGAAAATATTTGCAAATGAAGCAACTGACAAAGGATTAATCTCCAAAATTTACAAGCAGCTCAATAACAAAAATACAAGCAACCCAATCAAAAAATGGGCAGAAGACCTAAACAGACATTTCTCCAAAGAAGATATACAGATTGCCAACAAACACATGAAAGAATGCTTAACATCATTAATCATTAGAGAAATGCAAATCAAAACTACAATGAGGTATCATCTCACACCAGTCAGAATGGCCATCATCAAAATATCTAGAAACAATAAATGCTGGAGAGGGTGTGGAGAAAAGGGAACACTCTTGCACTGCTGGTGGGAATGTGAATTGGTACAGCCACTATGGAGAACAGTATGGAGGTCCCTTAAAAATCTAAAAATAGGGTTTCCCTGGTGGCGCAGTGGTTGGGAGTCCGCCTGCCGGTGCAGGGGACGTGGGTTCATGCCCATGTCTGGGAGGATCCTACATGCCACGGAGCGGCTGGGCCCGTGAGCCACGGCCACTGAGCCTGCGCCTCCAGAGCCTGGCTCTGCAGAGGGAGAGGCCACAGCAGTGAGAAGCCCGCGTACGGCAAAAACCAAACAAACAAAAAAACCCTAAAAATAGAACTACCATATGACCCAGCAATCCTACTACTGGGCATATACCCTGAGAAAACCATAATTCAAAAAGAGTCATGTACCACAATGTTCATTGCAGCTCTATTTACAATAGCCAGGAGATGGAAACAACCTAAGTGTCCATCAATGGATGAATGGATAAAGAAGACATGGCACATATATACAATGGAATATCACTCAGCCATAAAAAGAAATGAAATTGAGTTATTTGTAGTGAGGTGGATGGACCTAGAGTCTATCATACTGAGTGAAGGAAGTCAGAAAGAGAAAGACAAATACCATATGCTAACATATATATATGGAATTTAAGAAAAAAAGTGTCATGAAGAACCTAGGGTGCGACGGGAATAAAGACACAGACCTACTGGAGAGTGGACTTGGGAATATGGGGAGGGGGAGGGGTAGGCTGTGACGGAGTGAGAGAGTGGCATGGACATACATACACTACCAAACGTAAAATAGGTAGCTAGTGGGAAGCAGCCGCATAGCACAAGGAGATCAACTCGGTGCTTTGTGACCAGCTAGAGGGGTGGGATAGGGAGGGTGGGAGGGAGGGAGATGCAAGAGGGAAGAGATATGGGAACATATGTATATGTATAACTGATTCACTTTGTTATAAAGCAGAAATTAACAGACCATTGTAAAGCAATTATACTCCAATAAAGATGTAAAAAAAAATTCATATTTTAATGGATTGGCAAATAATATTTAGAAAAAAATTAGAATTTTTTTCCCTTAGGAACATGGTTTTACATTGTTTCCTTAAAATGAAGAGAATTATTAGAATAGTGTGATCATTTCATAACTCCTACTTATAAAACGACTACCACGTGCCAAAAATATTCAATATTTCGTTGCATGCTATCTTGTCTGCAACATAGAACTTTAATAAACATTAATTGACTTAAACTTCACAAGAGAATGCTGATTCAGGTTACACTTTCATCCCCTTAAAGGAAGCCTATAAAAGTAAGATTATATGAGCCTAAGAAAAGTTATATGACTTGCATAAGGTTTCCTGTCTGGGAAATATCAGGGCTTGGATCAAACTTGAAGCCTATTTGAGAGTGGCCTGTGCCCATGTTTTTCCCAGTGTCTCTTGAATCCTTCATCACTCAGTGAGAATTTACAACAAATATGGGGAAAAAACTAAAAAAACAGAAATAACAGATATGGGCACAGTAAGTCCCCTACATATGAACCTTCAAGTTGAGAACTTTCAAAGATGTGAACGTGCATTCACATGTCCAATCACACAAGTTAGTTCATGTGTTTGGTGTACATTGTCACTTGCACCCTCTACAAGTGGCTGTGTTTTGTGTGCATCCTCTACAAGTGGTTGTGCTTTTGTGTACTCTACTGTACAGTACTGTCTAGAGTACAGTAGTATGGCATCTTTATTTCAAGCCCAGGATGTCCGGAAGCAAGCATAAAAGCAACAGTGATGTAGCTGGTACTGGTAAGAAGTGCCAAGCGATGAAGACTGTGTTTGTTGGACTTATGAACAAATTGGACTTAGGAATGTGCTCTCGGAACAGAACTCGTTCGTATGTAGGGGACTTACTGTATTTCCACTTAATTTTAAATGAGTGGATCTGATGGAATAGTAGAAATTATCCAGTATGTCCATACTTCCTTTGCTTTCTCAGCACTTGTGAAGATGAAGTGAGAGAATTAATGCAGTCACTCTATACAGGAATTTTTCTAACTTCAACATTAGTTGAAATTTATAACGGTAATTTTTAGAGTATGCTTTTATTTGGCTGTCCAAAAAAAAATCTGATGGAAAAATCCCTTCTCTCTCTTGTTTTTATCATAGTTTATTTCTACATAACAGCATAACAAAATAATCTTTCCCTTTAGGGTTTTTGTCCTGAAATTCCATGAGGATTGTCTGACCTTGCAGTTCACAAGGTTAATGATTCAACTATAATTTATTAACGTTAATTAGTTGTACTTCAATGCCTCTTGAAAGGCATTTCATGGCTTTCTCACACTTCAATAGTCCAATAATATAGAGCTATACTAAAGTAAGCATATCTGGCTCACCTAAGGTTTTTGGTTTTATATTTTTCTTTTTATAATTTCCTAAGTTGGACTTTTCACCTTTTCTCTCTTAATATAAACCAGTAAATTTTCTTCAATGTACTGCTTTTGCTGTTTTGTTGCAGTTTTAGCTACTTTCTAGTTTCTAGAATGATTTCATTCTAGAATGATTTCATATTTAACCTATGTATTATTTACAAGTGTTTCTATATTTCTAAATGTATGGGATTTTTAATTTATCTGGTCACTAAATTCTAGCTTAATTTCCTTTGCAGTCAAAGAGAGCAGTCTGCACATTATCTATTCATTGAAAATTGTTGAGGCTTATTTTATGTCCTAGTATATGATTTTTTTTAATTTCCATGTGTGGTCGAGAAGGACATGTATGCTCATTGCTAGATGTAAATTTTGATATATGTCTATTAGGTCAAGCTTATTGTGTAGTTGAGATTTTCTAAATCCTTGTTAATGTTTTCATCTGTGTAGCCTATCAATAATTGAGATGTATCTGAAATCTTTCAACATGAAAGTAGATTTGCAATTACTTCCTTTAGTTTAACCCATTAATCCTCATATGTTTTGGGACTATTTTTATTAGATGCATATCTGTTTAGAGATGTTATATTGGTGAGAGATGTTATACATTTTCTCTAAATGTAGTAACTGTCTCTATTCCTCATGGTGCTTTTTGTCTTAGTTTTTTGTTTGATATTAATATAACCATATCTGCTTTTTCAGGATAATTTGTCTGACATATTTCCCATTTGCCAAATAAGAATTTTATTGTGATTTCCTGACCATTTTTCTTCACTACACATTAGGTGTGTGTTTTGGTGGCAGTAGGTAACCTGTTATTTTAGTTCATAACTTCTGGACCAAGAAGAACTGCAGGTGCATCTGAGGGAGAAAGCTGTTTATCATCTAGATATCCTGGACTTTATGATAGTTGTAGCAACTGGAAGGAACCTGGGATTCTTTTTTGGGTGTTCTCTGGAAGGAAGGGAGAAACATATTTGAGGACCAGAAGAGCAGATCAGGCATAGAGAACAGTTCAAACATTTTCTTTTACGCCTTAGCATAAAAACTGACCATATTTCAGTCTCCCCTGAAGTTAGAAGGCTGCGAAAATGAATTCAGGACAATGGAATGTGAGCAAGCAGAATGTAAGCCACTACAAACTGCCCTAACATCTCCCTTGGTAGCCTGCATGTTCTCTGTTTTCTGCCTGCCTGCTGGCCGGAAACAGGAGTTGCTGGAGAATTCCACGTAACTGAATGGAACCTGGGCCCAGAATAACTGTATGGACACAACTTTCCTCCAGCTGTTCCTTTCTCAACCCTCTCCCTCCACTCTCTAAAGATCTACTTTGGATTTTAATGTCAGTAAGAAAAAAATATTAAGCCACTGAGATTTGGACTTTGTTTGTTATGGCAAGACACAAGGCAACCCAACACACTGATTTAGCTGCATTAGTTTTCCCAGTGGGTGATCACTGTCTTTTAACTGGCAAGTTTAGTTTATTAACATGTATTTTAAATTTTGGTATATTTAGATTGGTTTTGCCAATCTTAGTTTATAATTTGTCTCACACCTTACATTTCTTTTTAAACTCTTCTTACTGCTTTCTTTGTATTAAAAAATCTAAATATTCTCTCTAAAAATACAAAAACATTCTCTTATGTTTATGTTTATATTATGTTGGTCTCTCATTTCCCAACACTCATCTTGATGGTTGTCCAGAATTTTGTTTCTGGGTTCTTACGAGTTCTTATGGGTTTACTGTTTCTCTTTTTTGGTCTTATTTTTTTAATTATGAATTTTATCTAGCTATTTAATCATTTTAGTTAGCATATTTCTTAGAGCATCTGAGACTTTTTTCTCTTCATATTGAGTACTTCCTCAAAAGTGGTTTCTTTTTTTTTTTTTTTTTTTTTTTGCGGTATGAGGGCCTCTCACTGTTGTGGCCTCTCCCGTTGCGGAGCACAGACTCCGGACGCGCAGGCTCAGCGGCCACGGCTCACGGGCCTAGCCGCTCCACGGCATGTGGGATCTTCCCAGACCGGGGCACGAACCCATGTCCCCTGCATCGGCAGGTGGACTCTCAACCACTGCACCACCAGGGAATCCCTCAAAAGTGTTTTTAATGTGAATTTTTGTGAGGCAAATCTTACTAGTCCTTTTATGCTTAACAAGGTTTTAACAGTACCCTCACTTTCAAGTGATAGTTTGGTTGGATATAAATTCTAGATTGAAAGTTCTTTTTCTTTAATACTTTAAAGGTATTACTCCATTGTTTTCTTGCATCTCCTTTTTTTCCTTTAAATGTGATCTCTTTTTCTACAGAAAACTTTAGAATTTTTCAATACTCTTAATTTTTACTATATCTAGATGTAGCTTTTCTTTATATTTCCTTTTGGTATACAGTGGATCTCTTTAACCTGAGACCTTTCATTTTTCTTTAGTTCTGAGAAGTTTCTCTTCGTTATTTAAAAAAAAAATTTAACTTCTCCCATTTTTTTCCTTTCTGTGATCCTTGTTATATGGATATTAATATTTCTCCATATAGGTTCCATATTTGTTAACATTTCCTTTCTCCTTATCTACTCTCTTCTGGGAGAATTGCTCAATTTGATCTTCCAGCTTTCTTATTTTTTTTTGTCTGCATCATTCTATTTTTTAAAATCTACTATGTTTTTCATTTCATATCTAATGTTGTATATCTAATATTTTTCACATCTAATATTGCCAATTGATTTTCTTAATAGTGTCTATTCTTTTCATATTGTTATCTCCCTAAACCGCGAGTGTTTATTATACCTACTTTAAATTCTCTATTTAGGAACTTCTCTGGCAGTCCAGTGGTTAGGACTCTGTGTTTCCACTGCAGGGGGCCTGGGTTCCATCCCTGGTCGGGAACTAAGATCCCACAAGCCATGGGGCATGGCCTAATAAATAAAATTCTTTATTTAAAAACACCTGTTTCTGTTGATAACTGTAAAAAGTTAATGTTTTAAAAATTTGAAATAAAAATATACTCCCTAGACATCTCTTTATTTTGAATGGTCAACTCATGTTCCTCTGGGTATATTGGCTACTCTGTCCAAGAATGCATATTTGGGGAACATGAAAGACCTAAATCTATGACAATCCAGATGAGCTGAAGGAGAGAATAGGGGGAAGGACTCAGGGTGGAGAGCCCCAGGACCAGGAAACCACAGTTCATCAGTCTTATGCACCACCAATCCTTGGGACAGGGCTTTACTCCCAACCTCTTTCAATTGCTCCCAGGGAGAGGCAGCACTAACAGAGGCATTCTTTTAATTTTTGATGCAGCACTGCTGGGTAGTTGGATGGGGAGAGGTGGGACAGTTAGCTCTGGCCTAGTCAGTACCCACTGTCTTTGACTCCCCTCTCCAGCTGGGCCTGTGTCATTGGTCAGATTTTACCCCAAAGTATTCCTGTTATTAGATGACTGAGCCTCTGCCACTAAGTCCTGAGGAGAGGCATAGACATTTTAACTGCCCAAGGCACCATGAGGATGGTGGTAGCGAGTAGCATGGTGGATAAAATGTTCAAAAGCAGAACTCAAACTCTTCTTCCTAAATTATCCTCCCATTACCAGCTGCAGCCTCCTTCTTCCCCAGGCCATAGCTACAATCATTCCCCTCCACACACATACCATTTTAAGTAGTACACTCTCTCCGCATCAATTACTCACTGTTTTATTTTTCATAGGTTTTTGACATGTCTTTATATTCTGTTAGGGTTGATCTTGGGGAAGGGAACAATCAGCCCATGCTAATTGAGTACACTACCAAAACCCAACCTACAAAAAAGTTTACTTTCTACTTCTACTCTATCATTCTATAATAATGATTTTAATAATGAAAAAAAGCACTTCTAAATTAGATCAGCACCTGTCAATAATTACTTGATACATATTAGCTAATCACATAATAGTCTTATAGCTGAATTTAAAAGTGTTTTAAATACCTTGCTCTCTAATGAGGTCCAAAGTTTAAGGAAAAAGGTCTTATGTAAATACTGTACCTGCAACAAATATCTACAACTAGTTCAAGAATAAATTTTTTTTTCCTTTTTTTTATTGGAGTATAGTTGATTTACAATGTTGTGTTAGTTTCAGGTGTACAGCAAAGTGATGCAGTTATACATGTACATATATTCATTTTTTTTAAGATTCTTTTCTCATATAGGTTATCACAAAGTACTGAGTAGAGTTCCTTGTGCTATACAGAAGGTCCTTGTTGGTTATCTATCTTATATGCAGTACTGTGTGTGTGAAGAACTGTATTCTTTAATCTATCACCTACAAGTCCTTCTACTATGTCAGTACTGTATAAGCTTCCTGAAAATGGCGTAATGAAACATGGCTCGTTCCATGACACTGAAGTGAATCTCATCACTGCATGAACTCTTGTGTTGGGCAGGGAGATATAAAGCTGAAGAAAAACTGGCTGTCAAAATATTAAAAGCAGGTGGGCCAGGAGCATCATCTCAGGAAAAGTGATTTAACAGTGGATAGTTGGGAATAAGTGACTGATAAACTAACTCCTTGTGTGGCTCTAATGATTATGACTGCTTCTTTTATGCAAAAGTTTCAAGCCAAATGTTCAATTAAGTGTTAATTTGCCAAATGCAACAGAGTTTTCCTTTTAACCACTCTGGTTTTTAGCTGCCAATGGGATTATCCAAGTACACTTAGGGTGAAGTGTGGTTTTTTTTTTTTTTTTTTTTTTTCGGTATGTGGGCCTCTCACTGTCGTGGCCTCTCCCGTTGTGGAGCACAGGCTCTGGACGTGCAGGCTCAGTGGCCATGACTCACGGGCCCAGCCGCTCCGTGGCATGTGGGATCTTCCTGGACCAGGGCACGAACCCGTGTCCACTGCATCGGCAGTCGGACTCTCAACCACTGTGCCACCAGGGAAGCCCATGAAGTGTGTTTAAGACCTAAATTTTCTCTTTAGTCACACCCTCTCAATTAAATCAGTGGCCTCATTCTTTGGAGATAAAATACAAACTGTTGCAAAGTAAAATGTATTACTTTGGACCACAATTTTAAAAAGAAAGCAATCAACTGGTACAGATAACTGCACACTCCCAAAAATGCTTGGCAAAACTTAAGAATACAGGATAAGGTTGCTAAATATAGAATCATTGTGTAGAGGTATTACTAATTGCCTTCTCCCAATTTTCTTTCCTTCTTCCCTACTTGAATAGGGAAGCAATGCACCTAGTAAAAAGAAAAAGAAAAAGACACACTTCTCTGCTTCCCTTGAAGCTAGAAGTGTCTACTGTGATGGATTTCTAAGCAGAGATACAAGCAGAATTCATACTGTGGAGCTGCAGGGAAAGCCGTTAAGTGAGCCAGTTCTCTTAGCCTCATTTTTTGTCTGTTTCCCTCTGTTGTTCTTCCCTTGCATACACAGAAGCATGCTTTGAGATACAAGAGTCATCTTCAGACCACACGGGTAAATATCACAAAAATTAAAAAAAGACACACAAAGAGCCTGGGTTCCTGTTGACATCCTTAAGCCACAATATCAACTCTGGTCTTTTGTCCTCTGGACTTTGTTATGTTAAAAAATCATCCTATTTTTGGTTTAAGCCACTCTGGGTAGAGTTTCTATTACTGTCAACTGAACTCAATCTTAATGGATACCAATACCACTCTGTATGGTACGATAAAGTTTGCAAGCCATTTTTTTTTAAAGCAGTAGAAGCTGTTCTTTTATGTATATTTATTTTTGGCTGTGTTGGGTCTTCGTTTCTGTGCGAGGGTTTTCTCTAGTTGCTGCGAGCAGGGGGGCCACTCTTCATCGCAGTGCGCAGGCCTCTCACTATCATGGCCTCTCTTGTTGTGGAGCACAGGCTCCAGATGCGCAGGCTCAGCAGTTGTGGCTCACGGGCCCAGTTGCTCTGCGGCATGTGGGATCCTCCCGGACCAGGGCACGAACCCGTATCCCCTGCATTGGCAGGCAGACTCTCAACCACTGCGCCACCAGGGAAGCCCGCAAGCCATTTTTGAAGACAACATTTAAATTCAAATTCTTTAGTTAGTAAGGTAAGGCTCTTAGGTTGTATTTTCTATTTGGTCTGTATGAGTAAGTATCTTTGAAGGCAAACTATTAATTAAGCACTTTGACTCTGGAATCAGACTGTTTAAGATCTTGGCTCTCACTTACTATGTGACTTGGCCAAGTTGTTACCCTCCCACAGACCTCAGGTTCCTCTTCTGCAAAATCAGTACATATCATAGAGTTCTTGTAAGGATAGGAGTTGAATGTGACACACTTAGCTCTTGGCATAGAGTAAGTACTAAATTAGTGTTTATCATTACTATCATCCAGGGATTATTGATTTTAGGTGGACATAATAAATTGATTTGCTTGTACACTGATAAAAAAAACACTGCACACATGGTATTATAGTTATTCAAGTAGATCTCTTAACTTTCTCCCACCACATTCTAAATTTGTTGAAGGCCAGAAGCACATTTTATACGTCTTGCAAAGAGAGCTCTGGAGCTTTGCATAAGGGTTTCCTTGAGTCTGTGCATAAGCACTGATTTGTCTATTCACAAGAAGAAACTACCCAAGACCAAAGAATCACCAGGAAGCAACAGACAATTAATTTCTGGAGCACAACAGACTGGGGATATTGGGAGTTTTCACCTGACAGCAGAGTCACACCATATACAATGTAATTCATCCAGTAAAAAATTAACAAGGGCTTCCCTGGTGGCGCAGTGGTTGGGAGTCCGCCTGCCGATGCAGGGGACACGGGTTCGTGCCCCGGTCCGGGAAGATCCCACATGCTGCGGAGCGGCTGGGCCCGTGAGCCATGGCCGCTGGGCCTGCGCATCCGGAGCCTGTGCTCCGCGGCGGGAGAGGCCACAACAGTGAAATGCCCGCGTACTGCAAAAAAAAAAAAAAAAAAAAAAAAATAACAGGTATTAAAAGAAGAAAGAATATATGATTAATAACTTGCAGAGAAGAAAACTCAATGGAAAACCCATAAAAACTTAGGCAATACAATTAAAACATAAGGATATTAAGGCTGCTGTTATAAATATGCACCATATGTTCAAGAAAGTAAGGGAAATAGAATTATAATAAGAAGATAAATGGAAGATGCAAAAAGATCCAAAGTAGGAAGATATTAATAGCAGATTAGACAATGCAGAAGAAAATATTAATGATGTTGAAGATATAGCATAGAAACATTTCAAAGTGAAGCAAGAAAGAAAAATGTAACTTCAGGGATTAAACAGAGCATCAGTGACATGTGGACAATATCAAGTAATCTAATGTAAATATAATTGGAGTTCTATTAAAGGAGGAATGCATGGGAAAGATAGTTGAAGAAATAATGCTCAAAATTTTCTAAATTTGAAACAAAATATAAACCCATAGGTTCAAGAAGTTCAACACACCCCAAGTAGTATTAACACAAAGAAAACTCCACCAAGGCCCATCACAAATTGCTTAAAACCAGTATTGAACAGAAATTCTTTTTTTTTTTTTTTTTTTTTTTTTTTTTTTTTTTTTTTTTTTGCGGTACACGGGGCTCTCACTACTGTGGCCTCTCCCCTTGCGGAGCACAGGCTCCGGACGCGCAGGCCCAGCGGCCATGGCTCACGGGCCCAGCCGCTCCGCGGCATGTGGGACCCTCCCGAACCAGGGCACGAACCCGTGTCCCCTGCATCGGCAGGCGGACTCTCAAACACTGCGCCACCAGGGAAGCCCTGAACAGAAATTCTTAAAAGCAGCCAGAGGGAAATATCATTTTATACAGAGAAAACACAGATAATCAAAAACCATGCAAGCCAAAAGAAAATGAAAAATAATTTTAAAATATTTAAGGAAAAAAAGAAAATAAAATTTTTTCACCCAGAATTCTTTAACCAGAAAAATATATTTCAAAAATGAAGTGGACTTTGTGACCGCCTGGAGGGGTGGGATAGGGAGGGTGGGAGGGAGGGAGACGCAAGAGGGAAGAGATATGGGAACATATGTATATGTATAACTGATTCACTTTGTTATAAAGCAGAAACTAACACACCATTGTAAAGCAATTATACTCCAATAAAGATGTAAAAAAAAAAATGAAGTGGAAATAAAACATTCTTCATACAAACAAAAGTTGTAAGAATTAACCTCTAGCACATATGCACTACAACATATTATAGAAAGTTCCTTAGTATATGAGTTTACTAGGGTTGCCATAACAAAATACCATAGACTGGGTGGCTTAATCAACAGAAATTCATTTTTTCAGTTTTGGAGGCTGGAAGTCCTAGATCAAGGTATCAGTATGTTTGTTTTCTCCTGAGGCATTTCCCTTTTGCTTGCAGATGTTACTTTCTCACTGTGTTCTAACATGGTCTTTTCACTGTGTGTGCACAAATACAGTCACATTCTGAGATGTTTTGGGGGCTAGGACTTCACATATGAAATGAGCAGAGAGGGACACAATTCAGTCTGTAACACTTAGGGAACAGGAAAATGTTACCAGAGTGAAACTGGAATCTACACACACATACACACAAATATTAAATATTAAAAATTTACTGTACGCTCTATAACATTTGTAGAAATAAAAAGTATGACAATGATACCACAATATAGGAGAAAATTAAAAATATACTATTATGAGGTTCTTATCACTTCTAAGTGAAGTAATATTACATGAAAATAGATAATGTACAGTTATTATAATGACAGCTATTGAGCAACCACTGAAAAATAAAAAAGATAAAGGGAGCCACTTGTAATGATAAAATGGAACTGTAAAATATATTAAATCTAAAAGTGAAGCAAAGATAAAAAAGGAGCAAAGAATAAGACAATAGCCAGATAGTAGATTTAAATCTAATAATAATTATATTAAATATAAATGGTCTAAATACAATTATAAAGCAGAGATTCTCAGACTGAATGAAAGTGCCAGACATAACTGTTATTCACACACAAAAATTACTCTGGACAGATGCGTTAAAAATAAAAGGATGGCCAATGATATACATGCAAATATGAGGTGGAGGGGGAAAGGTGGGAAATTTCTGCTTCCAAAGAAAGAGTAACAGGGACTGGATTTACCATACCACCTGAAACTTCTAAAAGAAATAATAATGCTTTTCAGACATTGAACGTGAGAAATTTCAGGACACTGATTCCTGACAATGGGGCAACAAATAAGGTAAGCCTTATGATTACTCTAGGTTACTGCCTGAAGAGAATTTCCATACCGCAGAGTGGGAAACCAGGAGAAGACTCCAGCAGTCTGAGTTTAAGAGATAAAACTGGGAGTCTAACTGCAGAGGCAGCAAGAGGTCTAGAATTCACGCCGAAGAAGACGGAAGAGTAGATAGACGTAGAAAGCATGCCACGAGACCTGCTGAGAAACCCACAAAAGTCTTCAGTTGAGTTCTGATCAGTGCATGTGTGTGAAGATCTCAAATTAAATGGACAAAATGAACCATCCTGTAAATGTTAATCCCTCTTCCCCAACCACCCTTGTATTGCTTAATGAGTTCTAAAGTTTGGGGAAGAAGTGCTTACGGTGGCAGAGATATATGCTATTCATGGGCTCAAGAACATAGACACTTGTTCATCAAGATTGATATGGCTGTAGTCAGGGCTAAGTGCTCAGCCTGCAAACAGCAGAAACGATACCCCAGGGGAACCAGCTAGACCTCGGGTGAATGACTGATTGTACTGGATCTTTTCTAATACAGAAGGGACAGAGAAATGGCCTTACTGAGATGGTCATGGATTCTGGCTGTCAATAGGCAATCTCCATCGATAGTCCTCCTGCCAGCAATACCATCTGTGGACTTATAGAAAGCCTCATCCACTTGCCATGGTATCTCAGCAACATCAGATAACCAAGCCAATCTTTTACAGAAGAAGTGTAGCAATGGGCTCACACCCATGGAATTTGGTAGACTTACTAAATTCCCCAATACCTAGTATTAATCTACTTCATTTGGTAGAATAGCCTACTCATGTTCAGCAGTTGTACCAGTTGGGAGACAGCAAAATGGAAAAACCGAGATTAAAATATTGGAAAAAGGTCTGTATTAGACATCTGAGGAGGAATAATCCCTATAAATTTCAGATATGCTCCTACAGGATGCAATATATGCCCTAAACCAGCAACCCGTATATAAGTGCCATTTTCTCCTTCAGAATTCTTAAATCCAGGATGACAGAGCGTTGATAAAACTCAGGTACAAAGGGGTAAATAGTTTTTCTGAGGACAGACAGCAATTAAGTTGAGGCACTGGGGTACGAACCTGAAACTGCCCATAGTCCAATCTCCTAATTGGATCTCTGAAATTATATTTACTCACTCATCTACATTTATTACCATTTATTTATGTAAGACCTATTTAACTTGTTTCAAAGGCCATCATTAATCCTTTTATAAAGTATTACCCTTGTTTTTGATTAGGTGATCAATAATTGTTCTTCTGATTTGGCTTTAATAACTACTGTGACTCCCAGTCTTGTTTGTCACAAATTAGAGATACATCTGTATAGACAAACAGCTATTTTGCTTTTAATGATAACTTGAATATGCTGAGGAAAGTGAAACTTTGAAAAGCTATCCTTTAGATCTATTAGCTATAACTGATGTTTTTAGAGTAGTAAGACCTGTGTGCTGAAATGTCAGATTTTAGGCATTGTTCAGTTGACAGAATTGTATTAATGATAACTTTAACAACTGTATCTCTGATATTAAACAACCTTTCTTTGTACTTTGAAATGATCAAATATGTACCTGAAAGTGATGGTTTGACTGTAACTATATTAACAAAATTAATAAATGTAATTACTCAAGGGAAAATTGATTATAGATCATTGACCATTTTTACTTATAGGCTACTTTTCTTAAATGTTTCATCCTATAAGTGAAAATGTAACAGTAGTTGCTCTATTATGTAACGAAGTTGTCATGTTCTCAAATTCACGGCTTATGGCTAAGAACAATGCCAGGCACATAGCAGATGTTCAATAATTTTTAAATAAATAAATGAATGGCTCAGATCTTTTATAATGATTCTCATTTTATCATTTTGATAAGAAGCAGGTGTTATTCTGTTTCTGCTTAAGATTGTTGCATCAAAACTGGTCACTTCTAAATGTAAGGCCAGACACTATCAAACTCTTAGAGGAAAACATAGGCAGAACACTCTATGACATAAATCACAGCAAGATCCTTTTTGACCCACCTCCTAGAGAAATGGAAATAAAAACAAAAATAAACAAATGGGACCTAATGAAATTTCAAAGCTTTTGCACAGCAAAGGAAACCATAAACAAGACCAAAAGACACCCCTCAGAATGGGAGAAAATATTTGCAAATGAAGCAAGTGACAAAGGATTAATCTCCTAAATTTACAAGCAGCTCATGCAGCTCAACATCAAAAAAACGAACAACCCAATCCAAAAATGGGCAGAAGACCTAAATAGACATTTCTCCAAAGAAGATATACAGATTGCCAACAAACACATGAAAGAATGCTCAATATCATTAATCATTAGAGAAATGCAAATCAAAACTACAATGAGATATCATCTCACACCAGTCAGAATGGCCATCATCAAAAAATCTAGAAACAATAAATGCTGAAGAGGGTGTGGAGAAAAGGGAACCCTCTTGCACTGTTGGTGGGAATGTAAATTGATACAGCCACTATGGAGAACAGTATGGAGGTTCCTTTAAAAACTAAAAATAGAACTACCATATGACCCAGCAATCCCACTCCTGGGCATATACCCTGAGAAAACCATAATTCAAAACGAGTCATGTACCACAATGTTCATTGCAGCTCTATTTACAATAGCCAGGACATGGAAGCAACTTAAGTGTCCATCAATGGATGAATGGATAAAGAAGATATGGCACATATATACAATGGAATATCACTCAGCCATAAAAAGAAACGAAATTGGGTTATTTGTAGTGAGGTGGATGGACCTAGGGACTGTCATACAGAGTGAAGTAAGTCAGAAAGAGAAAAATAAATACCGTATGCTAACACATCTATATGGAATCTAAAAAAAATGGTCATGAAGAACCTAGGGTCAAGACGGGAATAAAGACACAGACCTACTAAAGAATGGACTTGAGGATACGGGGAGAGGGAAGGGTAAGCTGGGACAAAGTGAGAGAGTGGCATGGACATATATACACTATCAAACATATAATAGATAGCTAGTGGGAAGCAGCTGCATAGTACAGGGAGATCAGCTCTGTGCTTTGTGACTACCTAGAGGGGTGGAATAGGGAGGGTGGGAGGGAGGGAGATGCAAGAGGGAAGAGATATGGGAACATATGTAAATGTATAATTAATTCACTTTGTTATAAAGCAGAAACTAACACACCACTGTAAAGCAATTATACTCCAATAAAGATGTTAAAAAAAAAACAACTGGTCACTTACTTTTTAGTAGAACATTCATTACAAAGAATCATTCAGGAAGGCAGCTGCTTCTTTCTGCTGGCTCAAATTTTTATATTACCTAGGAAGAAAAGTTGGCAATATACCAAACTAAAACACTCTTATGGCCAGATCTCTTTAGTTAAGCAAAAATTATCTCTAATTCATGCTATATTCAAAATTCATATACTCAAGTAAAGTGTATCTTTTACTTCTTGCATTTTCAAGATAATATCAACCCAATAGTAATGGTGTTCAATAGGAAAGCTCTCACATACAGTACAGGCTGGCATGTGCTCTTTTTCCATCATCTTTAAATAGAAACAGAACTTGAATACACCTTTTGTCTAAGAGATCCACTACCTTAATATGATGGCATTTTCATTTTCGAGTTAGCATGTGTTTTGCTTCCTTTTGGAATTTAAAATTCAGTGAAAGCAAGCTGATTTTTGTTTTTGGCAATAAATCTTGCATAGGAAAATGGAAGAAAAGGCATTTGGGACATAGATAAGGAAGTTCTAGGCTATTTTAAACATATTGATACCGTCTTTCATTCATCAGGGTGTTTCTTATTATTAGAACGAGCAAAAAAGGTTGCAAAACGAAATTAATTTTAAAGTGGATCCCAGCATGTAAAAATGAGAACAAAAAATTAACTAAATAGGTTTTAGATATAGGTTTCTCTATATGGTAGACAGTTTCCATACATCTTAATAGAAGTTTCCCTTTACATTTATTAAAAATGACTTAATCCAAAAGGTATTTACATCATTACAGAGCAGTTACATTTTAAGAAAAATTGCTCACTTTTGTAACCTTGAAAAGAATTACATAAGGAAAAATCATATTACAGATTTTTTAAAGCACCTTTGTGCTAATTTTTACTTGTTTAGTAACTTTTGTTTTGATTTAGCAGTATTAATGTAAAGTAGTTGAAACAAGCAGCTAATAACATAGAAGCAATATCAGGTAAGCCATTTGAGCTTGTTATTAAATGTTAATTGTCTTCTGATCCTTAAACTAGATACCTAAACTGAATAGACCACTATCAGCAAGAGATGCAAGTTATATGAATGTTGTAGGTACCCAAACACAAGTGGATTGTTAAATATTTTATTGCTTTCCTAAGTGTCCTGAAGAATTCTACAGAATTTTCCTCATACTCTAAAAGAGGTAGTGCCAAAATGTTCGTACTGTTATAAATAATCAGAACTTATTTCAAATACAATTTTCCTGAGTGTTTGTCTCAGAAAACTAAACAGGGATTGTATTTTATATATTTTCTTTATGTAAATGAGAACTGGAGGAAATATATTTTTATATTTCTGATAACAAAATATCAATAATCTTCCATTCCAATCTCTTTAACCTATGCATTTTATATTTATGGCAAACTGAACAATTTACTTTTTCCTCTAAATACCCAGCATTCTCATACCTTTGTATATGTGCCTGCATTCTTATTACAGTGTTTTCTCCCAACATCTATGTTGCCCAACAAATTCTGTCTCTTCTAGCCGAAATTTTACTCTTCTGTGAAGCTTACCCTGATCCCCATAGATAGAAATTAACTTTCCCTTCTTTGAATTTTCACAGTGCTTTGACACTACTTTTTTGGCATGAGTCTTATTCTGTTGTATTATAATGTAGTTAGCATTTCAGAACTCAAAATTACTTTAATAAACTAAAGCGCCTATTGGAAATGAAACCCAACAGGTGAAATTCAAAGTACTCCATTTAGTGGGGAGAAAAAACCCAAGAAGTGAATATAGCACATAGAATAATAAATAATTATGGGACAGTGAATATGAATGGAAAATAGCCAGGCTTTCACATCTGGTTGTGTCTTTTTTATCTTATAATCAGAGAAGTTGATTAAGAAACACCCAGTATATAAAGGGGGTGCAAATGCACAAACTTTCAGTTATAAAAAAATCTTAGTAATGTACAGCATCATGACTATAGTTAATAATTCCGTATTATATATTTTAAAGTTGTTGAGAGTAGATCTTAAAAGTTCTCATAGCAAGAAAAAAGAATTTGTAACTATGTGTGGTAATGGATTTTAATTAGACTTACTGTGGTGATCATTTCACAATATAAACAAATATCAAATCATTATATTATATACCTGAAACTAATATAATATTATATAACAATTATATCTCAAAAAAATCCCAAAACACATTATGGAAGTGGGGACCTCTGAGGGGAAAAAAACGGTAATAGGAAGCTGTTTCTTAAAGATGTAAAGGTTATTGTGCAACAAATGATGATTCATTTTACTCCAGTGAAGGTAGAAAAATGAAGTATTTTCCTGTGAATTAAGGCTTTTAAACAGTTACTATTTATTAATGGTAGGAAATCCTGGTGTCTTCCTCTTTAGAAATTTTTAGTAAGTATAGAATTCTATTTTTTGAAACATTTAAATGAATTCTGTCTAAAAAGGAGAAGTGACCCTATAAGAGACCAACTTAATAGGTGCAGCCACAATCAACTTTATATTCTTTATTTTATTGACCCTTTCCACACAGAGTCTCAGACCCAATATTGAACTTGAAAAGTACAATGAAGTCCTATACAATTTGAAAGCTAGGAAAACAGTGTCAATTTACTTATTTGATTAACTAAAGGTTAAACAGAAAGTCTTATGGAAGGTTATGTCACCTTTTTTCACTGTTGAAATTTCTTCCGAAACTTACCAGATCCATTTCTATTTCACAGGATATAGCATTTGAACATAGCTTCATTTTCACAGAAGCTTCAGGAACTTTCAGGGCATAAGGTTTATTAACACTTAAAGCCTTGTATTTTTAGGCATTGTGCATTTGGGTATGATTCTTTTTACATGATGGGGTTAGATGTTTTGTGTTCCCTTACAGAGCATCAACCCTATTAACTATCCCACAGTTGTCTTAGGCCACACACACACTCTTCTGTAACAATCCATACTTAAAAGTCAGAGGCTTGCTGCAGATCACTGGATGCAGTCTTCAGTTTTACCCTTCGAGTTGGAGATATTGTCCGTGAACAGGAAAGGCTGGAGATACTATTGACCTGCTTGATGTGGCTTGAGCATGCACAGTCGGAGAAAATCTGCTGACAGGCTCAGCTTCTCTCACTCATCTGATCTGAGGAGACACTGAGTCAACAGAATAGAATTCCAACAGCTTCCCTACCGCAAAGCTCACGCCCTTCAGGGTGATACCTTTGTCCTCTCGGGCTTATTCAACTGCTTTAGGAAAGTGATAGCCTGAGCAGTAAAAATGGAACAGTGTCCAATATGCAGAGGGGGAAAAAGGAAGTCAGATTTAGCCTAAAACAGTGCAGCACATTTTAAAAAATATATCGATTTTACTTTTATGTTTTGGTGTATTTGTGTAAAATTAAACCTTCTTTGGAACATATTTTACTGCAATATTGTTTTAGGATATCTGACTCCTCTCCTTATCATTCTCATTCTCTCACAGAATCAGGAAGGGTTTACAAATTTATCTCCCTATCTGCAACTCACAACATGAAAAACTGGAGCTGTCCTGAATTGGCATCAAATCTAGCTTCTACTCATTCATCCATTCATTGACACCTGCTCAGTAGCTCCAAAGATAGGGATTGAGACTAAGTAACCACACCTTGACCTTGCCCCAGGCAACTACTAGCATTCACTTATACATGTGGCATGTAGTTTGTGTGCTTGAAAATTATATTTAGAATAAGCTCATTTCAAAACAGCTTGGGACTACGGTCTATTCCAATCTTTCCATTTTCTCTATGAGAAAATTAAGGGAAATGACTTTATTAGGTTACTAGTAAGTAGTTAACAGAGGTAAGACTTATAGGGTATCTTAGAGAATTGGGAAGTTAAATAATCATAACACCCTTTCAGTGATAGAGTTCTATGAATTCATAGGAATAATACGCTTTAGGTTCATTTTCTGTAGTAGTCTAGTCATTCATCCTAGTGTTATTCAAGCACCTGCTATGACATAGGCATTGTGCTACAGACAAGCTATAATTTTGACAAAACATGGTTGCTGTGTGTTTGTCAAGCGATACAGACGATCAGGAAGCCACAAAGTAGTGTATTAAATGCTCGTTAATGTGGAGTGATTATACTGAAAAAAGTGGCTGAGAAGTATTTGAGGCACAAAGTCCCCAGAGAAAATTTGGGGATATTTTGGGTACAGGGTCACATTCTCGGAAATTGAAAAGAGATTGGTGAGCAAATGAAGTGACTATATATATTCTGCTTTCAAGAAATTTGATTAAGCAAACAAGAGCAAAAAAAGAGTTTGTGTTACAATGACTGGTGTCAAGGAGGGATTCCCCCACTCCACCCGCCACTGAGTGGAAGAGATGAGCACATTTATATACCATAAGAAAGAATCCAACACATAAAGAGATAATTAATGGAGCAAAACACCTTTGGAGATGGGATGCTTTGGATCCAGATTATTGGCTACTCCGTCTAACAGAAAAATAAGATAATGATAAGGAGTAGATACTTGACACCCAAGCATAAAGCAGAGTTGCCAGCTAACAAAAAGCCAGGTCAGGCAAGGAGTAAGATGAGAGGGGTAAAGACTGTCTTTGTATTTGTGGGAGCTGGAAGACAGACAAGAAATGGGAGAAGCAGCTAAGGATGCTTTTTTTTTTTTTTTTTTTCCTGCATTGAAAGAACAGCAGAGACTAGAAAGCATGCACTTTTAGTACCAACGATAAAGCTCAGCAACACAAGAGCTGATAGGGTGAGAGGAAGATTGATGGTTTGGGCATCTTCAGGACAGTGGAGAAGAAATACTTGGAATGAAGTGTTTGGGAAGGCTGCAGAAAAAGAAAGTATGGGAAGTTATGAACTTCAAAATGCCCAAAATATAGAGAAGGAAGTCAACACAGGGGAAACAGAGGGAAACTAAAGGTCTCAATTTAGTCAAAGACCATGTATACATGAGAGAAGGAGATTGAGAAAGCCAGAGGGAAGGGAGTTAGATGAATAAAGGGGTTGTTGGATATTAACACTCCTGGGTTGGGGAACTTTCAGATGGTAACTTCCTGTGTGCTGTCTTGGAGTGTATATTGAACCACAGTAGATGTGACAGTGATTTGATTTTTTTTTCTTTTAATTTTTATTAGCTTTACTGAGGTTTACTTTACATTTCACAAAATTCAATAATTTCAAGTATGAAACAATCAATGATTTGTAGTAAATTTATAAAGTTGTGCAACCATCTCATGATACAATTTTAGACTATTCCCATCACCCTGAAACAGGAGGGAAGGGGGCAGGGCACAACTTTTAAAAGCTTGAGTACACGACATAAACTGATTAGAACCAGATAGGTCCAAGATGGCAGACTAGTCGACTTCCACTAGACCTTAAGCCTCAGTATACATTCATTGTAACACATTGGCAAGCTAAATGACACACCAACAGGTGCCATGACAGTTCCAAGGCCGACCATAAAGGTCAAAAATTGGGCAGTGGCCCAATTTCTGCAAATCCCCACCCCTTCCTGAAATAGTTGGAATACTCCTCCCACTCATTAGCCTATGAAATTACCCACCTCTATAAAAACTGACAATCCCATACCCTGGTGCCACTCTCACCTTCTGAGATGGCCCACACTCTGTCTGTGGAGTACGTTTCTCTCTAAATAAATCCACTTCTTACCTATCACTGTCTCTCACTGAATTCTTTCTGTGACGAGACATTAAGAACCTGAGCTTCCTTAAGTCCTGAGACCAAGTGTGCGATCTCAGTTAAAAGACCATGGGTTCAAGTCCCAAACTGGGTTTTGGCTGGGTTTGAGTCCCAGCATGTGGGTTCAAGTACCAATCTGAGTTGCATGGTTTCAACCCCAAGAAAGTGATTAGGTTTGAAGATCAAATAAATAGGGTAACTAGGGGGTTGGATAGGACCTCTGCTTGCATATGGAAACCATTCAGAAGAATGCAGAAAATGAAATGGAAAGAAGAATGTAAACCGGGGGTCAAACCCCTCAATGAATATGGAGAAGGACTGATTCACCAGAAAATTGACAAAAGGGGGAAGTTTAGAGGGTGGTAAATTTGGTTACTATAAATTTTAAAGGATCAAGAGCTTTTTCTCACATATGTATAGAAGAATAATAATCTAGAATTGGCAAAAAAAAAACAAAAAACAAACAACCCAAAACCAACAAACAAAACAACTAGGAGAATGCTGTGATTGCTTTAGGAATTTGGGGTGTGGGAGAATGAACAAGCCTCTTCTTGAAAGGACAACAGTGAAGTCAGGTATTTGGAGGTCAGCCAGGTTTCGGTTGAGACATAGAGGAGAAATGTACAGAGAATTTGTCATATGCTTCCATCTGGAATATTACAATATGTACTTAGTTTCGAGGAGAACCATTTTAAAAGCTTCTGGTGCCCTTTCAAGGTGATTTCTTCAGGCCAGGAAGTGCAAATGCACATATTTAACTCTGTATCTGTCCCAACTAGGCATCTGTACACTATAAACTTGAAATAAGGGACTGGTCCTCTTTGTTGAATCCTCAGCATCTAATATACAGCTTAGCAAATACTAGAGTCTTAATAAATACTTGTGCCAGTCATACTGTAGGTAACACACACATACTTGTAGAATGACCATATTATCCAGGACATAGTATAAAGCCTTGTTCATGTTCACTTCTTGTTTGTTTTTACCTTTGAAGAATATAAGACTGCAATAAAGGCACCCAAAGTGAAGAGTCTTTCCTAGCCCATGCATCTAAAAAGCTTCTCTGAGATATTCTCTTTAAATAATTAAATTCTATGAAACAGGACACTTTTTCTCCCAGTTTGAAATGGGTGGCCATTTTTCTACCAATGAGTACTTTCCATTTCTTTTATATTATAGTGTAATTCACGGAATTTTATTTTAGTGGAAAAAAAATCCAGTCAGAAAACTGTCATTTTCTTCCATGTCTTCCTCAACTAGATGCCTATCATCTAGTCTCACAGTGGACATCTATATTTTTTCTTATGCTTATAGCTATTTTGTGTTTTAGTGCTGACAGATGAACATAATGCAAATTAACTCTAACAGTGCTGCAATAGTAACTTTTAAAAACAACCTTAAAAAAAATTTAAAAGTCAATGTCACTCTCAGTGAAAGTCCTAATAAATTCTAGGTTGTATGTGAGACATTTTGCAGTTGATAATTTCATGTGCTCAGAATAATACAGACAAATTTAGTTATTGGATATTTTCCCTTAACTAGGCTATAAAGTTATTCAATTTTCTGTAACACGTGTATACATTTAACTTCACAAAGAGTACCAATGATTTCATTTTATGTGAATTTATGTAAATATTAGCCTTACTAATATAAACACTTGCTTCCTTAGACTCATTTTGAGTTCAGGTATTAATTTTCAAATATTCAAATATTTACAGAGGGCCTACAATGCACAAAGTAGCATGCTAGATTTTTTGCTAGGACATTGGGATTAAATTGACTTCAGATACAAAAAGTTCAATATATATATGAGACATGCCATTTGTTTATAAAACTGTAGAGGCCCATTACAGAATACTTCAATGATGTCTATATTTTTTAATTACCACAAACAATGCTGAGAACTATATATAAAAATATTATTTCTTCTGAGTACTGACAAAGTTCTTTGTTCTTGACAAGGTTTGTTCTTTTGGATTTCTCTGTTCTCTAAATTGTGTTCTATTACGCTATTGTATTCCCTTGAACTTGGCAGGATGCATTATGCAAATAAGTGCTGGGTTCTTATGTATCAGCAAGTGAGATCTCCAAAATGTCTGCGTTAACTTGCTGATTAAAGTTAACCCCAGCCAAACAGGAGAGCACACTAACTCAGTGCAAGATAAATGTCAAGTGCGTTTTGTATTCTTTCATACAAAGTTCCCATTATAAATGTGACAGAATCAAGGTGTTATAAGTATACCATGATAAAACACTGAAAGATTGAGTCTCTTTTCCAACAAAAAGCTTCTTAAACAAATCCATTGATCTCACTGAGATTAACCAAGGAGAAGGCATTTATTGCCACTGATACAAGTCATACATGCCTAAGGACAGTGTTAAGTAACCACGAAGTTAATACATCTCCAGAACATATTCTATAGGCAAAAAATCCTATCAAGTAGTACAATTAATAGAAGGATTAGACTGCAGACTGGGACAGATATGAGTTCAAATGGGTTTCAATGGTTGGGCAAATGTCAACATTACCTCTCAGATACTGCACTGCCTCACCTGGAAAATGCATTTAATATTACCTATTTTATAGTTTTACACTAGTTTTTTTTTCTATTTCCTGTGTTTGAATATCCATTAATTTAAAATTAATTTGGTAAAAATGAAATTTGCAGTAGGCAGAATGACATTTCACCAAAGATGGCCAAGTCCTAATTAATCCCTGGAACTTGTATGTTAAATTACATGGCAAAAAGAATGAAGGCTGCTCTTCACCAACATTTAAACAGGGAGATTACTTTAGATTTTCCAGGGAAACCCAGTGTAATATAAGGTCCTTAAAAGTGGAAGAAAAAGGCAGAAGAGGAGAGTCAAAGAAAGAGATTTGAGAATGGAAGCAAGGGGAATGATGTCATGTGAGATGGACCAGACCTGCATGGCTGGCTTTGGAGGTGGAAGAAGGGGTCCAGGAGCCAAGGAATGCTGGTAGCTTCCAGAAGCTAGAAAAGCCAAGGAAATAAATTCTCACCTAGAACCTGCAGAAGGGAGCACAGCTCTGCAAACACCTTGATTTTAGCCTGGTGAGATAGTGTCAGATGTTTGTCCTACAGAACTATAAGATAATAAATCTGTGTCGTTTCAAGTCAGTATGATTTTGGTACTTTGTTACAGCAGCAATAAGAAACTAATACAATGCTGGAGTTTTGAGATTGTCTTTTAAACTAAGAAAGCTAGCATTGTGGGTAAGAACTTGACAGTTTTTCCTCTACACACTAGATTTATAAAGTAAAATTTATAATATCGAATTTTAATAATCAACTTACTGAAACTGTTTTTAAAGTATCTGTATTTAAAATTTTGTTTCATACACTTTACAATTATACATTCACCTATATTTTAGCACTCTCTACACTGGATTTAGAAAGCTGTACACTGCTTTATAGAAAAGGATTAAATATAAAGCAAATATGGAATATTATATGTCATTTAGTTCTCAATAAAGATGAAAAATAAATCCCTTATCCTATATTAAAAATGAATTGAGTAAAGGTCACTTTACTAAATTTTATGAGGGAGGCCTGTAGAACTTAAAATGGATATTCCATTACTGAGATGTAAGCTAACAATGTGTTAAGTTCATGTTAATATCAGTTTCACCTTCCTGCTCTGAATTATAGCCTGAGGGATTTAACATTAAATATTATATATTTAATATGTATTATATATTTAATATATATTATATATTAATATATTATATATTAATATGCATTATATATTTAATATTTATTATATATTAAATATATGATATATTAATGTATATTATATATTAAATATATAATATATATTAATATATCATATATTTAATATATATTATATATTTAATACTATATTAAAATTACAATTATTGTAATTGTACTCATTGGTTATTCTTCAGTGAGGGAATGCATTATCAAACACTCTAAGCTATCAAGTGCTTTTTATTTATAAAGCAAAACTTAAAATTTTAATCTCCAAAGAAAGAAAATGTAGCCTGTTTTATTGGTCCTGTTCAAGAATAATGGAACTTTCAACTAGACCCCAATACCACATAATGCTAGGGTCATGAGGGTGTATGGTACTAGGACGAGGAGTGTGTACAATGTAAAAACTAAATAGGCCACTGTGTGCTTTGGCAGATATAGGGATGATCTCCAGAGGGAAATGGGATAAGCTGGTAAAAGGACAGGGGGAAATGCTTCCCTCTGGTGCCTTTAACATGGGCAGAAGAGAGAAGACAGAAAGTAAGGTGATAAGCAGGTAGCAGGATAATACTGGACCAAGATTCAAAGGGGCTAAATGCAGCAAGTCTTAAGCAATAACATTAGGTAAGTTCACCCTATAAAACAACTACATTACAAGGCTTTAAGAGAATTGAATTGTATTCAGTACGTTCAACTTTCGGTCACTTAGGTGAAGGGAAGCAGAACGTACCATCTCCAAAGATGCCTCTTTGGCATAAGGATTATTTTGAGATTATTTTTTGAGAAAATGCAGATACAGGAGACCTCTGAAAACAGAACTAGTTATCCTTTTTGTAAGGGAAATTTACATTTATATGGGAAATATTCATTTGTAAGTCTGTCTCCCTCTGTACCAAGAAGAGAAAGATGACTAAATCACAAGAAACTCCTATCAGGGTATTCCCTGGCAGTCCAGTGGTTAGGACTCTGTGCTCTCACTGCCAAGGGCCGGGGCTCAATCCCTAGTCAAGGAACTAAGATCACTCCTAGCAGTAAGAAGGCACCCACTTAAATCTACATAACAACCTTACCCTTGTTTACTGTGCTTTTCCTGATAAGCTCTCTTAACTGGCCTCCTACCTAACACCTCTCCCCCCAGTTTTGTCTTTAGCTGAAGATGGTATTTAAGGTGGTGGCCTGGGCCCATTTCAAAGAATGTACTCATTTTCCCTGGGTATCTCCCATGCAAACATGAGGTATACATGTTAATAATCTGTTTTTCTCTTGTTAATCTGTCTTTTATTACAGGGGGGGCCCTCAGGGAACTCTACACAGGCTACCTGAATCAGGATCATAATATTCACACATTTAAATGTAAAAATTTCCCCAAAATGCATTCAGATTGATTTTGGTGACAATGTATTCCAACTGTATATAACCAGGTATTAAGAGATAAACTAAGGTATATTAAAAAATTTTGAGTTTATTTGAGCAAAAATCGATTTGACTCTGGAAGCACCAAACTGGAAGTGGCTAGGATCACCCCACTGATAGGAGCCCAAGGCAGGGCTAACATAGAGAGAGTGTGGAAGCAAAGAAAGGAAATTTGATTGGCTATAGCTTAAAGCCAAGCTGGCTGTTCGTGACCGGTTGGCGTTTTGATTCCGTGACCTGGAGGGGTTTACAGGCTTCGATTTGCGTTTGCTCATACAGACCACCATGGCAGTAAAACCACACCTCAGTCTAATGGCCTCCTTGTTTAAATTAACAAAAGCTGTTATCAATTACCACCATTTACCTCATCGTATCTTAATATTGCTATGTGAATATAACATTTTTATTTACTTGACCCAGGGTTTTGCATCAGAGAATGTGAGCAGGCAAACTTATCTGATTAGAGACATTACATTGGTTATGGACCAAGCTGTCATTCTCTATACCATGTGCACAAAGTAGTCGCAAAAATCATTCATTTATATATTATATAAAATATTAATATATAATAATAAATGTCATGATTATAATAAAATTGTTATTGACTATAACATGCCAGGCATTATAGGAAATAGAAAAATTCCTCCCCTCAATTACATTCTATGGAGAAATCATACAACAAGCAAGATAAATAAATATAGTGGTAAACACTGAGAAAAATAGAGCAGCGAGAGAATAGGGAGTGCAGATGGGCTAGAGGAATATTAATATTTAGAGTGGTCAGTCAAGGTCTTCTGGAGCAGCAACTCTAGAGACCTGAATGAAATAAGGGAGTGGACCATATAGCTGTCTCAGTAAAGAGCGTTGTGGGCAGAAAGTCTATCAAGAGCAAAGGCTCTGTCATGGGTGGTTGCTTAAAACATCAATGATGAAGCCAGCACAGCTGAGCAGAGTGAAGTAGGGAGGAACCAGAAGAGACCACAGAGGAAAGGCAGGGAGAGTCAGATGAGGTCTTGTAAGTCATATTAAAGACTTTGGCATTTACTCCAAGTGAAATGACAAGCCATTATTGGCTTTCCAGCGTTGGAATAACATGATTGGACTTACTTGTTTTGACAGAATCCTGGCTACTTTCTTGAGAATTAACTACAGGGCTTAAGGTGGGATGGGTCAAAGGTAGAAGCAAGGAGGACAGTTAGGAGGCTATTGGAATACAGATGAGAAATAGTGGTTAGACCATGGTAGTGGTAGAGAGAAGTTGGTGATTTATGGATAATTTTGGTGGTGGAGTCAGTAGAATTTGCCTCAAATTTGGGGTGAAAAGGACAAAGGACTTAATATCAAGCTTTTTGGCCTTTGCAACTAAAGGTACGGAATTACTATAAATTTTGATGGTGAGAACTGCAGAAGGAGCAGGGTTTTGGGGAAATACTAGGAACTAAGTGTGAACATGGTGAGTTCTAGATGCTTACTGAACATTCAAATGAAGATGTCAGGTAGGCAGATGATCTGAAATTCAGGGAGAGGTTTAAGGTAGAGCTATTAATTTGCAAGTCATCAACTTATAGATGGTATTTTAAACCATGAGACTGGAAAAGATTACAAGAGGAATGAGTGAAGATAGATAAAAGAGGCTCTAATCTCTCATTAACATGCCCTAGAGAGGGCTTCCCTGGTGGCGCAGTGATTGAGAGTCCGCCTGCCGATGTAGGGGACGCGGGTTTGTGCCCCGGTCCGGGAGGATCCCACATGCCGCAGAGCGGCTGGGCCCGTGGGCCATGGCCGCTGAGCCTGCGTGTCCGGAGCCTGTGCTCCGCAACGGGAGAGGCCACAACAGTGAGAGGCCCGCGTACCAGCACCAAAAAAAAAAAAAAAAAATGCCCTAGAGAAAAACAGAAACCAGCAAAGACACTGAGAAGGCAAAAGCAGGTGAATGTGATGTACTGGAGGCAAAGTGAAGGAAGTATTAAAAGGAGGAGGGAGAGATCCAGTTGTGTCAGTTACTACTGACAGATCAAGAAAGTTGAATATTGAGTAGTGATTATAGGGTTTAGCAATGTGGAGGTTGAAGGAAACCAGAATGTCACCCCACAATATGCCACTTTGACATAAGGATTATTTTGAGCTGAAGGCAAATAAAAAGCAGATACAAGAAAAGCTCTCTGCCCCCAACCTATTTGCCTAAAAGCAGCACATAAATTTTCAAAGGCATCCATCCTCCCCTACCAGGAAGGATACAAGTTAATCACTGGAGACAGCTTGAGACCCTTATGCTGGAGACTGCCAGAGGACTCTACGTGACAAACTTTACTATCTAGCCTCTATCTAGTCAGTTTCCCATATATTTGCTTTCCCACATTTTGCCACCCTTGGAAGCCTAAAGTAACTTTCCTTTGTGCTGTCATTTCTCTACAACTTTATTGTCTTTGTAGCCTGAATAGCCTGAATTCTAAGCCACTTCTTTGAGTTACTCATTTCTGGGTACTCCCATAAGATACAGAAATGATGCCCATGTTAATAAACATTTTCTCTTGTTAATTATTCTTTTATTATAGAGCCACAGCTGAGAACCTAAGATGGGGAGAGGAATAATTTATTATGATTTTGGTAATTGTTCTGATGTAGCAGTGGGGACAAAAAATTCAACGAAATATGTTAAAGAGAGAATAGGAGGAAGACATTTGGAGAAGCAGTGAGTATGGAGAATCTTTTCAAGGGAGTTTTGCTTCAGTTATGAGAGAAATGGTACAGGAGCTGGAAGATAGAGTGGAAACAAAAGAGGTTCATTTGGGGGTCTTTTTGCTATTTGTTTTAGGATGAGAAAAATAACAGTATGTCTGTATGCTGATGGTATCATGCTTTAGAGAGGGGGAAAAAAAAAGATGCAAGAAAGAGAAGGGATAATTGCTGGAGCAATGACCTTGAATGGGAGATAGGGGCTGGGATGCTAGATAGATGCACAGAAAGTTGTTTCATAAAACCAGAAGAGCAGCTTGAGTTGAGGAACATTTACACAAGTAGGTAGGTTGATATAGTGGTGGAAGACTCGAAACTCCTTTGCTTCAATTTTCTCAGTCAAGTTGTTACTCATCTAGGATATTGTGCAAGTGAAAGGACAAGAAAAATGTAATAGATCTAAAACACAGTAACGGAGAACAGTATGGAGGTTCCTTAAAAAACTAAAAATTGAACTAACATATGACCCAACAATCCCACTCCTGGGCATATACCTAGAGAAAACCATAATTCCAAAAGATACATGCACGCCAATGTTCATTGCAGCACTATTTACAATAGCCAGGACATGGAAGCAACCTAAATGTCCATCAACAGAGGAATGGATAAAGAAGATGTGGTACATACATACAATGGAATATTACTCAGTCATAAAAAGGAACAAAATTGAGTCATTTGTAGAGATGTGGATGGACCTAGAGACTGTCATACAGAGTAAGTCCAAAAGAGAAAAACAAATATCGTATATTAACACATATATGTGGAATCTAGAAAAATGGTATAGTTGAACTTACTTACAGAGCAGAAATAGAGACACAGATAGAGAACAAATGTATGGATACCAAGGGGGGAAAAAGGGGGGTGGGACGGACTGGGAGATTGGGATGGACATATATACACCACTATGTGTAAAATAGGTAACTAAGAAGAACAGACTGTATAGCACAGGGAACTCTACTCAATGCTCTGTTGTGACCTAAATGAGAAGGAAATCCAAGGAAGAGGGCTTATATGTATATGTGTGGCTGATTCACTTTGCTGTACAACAGAAACTAACACAACATTGTAAAGCAATTATACTCCAGTAAAAAAAAATAAAGCACAGTAACAACAAACACTTCCCAGTAGGTTTGTTTCACTTAATTCTCTACTTAGGCTGACAGTTATTTCTAATGATTCCAGTGGATTTTGAGCAGCAGAGGGGATTCATCTGTCAGGATGTTGTCTAAATACTACTTGTGCATTCAGTCCTTACTGCAGGAAAAGAACCTAGAGCCTCTTACAAAAGGAAAAAAGAAAACTCTAGACTTCCTGCTCTTATAAGATAGACCGTGCATCAGTACAACTTCTCAGGAGTGTAGACACCCCATTAAGATGCTAACTGAGTGCTTGTCAGGGAGAATTATTTGCCCTTCCTCTCTCTTATCTGTTTTCCCCTGCATTTGAAATCTTGACTTTGGCTGCAGAATTTCAATTCACAACAAAGACATTCCTGGGAAAGTACAAAAATCTCTGGCAGTTGCAAGCAGTGCTTAAGATCTCATTTGGTAGAAATCCCTTCCTAAATCCACCAAAATTTGGCACCTGTACTTAAGATGACTGGAGTAAGTTACCCATGAGGAAGATTAATTTCAAAACATGTAACCCAGTGGCAAAAATGTTGGTGTGAAGACCTCAAAGTATTAGAAAGAAAAAAGATGTAAAAATTCTGGGTTTTGTTTGTCTTTATGAGTGGTAGCAAAAGGCTAGTTGTTATGACACATAAACCTCAATTATAATTACTGAATTTTAGGCATTAAGATGAGTAGCTCAGAATGAGGGGAAGACGGGTGTGGTAAATTTTACACATGGACAACTATTGATTTGAACTTTTTAATAACCAATAATTTATCTATGTAAATGGGTAGAATAAGTGGTCAGTTGTATGGTTATTTCGAAACTATTTACTAAGTGGAACCCTGTTTATATGTATGTTTATAGGAAATATATTCATATTTTAATATTTACATTAGTTGTTTCCTTTAACACATACCTATTATGGTCTGGGAGCATAATCTATAAGAGGGAATCCTGTGATAATAACAGCTAACCTGTGATATATATACATATTTAAAAAATTAGACACAAATAATGCAAAAACTGAATTATATGTGTGGTTTTCCAATGTGATTAAACTTTAGAAAAATGCATAATTAGGGGCTTCCCTGGTGGCGCAGTGGTTGAGAGTCTGCCTGCCGATGCAGGGGACACGGGTTCGTGCCCCAGTCCGGGAAGATCCCACATGCAGTGGAGCGGCTGGGCCCGTGAGCCATGGCCGCTGAGCCTGGGCGTTTGGAGCCTGTGCTCCGCAACGGGAGAGGCCACAACAGTGAGAGGCCCGCGTACCACAAAAAAAAAAAAAAAAAAAGCATAATTACATCCATTCACCTGCAAAATGCTCTATAAATATATTCCACTTTTGATATATTAATAAATATAATGCTATTATTAAGGTTATACCTAAAATGTACTTTTAATTTCAGAACTTTTCCATATACTATTTTAGGTTTTGGTCTTCAAATAAAAGTAATTTTAAGCTAAGGTGATTTTAATAATAATCTTTTTTGAAATAAAAAGCTTGGATAATTATACCTTGACTTTCCAGGTTATATTAGAGAAAAAAATATTCTTCTGAGTTATATTTTAATTGTTAGAAATCACTCAAGCTAAAAGCACCCAAGCTAATAAAGTTTGTTGTTGTTATTTTAATTTTAGAGTTGCAGTAATACATCTTATAATTTGAAAAACTAAGATGTGGTGGGTAGATATGTAACGGTGTGTCTGGCAGGTATGTGTAGCAGATGTACCCCTGTATGTTAAAGCACTTTTAACTACTGCTTTGTATGACTACTGCCCCGTAAATTATTCTTTCAGGGTAACAGCTGGGTACAAATGGCCATTACTATAGTTACCAAAAAAAACTTCATGGCAATATTCATAGAATAAAAGTTTATGCTGTTTGATTAAAAACAGTTCCAGAAAGTTTATTCAGCAGTAGTTTGACCCTTTCCAGTAATCAAAATTTATACTCCTTGGATTTGTGAATATTATCTGGAGGGAAAACTGTATCTATATTCTCCCACACATTTTGTTCATTCAACAAATATCGGTGGTTATGTTCTGTTATGTAGGAGAGGAAGCTAATGAGGGACAAGAATGATATGAATGTGCAGACAGAAGTAGAAACAAAAGAAGAACCTAAAGACACTCAAGTTTGGTTACAGTTCCATATGGAAGCTCACACTGATTCTTGCCTCGAGTTCCATAAGTGATGCCAGAATCCTTCTAATAAATTACACTCATGCTCAAAATAATTTATTGATTTTGTGCCATACAACTAAAAGTAGCCCAACAAATATTTGATGAGTAATTGCACTCAAAGCTGTGGATAAAGTCAAGGATTACTTCCAGTCATTGATTTGGGTAGATGGAGAGCCATTCATTGAGATATTTGGTGGAAAAAAACATAGAAGGACCTGCAAGGACTTGGTAGGCCAAAGAATCTTAAACAGGTTTATAGAAAAAGAAATTATATATATACATATATATATATATATACACTCATACATACATATATGTGTATATATATGTTACACACACATATATATATACAGTCAATCTTTATTATTCATGGATTCCATATTTGTAATTTGGTCTTCTCACTAAAATTTGTAACCCCAAAATCAATACTCATGGCATTTTCTCACATATTCAGGGACCTGCACAAATACTTGAGTCATCCAATGTGCTTGCTCCTAGGTGAGATCAAACAAGGTGATGGCCTTCCTGTTTTACCTCTCAAGTGTCCTTTCTGCATTCTGTTTAGTGGCATGTTTTCTGCATTTCTGGGCTTTTGTTGGTAACCTTTGTTGTGAAAAATGGCCCCCTAGTTAGTGCTAAAGTGCTGTGTAGCATTCCTCTGTGCAAGAAGGCTATAATTATAATGCACCTCATGGAAAAAATACATGTGTTAGCTAAGCTTCATTCAGGTATGAGTTAAAGTGCTGTTGATCATGAGTTTAAAGTTAATGAATCAACTATATATATAATATAATATATGATATGTAATGTGTGTTTATATTTAAAGATGCCTTAAAACAAATTTATGTAATGATTCATTGACAAAAATGTGTACAGAGATTTGTAGGAACCTAACCCTGTATTTCCCCTAGGAGCAGTGGTTTGCTAATTCAGTGTTTCTTGCAACGTTATAAAACATAACCATGAATAATGAGAACAACTATGTATAAACTCCATTTCACAGTATAAGTGGACATAATATTGAATGAAAATAATGTAAATTACTAACTGAATGAAAATTATGTAAATCATAATTATCTTTAAACATTCTCAAATTTCCTAAATCAAAGTTTTATTCTTTAAGACATATATCTCTTTTGGATTAACCAGTTCTACTTTATTGCCAAAGAGCTAATTTTCCTTGAAGTTCAAAACATTTATCAGTTGAGTCACTTTAGAATATTAGACTAACAAAAGGGTTATTAGGTTGAGTTTTCTTTTTCCAAGATATTAAACAAACCGTTAAGAACAGAATATTTATTTTCAAGCACTTGTATGCATTTAAGGATGAAAATTATACATATGATCTTACATAAAAGATGTGGTTTCCTGCTGGATAGGTAGAGAAAATGAGAGAATATTCTCTATTATCCCTTATTATTGCCAAGTCAAAATATCTCAGTAACTACCTGTTGTTCCTGTATCACATTCTTCTTTTTTTCTCAATGATGTCATTGTCAATGCTGAGGAATGGCCGACCATTGGTTGATAGTTCTTCACTCCTTTCAATTACAATTGGCTCTGAAACCAAATCCCCCTAAAACAGAGTTCCTCTGCCAAGTCTGATTAACCTCTCCAACCAAAACGTTACTCTCTTTCTTGTCCAACACCTGTTCCCCTCAAGATTAAGTACCAAAGTAAACGGGGAATTGAAACCTAGCAGGACCCTGTGGGACCCTCCCAAGTGCAAAGTCTTTCTGTGTTCCCCATTTCTTGCTTGTAGGAAAAAGGATTCAGCCTCCTAGACATTTCCTGAGTTCCAAAGGGCAGAATCAAATAGTTACTAATTAGAGTGAGGGAATGCAGACACAAAGGAAAGGCAGTCAAGAAACAGTAGCGCAGTGATGAGGCAGCATCCTGGTTCCTCCTGAAGGAATATACCTAAAAATCTGGTACATAGCTCTGAGCTCTTCTACAGGAACTAAGGTCCCCACTCAGGTGGAAGATGGTAACTTCAGGCTGTGCACAGGCACGTGGACCCTAGGCTATTTAAAACCAGAAGGCTGATGATTGAGATTCCTGGGACACCATCCTGTTGCCTCACCACCAACTAATCAGAGATGGGTTACACACCCTGTAGACCTCCTCCCCAAATTTTTCCTGGCAACAGATGACTACTCAGAAGCCATCCTGGTTATCTTAAAAATCCCTTTTGTGACAAAGAGCAAGAACTTTTATTTGGCAGAATGTTTAGGACTCCTGTGGTCACTACAAAAACTCCCTTTTAAGGAGAGAGCAATAGCCACCCCACAGGAACCCTGGAGGCTCCCAGCCTCACCTGTCATCCACAGGAGAGAAATGTGATAAGTGCATTTTGTTTCTCACTTTGGGGTGTTTTGGGAATGAGTGAACATCCCATGCCATGAAGGATGCATGATTTCATTAAGTGAACGTTGAGTTTGAAACTATTTTTTAAAGGTTGATGCAAGTTGTTTTTGAAACCATTAGATTTCAAAAATGATTTTATTGCATTAAAAGACAAAACTGGTTGATATTTCACAAATTTAAAGTGTAATTGTGGCATTAGTCTTCAAATAATGAACAGATAGGAAAATATCTATATATGGGTAAGCTGAACTCACCTCTCAGATCGTTGTGAAAAGCATAGGCAATAGAAACAATTACAGCCTATATTTCTGTCTTGCACAAGAAAGCTGAAAATGTGTGTGGGCCAAGCATTAGCAAGATGTTCATTATCTTGCTCTACACTAGCTACCCCTGTAGTTTCCAACTTTTGTGAAAAGTGGCTTGTCTCTATTTTCAGAAGACCCTCTAACCACCTATTGCATCAGGAATCATGTTTCAGCAGCAATTTTGAACCTAGCCACCCATATCATCATCTGTACAGCTTTCCTTTCATATGAAGGAATTCTGGGTCCAATATTAGCAGTTTCTTTAAAACCACATTAAATTTTTGTTGGAAATTGTTACTGTTTTTGTTTTTTTTCTTTGCGGTACGCGGGCCTCTCACCGCTGTGGCCTCTCCCGTTGCGGAGCACAGGCTCTGGACGCGCAGGCTCAGCGGCCATGGCTCACGGGCCCAGCGGCTCCGCGGCACGTGGGATCCTCCCGGACCGGGGCACAAACCTGTGTCCCCTGCATCAGCAGGCAGACTCCCAACCACTGCGCCACCAGGGAAGCCCTACTGTTTGAATCTTTAAAGAATATTCTCATATTTAATTGCTGTTGAGTTTTTAAACTCTGTTGCTGGTTGCTTCATTTTGATGTCATATTTTAATGTTTATGTTACTCAGAGTTCCTTATTTTTTAAAATTGTTACTGTAAATAAAATTTATTCCATGTCTTCAATGTTGTACAAATATGATTATATATTTAAAACAGCTGAGTTGACCACATTACATAAATATGAGAGAAGAAAAATGACATTTATTGATTGCCAACTATAGATCAATTACTGGGTTAAGTACTTAATATAATTTAGCTTATTTAATGTGAGATGGACTTAGTCTAAGGTGTACTTCTAGTAAATGCAGAGGTGGAAGCAATGCAGAGGACACAATAAAAATATTTTGCAGGCTTCATCCCATGCCCTGTTATGCTCACATATCTAAGATAGTGTGATGTTTCTTCACGCACTTGAAGATATATATTTCTTACAATCATTGTTAAATATTTCTAGGATTATACTTATAATTCTTTGTTCTCCTACTGGTTTGGGGTAATCCCAAGAATAACTTAAATTGAATCAAAATGAGATTATCTGGCTTCTAACACAGAACATTCTTTAGACACCCACAGTAGATAGCATTCATAACACTGCCTAAGTAAATGGCCAAGATTTATAGAATAGCGAATATTACCACAGAATAAATTGTACACTTCCCAAGATCTACATTCTAGCATACACTGATTTTTACCACACTTTAGGAAGGTTTTTTGGTTTTTTTTGTTTTAAAAACACATTTTGTCAAGCTCAAAGTTTAAAAGAAAAAAGTATTCATTTTAATATATTTTCCTTGGTGGAGATGAAAAGGGCATTGCACCCTACACTAAATTCCAGCCAAGAAAAAAATTCGCAGTTTGACAGATATTCCATTATTTTTTAAGGAATTGTGTGCGTCACATCAGAAGAAATTCTTTTGAGTAACATTATTCAGAAACAGAAACCGTTTTTTAAAGCTATAGCTTTTCATACTTATATAATCTTCCTAATTCTCTCCTTACCCTGATTAGAAAATGTAAATGAATAAAATACTCAAAAGTTGACTGAACCCAATAAGAGAAATGAATGAATCAGGGTTAGGTCTGTTACACATTTGCAATCTATATGTTCTTGGAAGTTGTGTATTTTCTCATTTCCTCCCTAAACCAGGCCCCACTGAGGACATTGACCTCCAGGCCACTAAGCTGGGGAGGATCTTTTAAGGCCTCACTCAGTCAGCTTGATATGAGGTAGTTGAGGAGTTGCCTTCACCCACATCAGGGAATTAGATCCCTGCTGACCCACTGGTTCACAGCACTCACTGGAGTAAGCTCAGATTTGTGTTAAGTTATTGCCTCCTTTGCCTCTCAATGTGTTCTGCTCCATAAGTAAAACCCCTAACTATTTGGTAGGAAAATATTACAGAAGTTCCATTAGCAGTAGGGGTTATAGAATCTGCAACTAAAACTTCAAATATTTTTGGCTATTATCGCTTGACTCAAAGTTCACAGTTTATCTTATTCTAGATAAAACTTATCTCATACTGGAAACCTTTGATTCTTCTTCATCCTTGTATAACTATGCACAAAGAGCACATTGTCTACATAACTTGGAGCCTGTCAAGTTGCACAGATGATGAGTCCACCATCCTTTCACACATATTATTGAATGTTCATGTTCCCTCCAAATTCATATTGAAGCCCAAACTCCCAATCTGATGGTATTTAGAGGTAGGGCTTTTGGGAAGTAGTTAGCTTTAGATGAGGTCATGAGGAGTAGTATCCTTAGACGAGATCTCTCTCCACCACATGAGGACACGTTGAGAAGGTGGTAGTCTGTAAGCCAGGAGGAAGGTCCTCACCAAGAACCAAATCTGCAAGCACCTTCATCTTGGACTTCCCAGCTTTTAGAATTGTGAGAAATAAATATCTGTTATTTAAGTCACCCACTCTATGGTATTTTGTTATAGTAGGCAGAGAAGACTAAGATAATACATCATGGTTTGACCAAACTATAACTTAAAAATTCTAAACGTGAAATTTAGGATCATACCCATTTAAAAAGTTTATGTTAACTTGATTTATTTTTATGGAAACTACAGTTATGTTCATCTTTCAGACTCAATGGTGATGACTCCTAGGTCTAAATCTTTAGTTTAAAATTCTCATTGAACTTCAACCCTTCATTCCTGTCTGATGTATTTATTCCAATAGATACAATGTCTCCATCAAAACATCCTGGGGCAAAAGAAAAAAATCCCCTCTCCAAAACTTCTCACAGGCGTTACTGTCCACCAGACATTCAGGCCTCCGTGGAAAATCTCACTCCCTCAACTTCTTCACTTAATCACTTAGATATTCTTTGCTATATGCCTAAGTTACAGAATTTCTAGCACAGAATTTAAGAGTTATTTATAAACAATTTTACATTTTTAAGCATTTTTTCATGTATGTCCTACTGGTTTCATCAATTTGATTATGTAATTTTATGACCTGGAACACAAATTTATTCTGTATTTCTCCCAGCATCTAACACAGAAGTAACTAATGGTGTTCAATGAATTCCATGATTAAGATGGCCAACTTCAAATGTATCTTTTTCAGATGTTGGTTTCTACTTGTACAAGTAGATTTTTAAAAAGAGTTTTAGAGGATTTTAACTTATTATTAAAACAATTATTTAAGAATCATTTAACTGCACCAGTATCTCCCTCCTAAACTCCAAGCAAAGGAACTGTTTTGCAAAGGAACTCTTTTGTGGAATATCTGTCTATGTTAATGAAAGAGGCTAATGATTCTTTAGTCATATCTTTGTCAAACATCTGTAACTGTCCTCAACACATTCATTTTTAAAATATTTCACTCAAAATATTGCTTAGAGATTGGAAAGAATAGAAAATAAGAATTATGATAGTAATAAAATCCTAACTTGAAAATTGGACAGTATAGATTTACTGTTACAGACATAAAACTATATTCAAAGATGTGTACTCTCCAGCTATTTTGGGCAAGTGAATCACTACTGTTCTTAATTAGAAATTGGTTTGTCATCTTTTAGTATAGACAAGAATAAAAATTAGTTAGTACATAATTTAAATTCATAGAATCATTAATCTATAAATTATTAAAAAATTAGAACATGTAAGACCCAAAAGGGAACAGTCTATAAAAATATAATTTTTAAAAAATCTTCTATATTTCAGATATTTTACATATATTTTTCTTGTTTAATATCACCAAATTAGGTAATTATATTTAGTATCTCTTTTTATTTAAGGAAAAACTGAAAACTCAGCATAATTTGCCCACAGACACACAGAACTGCTCAGGAGCCAAGCAGGAATATGAATGTTCTGCCTCCATATACTTTCCTTTACCCAAGACATCTCATCCTCTAAATTTAATTTTACAGAAAAAAGTAGTTCAACTACATATGTGTAATTTTCAGCACATGTTCTGAGTGCTTACTGAGTGTTAGGAACAGAATCAAATCTCTGTACAGATTAAATATGTTTTTGAAAATATTCAAGCATTTTATGCATATCTTAGGTATTTTGCCAGCATTTTGCCACCACGTCTCAAAATTAGTCTAGGATTACTTTCTCAGATAAATAGGCAAAGAAAGAAAGAAACAAACAAAAAACCTATTTAGGAGTTTAAGTAATGCCTTAGAAGAGTAATAGTAAGGATCACCCCCTCTATCTCTCCACCTCATCTGCCGCATTAAAAAGCTCAGGTTTAAGTGACCCCCCAACTGAATGCTCTTGGAATTCAATTAAACATCAATTGTTTATGCACCATGCCAGAAAGAGTATAGATCAACCAATACTTCCAAGAAAGGCTAGCTGCGTCAGAAGATAAAGGGCCTGGTAGTGGGGAAAGACCCTTGAGGGAAGAGAGGATTATATAGCTCAAGCAAAATTCAAGTACATTTGTTGACTTAATATTGCAGCTCCTATTTTCCCAATTGAAACATCTGAAGAAACATGGTAGTAGGTAAAATTTGTTACACTCTACTTTCAATAAATCTAATTATGAATTAGAGTGGTAATTCATTTTACAACAGGATGGGTTTTTTTTTAAGTATTGTTTTTAGCAATTCAGTTTATTAAAAGTTATTTATGTATAACCATATAGATATATTTTGAGGAAAGAGGGTGAATTGGCAGTAAAGATCCCTTAAGACTGTTTAATTCTGGATCTGCAATTCTCTAATTTGTTTCACAGCCTCAGTTTTCTCATATGAAAAATTAAGTCACTTGTATCAGTGATACAAGTCTATGCATCTACTAAACAAAGTGATGAATTTGTATATCAGGACCCACCAAATGGAGGTTAGCCCAAGTCACAAATCTAAACCTAAGTCAGTCTGCACTGACTTAGGGAAACCCTTGTCAAGAAAACCTAACATAAACCAATCACAATCTTCCAACTCAGCTTTAGCTAGCTTACCTGACCCTAGACAATAAGACCTGTTAGTCTTATAAGGAAATCCCTGACCTTCTGGTCAATCATGCCCTGTTTCCAAGTTGCCTCTTCTAACACTGTATAAAACTTGCTCTTGCCCCAAACCTCTCAGGAAGTGCTTGTGAGGCACTGCACTCCCCCAATCCATGGATTTTCCCTTGAATAAAGGACATCAGAGTTGTTACTAAATTGTTTGTCTTGTTAGTTGACAAAAGCAATGTTCATAGTTGTGAAAGTCAGGATTTCCACTCCTGTACTAATTTGGATTGTTTTTCCTTATCAGATACTTTAGCAGGTATAGTATAAAATTTTTATGTTAAAAAAAAATCAGTGAAGTATTTCACTTCTTATTTCCTGGTTATGGAACAGTGAACTAGCTCGGGTTTAAGAACTCAGCAGGTTGTTTAATCTTCTGGAATTAGTTAGGAACAATATCTTTAAAGGCTTCTAAATAGACAAGCAAACAATCTTGAAGAGGATTTCTGTCCTGTGTACTTGGGTACCACAAAGCTGATCCCTGAGCAATAATACAGCATTGTAAACACCCCCAAAGCTATATGAAAGCTACAGTGTGCTAAGTCTTTTCAAAAACATTCCTAAGAAGAACAGTATAAATTGTATGCAGCTTTCTCAGAGCTTAAAGATAATTATGGAAATTGTAAATAATTTTAGAATACCTCCAGCTAGAGATCACAGTAAATTCTTTTTCCAAAGAACTTCGAAATCCATGGAATCAACTTTATGCTTGCAATTTTATAAAATGAACCCAATTTGATTGTGAAGAATACTAAGCATTTAAGTTTCCTTTACGAATGTAAGTATTATAAATATTATTCACAAGGGAAGAAAACAAAAGGAAAGGGCAATAAAACAGAAGGGCAGTGATGTGTGGTTGGGGATGAGGTAGGGGGAAAGAAACAAAAACTGTAGAAAAACTCAAAAGTACCATGACCCCCTAAAATGTGAAATACCTATGAAATGAGTCTAATAATCATGCCACATTTTTTCTCTTAAGAGTAGGGACATCTAAATGTCCCATTATCTTAGATAACATGGAGAAAGGGAAATGAAGCCTGTGACTTGTTCTTGATAATGGAGTGGTATTTGTATAATAAAATTCAGGAGGTTGACTTTACATTTTGCATAACAACTGATGATAGGTAGAATTCTGAGATGACCCCCCCATCCAGTAATCCCACCCCCTGGTGTACATGCCCTATACAATCTTCTCCCCTTGAGTGCAGAGGTCGGACCTAGTTATGTGGTGGGCTATCACTCCTGTGATTAGGCTCCATTAATAGATTCTGAAGGAGAGTCAATGCTTGTAAAGTGGACAGTATGGGCTAAGTACTCATTTTTAACTGACATTTAGCTGAGGTTAGGCAAAAGTTAGCACGAATGAATTAACTTTATACAAAGTTTCCAGTCCAAAGTTTCCAGTCCAGTGAAAAACAGGAAAGCTTTCAGAGCAACCACAGGTGTTAGAAATGAAGGTGGGAATCCCAGAAAGGAGAGAGCTAAAGGGTGGAAGCCCCAAATTCTGTTGATAAACTCTCTCCAAATCTCTCGCTGACCCCAGAAACATGCACTGGTAGGAAAGATCCAATTATATATAAAACAACTCAATCAAGATGTGATCTGCTTCTCCAGACACAGGTTGTAGTGGAAATCCAACCATAAATATGTATGCATCTAATGAGAGAACATCAATTTACACAAAGCAAAAATTCAGGATTAAAAGGAATGAAGACAATTCTATAACCATAGGGATTTTAACATTCCTCTCTGAGCAACTGAAAGGACAACTAGACAAAAACTCAGTTAAGAGATGATCTGAACAATATTATGAATCAACTTGACCTATATGTTAGTTTCCTATTACTTCTGCTGTAACTCTCTGAATTATTTAATGGCTTAAAACAACTTGTTATCTTACAATTTTGGAGATCAAAAGTGCAAAATGGGCTTTACTGGGTCAAAAATCAAGGTGTTGGCAAGGCTACATTCCTCTAGAGCCTCTAGGAGAAAATCCATTTTCTTACCTTTTCCAGCTACTAGCGGCTTTTCTAGCTTTAGCTCATGGCCCCTTCCTGCATCTTCAAAGCCAGCAGCTTAATATATTCACATGCCTCTCTAATTTAGCCATCAGATTGCCTTTTTTCCCATCTGACCTTACTCCCTCCCTCTAATGAAGGCCCTTGTAATTCCATTGGACCCTACCAGAAATTCAGATCATTTCCCCATCTAATCATATCTGTAGCTTCCCTTTCCCACAAAAGAGAAGAGTTACAGGTTCTAGGGGTAATGTTTACTTCTTTGGAGCACTACTCTAGGTACCACAAGGTAACTGATGGTTATAAAATACCACACCCAATAACTACAAAACTGATCTTTGAGTGCATGTGGTAAATTCACCAAGATGGTCTATATGATGGGCCATAAAAAAGACTCAATTCTTATTTCAATAAATAATAATTGAAACCATATAGAGTTTGTTTTCTGAATACAGTGGAATTAACTTAGAAACCAGCAGCATATATCCAGGAACACCAACCCCACCCCCGCCAAAAAAAAAATACTTGGAAACTGTGCAATATACTTCTAAGTAAAACATGAGGCATAAAAGAAATGAAAATATTTCAAACTGAATGAAAATGACAGCATAATATATTGAAATTTGTGAAATATGTCTGAGGCTGTGCTTAAAGAAAGATGAGCACTTTAAATGCTTGTTTTAAAAAGGCTAAAATCAGTGACAAAGAGAAAAATACATTCAAAATAAGTAGCAGAAAAGAATCTTATTGCAAAACAAAAGCTGAAAGCAAAGAAAGAGTTCAAGTTTAAAAAGTACCACTCAATTTTATATGAAAACCCTTATTCAAATATAAAGATAAGAAAAAAACATGTAATCTGCAAAAAACTAAAAAAAATAATTTCCATGAGCCCTTCATGAAGAAACTACCAGAGAAAGAACTGAAGCCAGCCAGAAAATATAGGAATAGTGCTGGCTGTGAACATAGATTTAATTAACTGTAGGACTAACCGTAAAGAATAAAAATGATGACTATGGAAGAAGAAAATTGAAAGGAGATGGGGAAGAAGAAATATTCAAATTTTGTCACTGTTTATAGATTCTATTTAACAAAATTGAAGGATTAAGTGTAAACATCTACAATGGTTATCCATCACAACAAAAACAGTGTTCCAGATTATCAGAGCACACACATCAGAGTAAAGCAAATGGTCAATGTAGTGAAATACATAAAAACAAAAAGTTATGAAACCAGAGAGCATAAATAAAATATGACAGAAGTAAGAACAAACGCACCTTTTTCTCTCAATATACAAAAAGCACCAAACTCACCAATTGTCCTAGGTTGGGTTTCCTAGAAGCAGAGTCAGAGAAGTTCAAGCGATTCATTGGAAGACAGTGCCTCAGGAGGAGTGAGGCAGGCAGGAGAAGGTAAGGATTAAAACCTAAACAAGTATGTGATCGCAGCAGAGACTAAGTTCAGCTTAATTCCACAGGAAAGTTCTGGAACCAAAAGTCACACCTGAATGATTTCCCATCTGAGGCAAAGGGGCTAACCTTTTATACCCTGTTGTCAGTTAGTCATTGGCTGAGGTCTGCCTCCTCATGAGGAAGGGGGGATGGGGAGGTCATTCCTAGCTTGATGGGTAAATTGGCTTTAGCCAGGAGCAATTCACCAGAGAAAGAGGCAGCTGAGAAGTATTACTGGCCAACAATCAACGCAATTGGAGGATGGGCATCTGAGTGGGGTATCAACAGCATCCACCACAGGTCATCTGCTGTACCACCCAGACCTACTTGCTTCCTATGTTAAGTACACTCCATCCAGGCACAGTTTCTCCAATATCCTGCTTCATCACGTTGCTAGGGAAATTTACAAGAAGAGGTTAGCTGCACAAGCTATAGCATCAACAGCTGCAGCTAGTCCTGAGGCTGTAAGTGATACTGACAATCTCCTTTCTTTCCTGCCCATGCTACATAGTGGCCATAAAACCTGGAATCTTTCTCTCTCTGCCTCTCCTGTAACAGATTGAGTCACCTTGTTTACTTTGTCTGTGGTATGCTAAAAGAGCAAGTGTTTTCCTCTGAGTGAAAATCAGAGGAGCAACACATCAGAGCTACACTTGCAGCGGCTGACGGAAATTTTGCATGATTAACAAGTAAATGTTCATGGAGCATACCATGTTACGTCAGTCACCGTACCATGTATTGTAATGTATTAGCAATAAATCATTTATATTTGCCATGATTTCATACTTTATGGTCAGTCCTGTAGAATCCCCTCCCCTTCGACTGGAAGTTCTGCTAGTCTAGGTTAATGAAGGGTGACTGAATGTGCCACCCAAAATGTGCTTCTTTGGCATAAGGATTATTTTGAATGGATTATTTTTTTAAGAAACGAGATACAGGAGAAGCTCTAAAAATGGAGTATAAGTTATCTTTTGTAAGGGAAATCTACTTTTAAAAGAAATTTACATTAGAAGAGCCTCCTGTACCAGGAAGAGGGCTGTTACCAGAGATATCCATTTTACCTGAGACTTACCTGCTTGGCGGGACCACCTTTGTTTACCAATTTCCTCTTCTCACCTTCCCATGAATTGCCTTCTCCCCTTTGAAGCCCCAAACCCCCATCCCTTCTCTTAGCTCAGGATGGTATACAGGCCTCAAACATGTGGGTGCCTTTTGAGTCTCATATCTTTGTGGGGCTCTTATATAGTTGTCCATAATTAAAACAGTTTTTATTTTCCTCTTATTAATCTGTCTTTTATCATGGGAGATGGGGGTGGCTCTCAGCCAAGAACCTAGGAGGGTCAAAGGAAAATTATTTTTCCTCCCCTACAGTGACTTGGATGGTGGTTTGAAGTGACTTTCACCCCAAGGGTTCTGAGTTCCAGATTACCATGCCCTTATGAGGATGTGGTTGCTGTACTTGCCCAATTATATTAACAACTGAGCATGGGAGTATTGCAAAGCTCAAGTGGATCATCTGAATTCCAAATACATTCCTCCCTGGCTCTGTCTTACTGCTTCATGATGGGCGAGGCTAATCGCCCCCACCAGAATAGTGATCCCCTTTTTTGCTCCCTGGTCTACTGGCATGAGGACTCCAAAGTCTCTCTTGCTATATTTCTTGGTGAAGCATTCCCCTTTCAAAACCAAGACCACTAGACCTACAGAACCTAAATGATGGAATAACAAGTAAAAATTGTGACTAATGTCACAGTACCATTACTGCTTTCATCCTCGGTTTTCAGAATTAATATATTCTACTACTTGAGATAATAACATACACTGTATAAAGTAGATGTCAAGTTTTGAAGGATAGATAGTGCACCATCCACACAGGGTGTCACCTCCAAGGTGACATCTCAGCTGTACTTTCAGGGAGCTGTTGCATCGCTCTGAGTCTGAGTCTGGATAGGTGTGGTAAGTGGTAGAACCTGTATGTGGTATGTGTTAGTATCAGTAGCCCATGTTCATGGTTCATTGGCATGACTCTTTTGCTAAAAAGTGAATCCCTTGGTCCAAGGAAATGTTAAGCTAGATCCCACCTTAGATTAGATATTCTGTGGGCCCTTAAATAGTGGTACTGGCTGAAGTACTGGAGACAAGAAAGGAAAATCAATACCTGGAATATAAATCAATTCCAGTCTGTATGAATTGATGCCCTTTCTAGAATTGAAGGATATGATTTAATCAACTTCTCACTAAGTGTCTGGTAGGTCTCCTTGAGGAATCGTGCTATACTGGGGCTCAGCATTGGTCTCTTTTGCTAGCAGGTCAGACACTTAGTAGCAGAAATAGCTAGATCAGCCTGAGTGGAAGGAAGAGGTGAGGGTGAGAGGGAGCCCATTTATTGACATAGCTTCTATCTTTGCTACTGTGTTTACTTCATTCATGAACCCAAAATTGGGCTGTGGTGGCTGAGGTCAGAGGAGAGCTGACATTTATAGTCCAAGTCATCCTATCTACTTGGTTGTCTAGTACCTCTTTTGATATCCTCTGATTGGCATCCACATGTGATTAAAAATATCTTCATGCTTTGTCCCAACTATCACAGGTCCATATACATGCTTCTTCCTCAGATATTCTTATACTTGATCTTCTAATTTTGCTCATCCCAGGATTCTGACCAGTGAGTTAAGACATTTCCAATGCTTATGAGTCTATGTAAATTCTTGGGTCACTTCTATCTGCATACAAAGGAGATTATTGGAAGCTCTGCCCCAAACCCTATCCACAGTGAGGATTTCACTTCACTGTCTTTCATGTACACTCCAAAAATGACCTCTAGTAACAGTGGCATCATGGTACAATTTTCTTCTTGATCTACATGAAAGGTTGATCAATTTATGCACCAACTTGAACTTTTTTCTCCTTTATCAACTAGTCATAAGAAATTCCCATGAGGCCATAGATGAGTTGTGTCAAGGGAGAGGTATTGATGCAGTGATGCAATAGAGGTATCATGAGGGACTTGGCCATGTATTCATTCAGCTAACCTGTGCCCTTTGACATTCTTGAAACTGATAACAGATGTACCACTTCCATTTTACTCGGAGATGATGTTGAGCCTACTTGACTTGGGGGAATCTAATAGTACTTGCTCATAACTGGGTATTCTAGCCACATAGTCATTTGAAATTCAGTGATCAGACACCATTGCTATGAGGACCTGATATAATGCTAAGAGTTGCTATTCTGTTACAGAAGCCATGACCTTGTCCCAAACTCAAAGGATCTGTACTAAAACTTTCATTTGAGGGCCTACAATGGTGACTTTACCATAGACACATTTTGTTTCATGGGATCTGGGTCATATGGTCAAAGAGACAGGATGCCTGGAGTCTGCTGAGAACGTTTTCTCTCCCTAGGAGCCATCCAAGTTAGCTTTATCAGGATTCCCAATATTAGAACATGCTCCTTCCAAAACCCAAGGAAACCTCCAAATCGTTGCACAATTTATTTTTAGTAGTAGGAATTACAAGTTGCAATAACTTGTCTGTTATTTTGGAGAGGATGTCTGAGCATGGCCCAGACCATGATTCCTTAAAAGCTTTATCATTGTAGGTCTAGTCTAACTTCAGAAATTTTTGTATTCTACTGTTCTCCTTTCTCCACATTGAACTTCACCTGGTTAACTCTACCTGATCCCTCAGAATTTAGCATAATCAGCATTGCTTTAAATAGCTGACATCTGACTAATCTTCTTGGATCTTTCATAGGATCTACAATACCATGAACTTTCCTTTACAACACTTGTCACTTTCAAATTTACATTTCTTTTTGTGGTTAATGTCTCTCTTACCCTATCATGTGGTTTTTTTTCTTCTTAATTGTTCAAAATACACTTTAGATAGTGGTTAGAGAAGAGGTGCTACATGGTGTTTGGGGAGAGAGAGACTAACTAAGAATGATTGTTGTCATCTTTGTGTTTCCATAGTTACATATTACAATGAATATCTTTTGTCCTAATGAAGGTCCCTGGTTCGAGACTGGTTTACTCTGTGCCAGTTTGCTTAAAGACAATACAATACTTTTTACAAAGTATTATAAAAAATTAAAAAATTTTGATCTCTTATAGATAAACTATTGTAAAGTGAAAAGGAAATGAAATCCCCTTGGGCAAAATGCTGACAAATTATTTGACAGGTAAGCCTGGTATCTGAGAGAAAGGAAATTAGCTCTCCTTTTAGCATTACCCTGGATATAGACCTAGAGACAAAACTAAGTCTTCTGGGGTTATATTGCCATCACGTTGTCTTCAGAGAGGAAACATTTTAAAATACAGACATCCAGTGTAGAAAAGTATTATACGGCATCTATTTAAAAGATGACATTAAATCTAAATATAGGACCTTAGTTTTTTGATTAGAGATATCACTTCTCTGAAAATGTATTTAATTCATTTTATTTAAAACTTGTCTCTGTTCTATGACTTTTAGTGTGAGAAATACCCTTTAATTTTTGTTCTTCTGTCAGGAGAAAATAATAACCTTAAAAAACTAAAATAAATTATGATGCATAAGAACTAACTAATAAGTAGTAAAGCAAAATAGAAGAAGAAGATATAAATCATATTAAAAGAGAAAAATCAATATCTATTTAGGGGCAGGCTTTCCGTGAAGCTAGTGAAGCTTCAGTTTAGGGATTCTCAGATCCCTCTCCTTAATTTTGTACTGGCAATTTTTAATTCCTTTCCATAAGGATGGCCTCCTAAATTCAATAAGCTTTAGGCTCCACAAAACCTCCATCTGTCTTTTTTTTGTATCACTGCTATCTTATTTAGATGATAAATTCAACATATAGGAGACTCTGCTCCAGATGCTGAGATTAGAGATAAACACAGTTCTGCATTCCAAGAAATCCAAAGTCAACAAGGCTTGCAGTTTAGATGATTAGTCTTTAAAAAAAATTACATTACTCTTTAGAAACTCAGAATTCAGATGAAAATAAAAGGTGTTTTATAGATTATAATTCATGAAGGATTAGGATATGTGATCCCTTATACATTTTTTGTAACTTCTATAAACTTTGCAGAAATGATGACCTGAGTCACAAAATCCACCCAGAATCAGAGCCTGCCTGACTTCCTTCACCAGGCCAGAAAAACCATATATAGAGACAATTTCTTTGTAGTTAAATATTTTTAAACTCCAGAAATTTCAAAATCATATAATATGCTAAAAGACAATGGTTATGCCCTCTTAAAATTATGCCCTGACAAGCCTACTAAATGTTGGAATTATAAATGTAAACTAAATGTTCTTCATTTCACAGCCTTTTATAAGCATCTATCCTTTTAATAGCTGACTACATTTTTTTTTTGCGGTACACGGGCCTCTCACTGTTGTGGCTTCTCCCGTTGCGGAGCACAGGCTCCGGACGCGCAGGCTCAGCAGCCATGGCTCACGGGCCCAGCCGCCCCGCAGCATGTGGGATCTTCCCGGACCCGGGCACGAACCCGTGTCCCCTGCATCGGCAGGCGGACTCTCAACCACTGCGCCACCAGGGAAGCCCAATAGCTGACTACATTTTTATAGCTCCATCCCATTTCTTATGGAAAATTTAGAGCTCGCTCAATCTTCTGAAGATTTGTGGTTAGGGCCCATGGGGATTTTATTCAGTAATTATTATTTCAGATCCCTGCTCTCAGATCTCAATTCTCAGCTGCACTTACCCTATTGCTTCTTATAACTTTTGAACTCTTTCCATAGCACTTTACTCTCAAAGATGTATATGTTTAATTTCTCCCTTAATTCTCAAAGCATCACTAACATAATCTTTCGTGTAATAGACTTTAACTAATGGTTTGTGGCAAAAGGGCAAGGAGGTACAAAACAGTACAGAATTTAAAATATTTTAATGGTATATTTTCTTAAAATCCCTTGGCTAGTCCCAGTACAATAATTTCTCAAATGATCATCTTTTTCCTCTGAACCCAGTCAATTACCATATTGATGGAGTATATTCTATCATAAACCTTTTCCAAATTATTCTTTATCCAGAGTCCTTGCTGTCCCTAGAACAATTTTTACTTATCAACTGTATGATAGCTACCAAAAATCTTCTAATTATGCAATAAAATTTACTTAGTTTAGCTCAAATTTCTTCTAGATTATATCCAAATATTCATCCTCACTCTCATCAGGAAATCTCTGAAATATTTCCAAAGAATATCAGGGTTTTGTGGAACACTGCTTGAAAATTAAAGACTTACTTTATCATGACTCATATACCATATTATTTTAATGCATTGCAACTCTAGTCTATCCTTTTAAGACAATTCACATCTCACCATCTCTATCATTGTCTTCATTCCTAGTAAATCAATGCATAGTATTGTCATACTGCAAGCTTAAACTCAATTTTAAACTGTAATATTGTGTTCATTGTATATATCATATCCTCAAATGGATTTTTAAAATCTGCTCATGATATACACAGCATTGATACTCAATAAGTTCTTGTTGATTTAATTATATTGTGTTTTAATAATTTCTAATTTCACTTTATTTTCTTATCTTCTCTAGAAAGTTTTAGCTAACCTAGATAGATTAGAGACCCTTGACTATATTTGTAGGACATTTGTGTGTATTCACCCACATCTCTCACATCACCTGTTCACAGGTGCAATGGGATTTGTAGAACTTCTTCAATCAATGGTTTTAGGTCTTTGATGAATTTTGGAAAATTTTCAGCTAGCATATTTTCAAATACGGCTTTTGTACCATTCTCTACTTTTGTTTTGAGACTGATTATGTAGACTTTAGAACTTTTCACCGTGATTCACATGTTTCTTCCACTCTTTTCAGTAAATTTCTTTTTTTTTTTCCTCTCTGTGCTTCAATCTGGATAATTTCTATTGACCTGTCTTCCAGTTCATGAATCTTCTATTTGGATGGGTCTATTCTGCTATTAAACCTAACTATTGAGTTCTTAATTTTAGTTCTTATAATTTCCAGTCATAGGTTCCAGGAATCTATTGGAATTCTCAATCCTTCCTCTATTTTTAAGATATATTAACATTAATCATAGTTTTATTTTTTTAATTTTCTGTTTGAAAATCTAATATCTGTTGGATCTGTTTCTACAGCTAACCATTTTTCTCTGGGTTTTGATCATTTTGTCCTGAATTTTAGCATGACATCATTTTATTAGATGTTGGACATTTTGGATTAAAAAATGTAGGAAGATGTTATCTTCCTCCTAAGAGGGTTAATCTTTCATCTGGCAGGTAGAGAGCAGGCAAATCACTATAATCTTGCTAAGTGTTCTTTTAGGGTTTTTTTAGGCTGCTCCAAAAAACCCATTCAGGGCAAGGTTGAGATGTTTATCGTGACAGGATTTGAACTCCATCACTGAGGGGCTGCAAAAATGTTGACCCAGGCCTTTAGGATCCTGGCTGCTGTCACCTGCTGTGCTTCTTGCAGTTCAACTCTGGGCTTACAGGTTTAGAGTTGTATGCAAGAAGAGGTTGCAAACAGATTCAGGACATCATTCCCCAATAGTTTCCTCCTCTTTGGAATTCTGTACTTCAAATCTCAACTTATTTGGATGCTCCGAACTCCAACATTTGTCTCCACAGAAAAAAGATGAGACTGCCACCACTTGTTAGGACTCTATGCCAAATAGGGATTGGACAGCACAATGGATATTCTCAGATTAGCCTTAAGAAGGTGAAGAGTCAAGTGTAATCAAGTTTAAGTGATCAGCTAATAACTGAATACTAATACAAAACTAAACACTCTTCAAAGGAAGATAACACAGTCTAAAGACTTGAAAAGATATTATCCAAAATTTTCACTATGCAGTAAAATATTACAAGACATGCAAAGAAATGGGAAAATATTACCCATAGTTAAGCTGAAAAACAGTCAATAAAAAGCAACTCTAAGGGGACCCAAAGGTTGGATTTAGCAAAAATGGCTTTAAAGTAGCCATTAAAAATATATCCAGTTAATGAAATAAAAATATGTTCAAGGAACTACAGGAATACATGATCTTAATGAGTAAATAGAGAATAAATGCAGAGAATGGAAACTATAAAAAAATACAAATTCTAGAACGAAAAAATACATACGACTTCTCCTCAGAAACCATACAAGCAAGAAAAGAGTGGATTGAAATATTTAAAGTGTTTCGAGAAAACCCCACCAATTTAGAATACTGTATCTTGCAAAATTATGTCAAAAGTGAAGGAAAAATAAAAACTTTTTCAAATAAACAAAAATTGAGGGAATTTGTTGCCAGTAGACATGCCTTGCAAAAAACAATTTTTTTAAAGTTCTTTAGAGAGCAGAAAAATAGTATAGAAACTCAGATCTACATAAAAAAGAAAGAACATCAAGAAAAGAATAAGAAAAGGTAAAATCAAAACTTTTCTTATTCTTTTAAAAAAATTTATTGTTGCGATAAGATTGATTTATAACATTATATAAGTTTCATGTGTACAACTTTATATTTCTACTTCTGTAGTGATGTTGAACATCTTTTCATATGTCTATTGGTCATCTGTATTTCCTCTTTGGAAAATGTCTATTCAGCTCCTCTGTCCATTTTTAAATCAGGTTGTTTGTTTTTTGTTGTCAAGTTTATGAGTTTTTTATATACTTTGGATATTAACCCCTTATCAGATATATCATTTGTAATTATCTTCTCCCATTTGGTAGGTTGTCTCTTGTTTTACTGGTAGTTTGCTTTACTGCACAGAAGCTTTGATGTAATCCCTTCTGTTCATTTTTGCTTTTGTTTCCCTTGTCTGGGGAGACAAATCTAGAAAGATATTCCTAAGACCATGTCAAAGAGCATACTGCCTATGTTTTCTTCTAGGAGTTTTATGGCTTTAAGTCTTACATTCAAGTTTTAATCCATTTTGAGTTAATTTTTGTGTTTGATATGAGATAGTGGTCTAGTATCATTTTTTTTGCATGTGGCCATTCAGTTTTCCCAATACTATTTATTGAAGAGCCTATCCTTTCTCCATCCTATGTTCTTTGCTCCTTGTCATAAATTAATTGTCCATATATACATGGGTTTATTTCTGGACTTCCAGTTCTGTTCCTTTGATCTATGTATCTGTTTTTCTACCAATACCATGTTGTTTTGATTGCTAAGGCTTTGCAATTTAGTTTGAAATCAGGGTGTGTGATACCGCCAGCTTTGCTCTTTTTTCTCAAGATTGCTTTGGCTATTCAGGATCTTTTGTGATTCCATGTAAATTTTAGAATGTTTTTGTCTTATTTCTGTGAAAAATGCCCTTGGGATTTTGATAAGGATTGCATTGAATATGTAGATTGCTTTAGGTAATATGGACATTTTGACAATGATAATTCTTCTAATCTATGAGCATGAATGTCTTTATATTTGTTACATGTTTTCTTCAATTTTTTTCAACAAAATCTTATGGTTTTCAGTGTACAGGTTTTTCACCTCCTTGGTTAAATTTATTCCTAGCTATTTTATTTTATTTTTGTTGCAATTGTAAATTAGATTGTTTCTTAATTTCTATTTCTGCTAGCTCACTGCTAGTATAGCAATGCAAGAGACCTTTCTATATCAATTTTGTATCCTGCATCTTTATTGTAATTGTTAATTATTTCTAATTGTTTGTGGTAGTCTTTAGGGCTTTCTATGTATAAAATCAAATAGCGCTAGATTTACTTCTTCCTTTCCAATTTAGACGCATTTTATTTCTTTTTCTTTCTTTTCTTTATTTCTTTTTTCTTTTCTTTTTTTTTTTTCTTTTCACCTAATTGCTCTGGCTAGGACTTCCAATACTATGTTGAATAAGAGTGTTGAGAGTGGGCATCCTTGCCTTTTTCCTGATCTTAGGGGGATAGCTTTGAATTTTTATCATTGGATATGATATTAGCTGTGGGTTTTTCATATATGGCCTTTATTATGTTGAAGTATTTCCCCTCTATACCCACTTTATTGAGAGTTTTTATCATAGGTGTTGAATCATTTCAAATGCTTTTTCTGCATCTATTGAGATGATATATGGTTTTTGTCTTTCATTCTGTTAAATTGGTATATCATGTTGACTGATTTGCAGACGTTGAACCATCCTTGCATCCCTGGAATAAATTCCACCGATCATGGTGTATGATCCTTTTGATGTATTGTTGAACTCCATTTGCTAATACTTTGTTGAGGATTTTTGCATCTATGTTTATCAGAGATATTGGCCTGTAATTTTCTTTTTTGTGTGTTGCCTTTATCTGCTTTTGGTATCAGGGTGATGATGGCCTCATAAAATGAGTTAGGAAGCATTCCTCCTCTTTAATTTTTTTGGAATAGTTTGAGAGGGATATGAATTAAATCTTCTTTGAATGTTTGGTAGAATTCACCTATGAAGCCATCTAGTCCTGGACCTTTGTTTGGGGTAGCTTTTTGATTACAGTTTCAATCTCTATACTAGTGATCAGTCTACTCAGATTTTCTATTTCTTCATGATTCAGCCTTGGAAGTTTGTATGATTCTAACAATTTGCCCATTTCTTCTAGGTTTTCTAATTTGTTGGTAAATAGCTGATTATAATATTCTCTTACAATTTTTTTTGTACTTCTGTGGTGTCATTATTTCTCATCTTTCATTTCTGATTTTATTTATCAGGGCCTTTCTCTTTTTTTCTTTGAGAGTCTACCTAATAGTTTGTCAATTGTGTTTATCTTTTCAAAAAACCAGTTCTTAGTTTTACCGATCCTTTCCATTGTGTTTTCAGTCTTTATTTTATTTATTTCTGCTCTGACCTTTATTATTTACTTCCTTCTACTAACTTTGGGCTTCACTGGTTCTTTTCCTACTTCCTTTAAGAGTAAGTTTAGATTGCTTGTTTGAGACTTTTCTTGTTTCTTAAAATGAATGACAGAAATGATATAAAAGATGAAATGGAGGAATTAAGATTATTTTATTATAAGGTACTCACACTGTCTATAAAGTGGTATAGTATTATTTGAAAGTAGGATTAAATGTAAATTGAAGGAGAAAAATATACCATGTTAACACTAATTTTAAAAAAAAGGAGTAACTATGTTAATTTCAGAGAGAGCAGACTTCAAAGCAAGAATAGCTATCAGAGGGCAAAAGAAGAGCATTGCTCTTCCATAATAATAAAGGAGTCAATTCTCCAACATGACATGATGTGTCTTACACCTAACAACAGAGTCAAAATATTTGTGGCAAACACTAATGAAATTGCAAAGAGAAATAGATGAATCCACTATCATAGTTGGAATTTTTAACAACTCTCTATCAGAAATGAACAGATCCAGCAGGTAGAAAATTAGGAAGGACATGGTTGAATACAATATTAATTAACTGGATATAGTGATGTCTATAGACCACTTTGTTCAACAACACCAGAATACACATTCTTCCCAAGCTCACCTGGAACATTCACCAAAATAGTACATTCTGGGTCATAAGACACATCATAGAAAATTTAAAAGAATAGAAATCATACAATGTCTTCTCTCAGACCACAGTGGAATTAAACCAGAAATCAATAACAGTAAGATAACTGGAAAATCCCAAAATATGTGGAGAATTAACAATATACTTTTATATAACACATGGGTCAAAGAAGAAATTTTGAGAGAAATTTAAAAATACTTTGAACTAAATGAAAATGAAAACCCAACTTAATAAAATTTATGTGATGCAGTAAATGAAGTGCTTAGAGGGAAATTTATAGCATTGAATGCATGTATTAGAAAAAAAACTCTAAAATCAGTCATCTAAGTTTCCACCTTAGAAATCTATAAAAAGAAGGGCATATTACATCCAAAGGAAATGGAAGAAAAGAAATTACATGAATTAGAGCAGAAATCAATGGACTTGAAAGCAGGAAATCAGTAGAGAATATCAACAAAATAGGAATCTAGTTCTCTAAAAAGATCAACAAAATTGATAAGCCTCTAAGCAGGCTAAGTAATTTTTTTTTAAAAAAGAGACAGGACACAAATTATTAATATCAGAAGTGAAAGAGAGATCTCATTATAGATCTTCTGCACATGAAAAGGATAATAAAATAATATTATGAACAACTCATGCCCACACATTTGATCATCTAGATCAAATAGACCAATTCTTGGAAAGGCATAATTTGCCAAACCTCACAAAAGAAGAAATAGTCGATCTGAGTAGACCTATATCCATTAAAAAATTGGATCAATAATTAATAAACTTCCATAAGAGAGAATGCCAGTCACAGATGTGTCCACTGGTGAAGTCTACCGAATATTTAAGGAAGAAATTATTCCAGTTCTCTACAATCTCTTTCAGAGGATAGAGGCAAGTGGAATTCTTCCTAACTCATTCTATGACACTAGTATCACCCTGATACCAAAACCAGATGAGAATATTGCAAGAAAAGAAAATTACAGACCAATATTTCTTATGAATGTAGATGCAAATATCCTCAACAAAAATATTAACAAATTGAATTCAACAATGTCTAAAAATAATTATACACCATGACCCAGTGATATTTCCCCCAGGTACATAAGGCTGGTTAAACATTTGAAAATCAGTTTATGTGATATATCACATCAACAGGCTAAAGGAGAAAAATCACATGATCAATCATATCAATAGATGCAGAAAAATCATTCAATAAAATCCAACACTCATTCATGATAAAAACTCTAGGTAACTGTGAATAGAGGGGAACTTCCTCAACAAAGAATAGCTACAAAAAAAATCTACAGCTAACACAATATTTAATGGTGAGAAACCTGAAGATTTCCTATTAAGATCAGGTACAAGGCAAGGATGTCCCCTCTCACCACTGCTTTTCACCATCGTGCTAGAAGTTCTAGCTAATGCAATAAAACCAGAAAAGGAAATAAAAGGCACACAAAATGGGAAGGAAGAAATAAAACTGTCTTTGTTCCCAGATGACATGATTATCTATGTGGACAATCCCAAGAAATCAAAAACAAAAACTCCTGGAATTAATAAGCAATTACAGCAAGGTTGAAGGATACAAGATAAATATACAAAAGTCCATCACTTTGTTATATACTAACAATGAACAAGTGGAATTTCAAATTAAAACACAAACCCAATTACCTTTGCACCCCCAAATGAAATTCTTAGGTATAAATCTAACAAAATATGTACAATATCTGTATAAGGAAAACTACAAAACTCAGACGAACAAATTCAAAGAACTATATAAATGGAGAGATACTTCATGTTCATGGATAGAAGATTTAATATTGTCAAAATGTCAGTTCTTCCCAAATTGATCTATAGATTCAATGAATCCCAATCAAAAATCCCAGAAAGTTATTTTATAGGTATCAAGAAACTGATTCTAAAGTTTATATGGATAGCAAAAAAGACCCCAAATCCAACATAATACAGAAAGAGAGAAACAAAGTTGGAGGCCTGACACTATCTGACTTTGACTTATTTATATATATATATATATACACACACACACACATATATATATTATAAACCTATAGTAATCAAAACAATATGGTATTGGCAAAAGAATAGAGAAATAGATCAATGCAAACAAAGTAGAGATCCCCAAAATACCCACATAAATATAGTCAACTGATCTTTGACAAAGGAGCATAGACAATACCTTGGAGCAAAGATAGTTTCTTCAACAAATGGTATTGGAACAAATTGACATTGAATGCAAAAAAAAAAAAAAAAAGGAATCTAGACACAGACCTTACACCCTTAACAAAAATTAACTCAAAATGGATCACACCTCTAAATGTAAAACACAAAACTATAAAACTAGAACTTATCATAGAAGAAATCTAGATAACTTGGGTATGTCAATGACTTCCTAGAAACACTGAAGTCATGATGCAGAAAAGAAAGAATTGATAAGTTGGACTTCTGCTCTCTGAGAGAAAATGTCAACAGAGTGCAAAGACAAACCATAGACTGAGAGAAAAAATTTACAAAAGATACATTTGATAAAGGACTATTATTTAATATATACAAAGAACTCTTAACACTCAACAACAAGAAAATAAAAAATCAGCAGTGAGATACCCCTACATACCTATTAGAATGGCTAAAATCTGGAACACTGATACCCCTGAATGCTGACAAGGATGTGAAGCAACAAGTCTGTCCTTCATTTCTGGTGGAAATGCAAAATGCTACAGCCACTTTAGAAGACAGTTTGATTGTTTCTTAGAAAACCAAACATACTCCTATGATCTAGCAATCACATTCTTTGTTATTTATCCAAAAATGTTGAAAACTATGTGTACAAAAAGACATTCACATGGATCTTTTTAGCAGCTTTATTTATAATTGACAAAACTTGGAAGCAACCAAGACATCCTTCAGTTAGTGAATGGATAAATAAACTGTGGTTCATCCAGACAATGGAATATTATTCAATACTAAAAAGAAATTAGTTGTTAAGCCATAAAAATACATGGAGGAACCTTAATGCATATTACTAAGTGAAAGGAGTCAATCTGAGAAGGCTACATATTTTACAATATTATTCCAACTATATGACATTCTGGAAAAGGCAAAACTTTGGATACAGTAATAAAGATCAGTGGTTGCTGGAAGTTAGGGACAGATGAATAGTTGGAGTTCAGAGGATTTTTAGGGCAGTGAATCTATTCTGTATGATACTGTAAGGTGCATACATATCATACATTTGTCCAAACCAATAGAATGTACAACTCACCAAACTTCTGCTTATGTCTCATTAAGCAGAAAAGGGTTACATGGCAACGATTATCTGCAAGAGTTTTAGCAGAGCACTTTGCTGACCTCTGTAAAAATCAGGCTTATTCAGTTTTATATTTCTTCTTTGGCTAACTTCTACAAATTATTTTTTTGAAAATTGCCATTTTATCTCAATTTTCAAATTTAGTGGCATAAAGTGGTTCAAAAATAATATCCTATTATTTTTCAAATGTTTATCCTGTCAGAGTCAGAGCACTTCATTCATTCCTAATTTTGGTTATTTGTGCCTTCTCTCTCTTTTATTCCTTAAATGATTTTGCCAGCAGTTTACTTTTTTTTTTTTTTTTTTTTTTTGCTGTATGCGGGCCTCTCACTATTGTGGCCTCTCCCGTTGCGGAACACAGGCTCCAGACGCGCAAGCTCAGCGGCCATGGCTCACGGGCCCAGCCGCTCCGCGGCATGTGGGATCCTCCCGGACCGGGGCATGAACCCGTGTCCCCTGCATCGGCAGGCGGACTCTCAACCACTGCGCCACCAGGGGAGCCCAGTTCACCTATTTTAATTGTCTTTTCAAAGAACTGGTGCTAGAGAGACATATATTCTTCATGCTTTGTATTTCAACATAAGAAAAATACTAGGGGCTAAAGGTAAATTTGCTGCCTCCATTTCCCAACATATTAATCATAATTTTAATTATGAGTATATTGTTAGTATGTGTTAATACATAATGGTTAATATTTGCTAAAATTTTTAATTAAAATTTGAACATTATTAAATAATTTTTAATTATGAATGTTATTCATAGAGATAAAAAATAAGACTATTAGCTACCATGAAAGACAAGTTTTTAGCACTCTATACTCGCTGTTTCTCCTTCCAATCCTTCTCCTTATTTTTAAATTTCTTCTTATTATTGGTATTGATTTTTATAGGAGCTAGAGTGTTAAATAATCAAAGGAAGAAGGTGAAAGAATTAGAAGCAAGCCCTTGGGTTTGATATTACAGTAGGAACAGTGGGGGAGAGATGGGTAGGTAATGTACACTGGTTTTGACCTGTAAAGCTATTATATAGAACTGAGCTTGTGTCTGGATGTTTCCTCAACTTCAAAAAGAAAATTTATGAATTTAACCTCAACCCCATTTTCAAATACATGTTTTATCACTTACTTTCAGTGAATGGAGTTGTAAAACAAATTAATTTAACTTTGCTCAGTTTTATAATCAAGTCTTTTATCATGTACCATAAGCCTTAGGAAATAGCTCTAACTGCCCAAGAGCAGTATTAATTAGATGAAAATTGTGTGTGTATGTGTGTGTGTGTGTGTGAGAGAGAGAGAGAGAGAGAGAGAGCATGAGAAACAGAGAGAGAGAAATTTGTGTGTGACAATACATGGCCCCGTTTTTCTGTCTCTTCTAATTTCAGAAATTGTGGTTCATCATAAAAGGCCAGAAATACAACGGGAGGATAGATAGATAGATAGATAGATAGATAGATAGATAGATAGATAGATAGATTAGATAGATTAGATAGATAGATAAAGAGATAAAGCTGAGGGTTCTGGAATGCTGAAATTATTAAATGACATGCAGCCTTAAGTCTAATGTCTGATACAAAGTGATAAATTTCTGCAGGCACAAATATAATTGAATCTCTAGTTGGAACAAATAAACAAACAAAACCCTATAAAAACATTTTTTTCCCTCTTTCATTCCCAGAGCATCTAAGAAAGAATACACAGTTAAAAGCATTAGGTTATCCATGGAGACATCAAAAATGTTTCTTTCATTTCAGTCTTCCACAGCAGAAGCTTTTGGCTTTATCTTAGAGTGGAGTGAATGCCTCCCACTGCTGCACTCTGTCTCTCTTTTTAAAATCTACCACCTGAACTGAGCATAATACGTTTAACACCTCAGACACTCCAGGGGCCAGAAATCCTTGCCTTTCTAAGTAACAGCTATCTCCTGTCAGCCTACAGAAACATTACAGAAAATAGAAAGTGTTGATAGAAATGTCAACTAAAACCAGTGCTCCTAAGATGCTAACTATTCTGTATATTGTTTGTGACATTTGCTTATGACCTGTTACTTGGTGCTATCTACAACTGTCCTAGCTTTATAAAAATGTTCTAAGCAATCCACTTTATTCCTGCAGGTACTTCATACTTTACATTCAATTTGTAATGCCGTTCTCAGATGGTCTACATAAAACTGAGTTGATAATAACTGATCACCTTGAATAAGTGCTACTATGAGTTTTCCTCTAATGGTTCTCTCTAATTTCCTTATGTTACAGGTTCAAAATTTTCTGTGAAATTCTTTAAGAAGGGTTCCATGATAAAATAATTTTGGAAAATGATCTATTGACTAGCTCTCTCTTTAATATAAAGTATTAAAATCTCTAAATAGTAAACAAATAGAGAAAAATATTTAATTATGTTATTACAATCTTCTCCCTTAGCAAATATTCTCCCTTATACTACATACCTCAAATTAAACATATGAATATCATAAACCACAAACATTTTAGTAAATACATTTTGGGAAATAATTTATGCTGCTGTACAAATTCATACTGATATATACATTTTAAAGACTCAAAAATTGGTTTTAGGAACTGTTTTTGGTTATTTTACGTGCTTTGATAGTGTACTATGATAGAAGGTTAATGAAAATTACAAACACAGCCACATGATGATTCTGCTCAATGTGTGTATCCACTAAAGACCTAAAAATAATTAGATTAGGGTAAAACTCTATAGACTAGGACGTGATTGGTGCCATTTAGAGTTGAACAACGTGGCAGGCTTTTAACAACAAAGTTAAAATCAAAAGCAGACAGTCGTTGAAACAGCACAACAGATTCATTCGTTATTCACTAGAATGGCTCAGTTCTCTATCTAGTATGCGCTTTCCACCTGCAGAGTGACTGGTGTAGAGTAAGTATACAAGAAGACTAATCATTATAATGATTGTAATATTATATTAAGAAAAAACCCCTCAAGACTGGGGTCACTCATACATTGTTGATGGGAATGCAAAATGGTAGAGCTATTCTGGGAAATAGATCTATAATTTATTTCTTTTCTTTTTTAAAATAAATTTATTTATTTATTTTTTGGCTGCATTGGGTCTTCTTTGCCGCGTGCGGGCTTTCTCTAGCTGCACAAGCGGGGCTACTCTTTGTTGTGGTGCACGGGCTTCTCATTGCAGTGGCTTCTCTTGCTGTGAAGCACGGGCTCGAGGTGCGTGGCCTTCAGTAGTTGTGGCACGAGGGCTCAGTAATTGTGGCGCACGGGCTTAGTTGCTCCGTGGCATGTGATATCTTACCAGACCAGGGCTCCAGCCTGTGTCCCCCGCATTGGCAGGTGAATTCTTAACGACTGCGCCACCGGGGAAGTCCCCATAATTTCTTAAAAAGTTAAGCATGCACATACCATTAAAGTCAGCAATCCCACTCCTATGTATTAACCCTAAAGAATGAAAAAAAAGAAATCTTGCCATTGATGACAACACAGATGGACCTTGAGGGTATTATTCTAAGTTAAATAATTTGTCAGACAGAGAAAGACAAATAATGTATGATTTCACTCATATGTGAAACAAACAAAATAAATGAACAAACCAAACCTAACAAAAATAAACGCATAGATACAGAGAGCAGAGTAGTGGTTACCAGAGGGAAAGGGGCCTAGCGGGAGGGCAGAATGGGTAAATGTAGTCAACTGTATGGTGTCAAATGGAAACAAAACTTTTGGTGGTGAGCACAGTGCAGTATATACAGAATCAAAATATATTGTTGTACACATGAACCTTGTATAATGTTATAAGCCAATGTTACCTCAATAAAAAATAAAGAAACGAAATAAAAGTACACATTACTAGCAAAAAAAGAAAGAGAAGAGAGAAGAATGACTTGGATAGCTCTCAAATGCATTATGCTAAGTGAAAGTAATGAGTCAAAAATTACTTACTGTGTGATTCCACTAAAATGAAATGCTGAAATAGACAAACTATAGAGATGGAGAACAGATAGGTTGTTGCCAGAGATTAGAGTTTACAGAGTGGATCTGATAAAAATTAAGTAGTGTAAAGAAATATTTTGAAGGGAGGAATCTGTTTTGTATCCTATGGTGATAGTTATACAACTCACTGATTTGTCATATCTCACAGACTTGTGGGGGGAAAATGTGAATTTTACTGTACGTAAATTGAAAACTCAGTATATTACATGTATGATTAATAATAAAAACCGAAATGGATGACAACATAATACTTATCTAAAAAGTAGCCCCCCAAATATGTATAGCATAATACCTTCTTATAAAATTATATACTGAAGGTAAAATATGTAGTTATTAGAAACACATAGAAATTCGAACAAAATTCAAAGAAAAACAAAGTCTTCTCTCCTCCTTAAGCTAGATCCATGGACAAGTAAATTGAGATTCTCAATCAGATAATGTATGCTATCTCTGGTATATGTTTGAACATGTATATTTTTCAGGAATTGGTCCCTTATTTTCCTTATATTCACAAAGGAGTTCAAGAACAACAACAACAAAAAGAAAACCACAAAAAGCAAAAGGTTAAGGTCCATTTGCATTGAGGGAAGGACACTAAAATAAGACCTAAGGGAAGTTAAAAATAATCATAAAAAAAAAAAAAGACCTAACGCAATTCATAGTTTGTGCCATTTACCAGCTGTGTGGGCAGGTCACTTACTACCTCTGGGGAATCAATGATTTCTAAAGCCCTTTAGCACTTGAAATTTCTGTGATTCTAAGGCCAGAAGCCTTTCTCAAATGCTGGCTCCTCCGACAAATTCTTTAACAGAAGTTCACAGATGTTCCTTCCTTGTTATCTTCATTATGTGGTGCAATAATCCAATTTTGCTACAATCAGAGTTGTGGCCAGCTGAGTGTAAAGCTAGAAAACACTTTTAGCTTTATACCGAAAGGACACTGAAGAGTGCACAGATCCTAACTCTTAAAGCAACCATTTTTTATGACATTTAGACTGAACTTTCAAGGCCAGAGTTAATAGAAGAACACTTAATTTAGAAGGAAAGCTGTTGTTGACAGCAGTATAAAGTTCAAACAGAAAAAGACTGGTTGTTCTTCTCTGATTATTTTTACGTTCAGGGTAGAAGTAAAAGTAGTGAGAAATTACTCAAAGGAGATTTCTAACAACCTGTCACCCCCCACCCCCAAACTCACAACTTTCACAGTTTATTAAAGGAAAAACAAAAACCCCACTTTTGATATAAGAGATTTGAATCTATAAAAAGATAATATTCTGTAGGCAGAAATATAACTTGAAGAATTATGAAATGAGACTACACTTTAGCTAGTGGTATTCAAACTAGATTCCTTACAACTCAACCTCAGGGGCCACTTTCTTTGTCAAATTAGAATCACAATAAATGAGACTTGAGGACACTTCTTTAATCAGAATTTTCTTTTTAATCTATTATGATTGCTTATAAGATTTTGAATGAAAAAAGATGTTTCAACACTAAACTAGATAAATAAGCAAATAAATAATGAGTTTGAAAATTACAACTATAAGGCAGAATGTGATTAACAAGACCATGGTGGAGTTCTACATTAAGGAGGAGTTACCCTTGTAGTGTTCATGGGACTTGATATAAAAGTCAGGCAAGAACATGCCCCTCGTTTTTCAAGATGGGAAAGAGTACTGTAGATCAACGTCCAAATAACTTACTCTACAGATTAACAGACAAGATAAGATATACTGACTTGCTAAACACATTTGGCTAGGGGGCTAATCTCTGCTATGCTGTGCTCTATTTCTTTTGAATCATATGCTTACCGAGAATTAATTGCACTTTTCCCAGGACCTATCACATCACTGTAATTGTCATCATAATTATGTAAGCTAAATAAACGAATGAGTGAGTATATAGTGTCTTTTCTATTAATGCTTTTGAAATTTTCAGTAGTTGTGAGTTGCTAAAAAAAAAGTCACTGCTCAATTAAAGTAGACAAGGCAACTCTAAAAGTCTGGAAAATTTATAAAATATAGGAATTTCTGAATTAGACCTCTTTTCATTCCACTTTTGAGAAAATAAAACTGGATGCATTTTGTGTGTGTGTGACAGATGGACACAGACCCCACACTCAAAGGAAATATCTTCTCCCCAAATTGACCAATAAATGTACATTTATATGTTTTAAACTAAAATAAAATGTTGAAGAGATTTATACATCCTTTCTTTTGTGTTATTTCAAATAACATTTTCAAACAACCAATCAACTATTATATATTAAAGATTGGGTAAGATGGCTTCTACTCTATATGTCAGGAAGGGAATACTTTAAGTGGGAATTTCCTGGCATTAGGTAAGATGAATGAAAGAAATTCTGAGATTTTTTTTAACAACAGGGAAGGTATCCCTGCAATATGACACTTAATATGCAAGGGAGTATGGTGCAGTTTGTATCAACACAGCCTTAATGTTTGTATAGCAAGTATAAGCATGAAATCCAGCATGCACAAACAATTCAAAACTTCAGTTTCTGGTTATGATTTTGCAACATTCAGAGTGCAATAAAAAAGTTGCTGCTCAATTAGACCAGCAGAATGGAGACTGCGGTGTGTCTTTACTCCATGCATCTCACCGTAAGTTTCTCTAGTGGGTATCAGGTAAAGTGAAGGCTGTTGGTGCCTTGCCCAGGTTCCATTTTCCTGGATGTTGCACTCATCAGACAGGTGTTGTGAGTGATGTCAGCTGCTTCCTTCTTGAAACAATTAACTTCAGCCAAATAGAAACCCCCTAGCTTAGGGGGCTATGCTCATCCTAGCTATAGATCACAAACAATGATTAAATGGCATGAGGGTATTGGTCAGGCTCCAGGTATTGGAATAAACTAGAAAAAAAATTCCTAGGAGTGGATATTTAGGCTGTTAGGTCAAGAAGGGAGCTGGATAGGGGAGAGTTTGTCAATACGGAGGTTTAGACAGAGCTCCGGGATGATTCTAACATGCTGCAAGATGGCTCTTGAAAGCAGCATCTCTCAGTAAATGAAGTAGAGATACCAGGCAAACTGTGGAAGAAGGAATTTGTGCTTCACGTCCCATGCCATTAGACTTTGTGCATCTAGAGGTCCCAATTTCTAGAGCAGGGCTGTTTCTACCAGGAGACATAGTAAGAGCCTTCCTGAACCTAAGGCTTTTGCTGCTTCCTGGTCACTTGGGACATCTCATGCCAGTAGGAAAGTAAGCAGAGAAAATAGTTACCGTACTGGCATGATGTTAGACCTAGTCATCGTTAGGTGGTAGGGCTGCTGATAAATTACAGTGAGAAACAGGAATATATCAATATTTGACACTAAAGTGATTTACTAGGCTGTCTCTAGTTACCTTACGGCCAGTGGAAAGTGTAACTAGGCAAGTTCCACCACTGCAGCTTGATCTAAGGATATGGTAACATAGGCCTCAAGATGAGTGATGAGGGTCTGCACTTACCCAACAAGCAAGTCACCTAGCACTAGCCAAAGGGGAAAGGAATATAGAATGTGTCATGGAGGAGGGAGATGCTGAATATCAGGTATAATCTCAGGACCAACTAAAGCATTAGGAACTATAGTTCAACCTACTAACTCTCCTCTGAAAACTTTCCCCAGGAATTATGAGGAATTATAGTCCTGGAGAATCTGTGCCTAGATACTGTGAACTTAACATGAGAAGCTCATTGACAAACGGACTACAGTGGATACAGCTAGTGTTCTGCCCAGCTCCTTTTTACCATCCAGTTCACCCACCTCCCAGGGGATGTGAGGGTTGGCTGACAACAATGAACAGGTTCCCCTTTTCCATAAAATTGCTCTTGGCTAAATAAGAGCCACCTTGACCTTTTGGATATGCTCTTCTTATCCCTCCCCTATCAAGATAGGATTGTGAGATTATGATCTGAAGAGCTGTTCCAGAGCTCTGTTGTGAGCTCTGACTAAAACTAGTCTCCACCTGAAAACACATTCTTTCTTGTTTGCCTTTTTAAAATTTTACTCAAATTTGCATTCCTAACTCTTCTTCTCTTGAGAGTAATTTCTTAATAAATCATTTGAACAAGAATTCTCACCCAAGGCTTTGCTTTTAGGGAAACATCTGTAAGACATGGGCCACTAATTTTTATTTGCTTAGGGTGCTCCAAATAACCTTTATATTTGCATTGTATTGATTTTTATTAGTTAGTTTAAATATATATATAATAAACCAATCCCTATTTCTCTGAATTTCTGGATTCCTTATATCATCAAAATGAACAAAAACACAGACTTGGAGAATCAGATACTGTGGATATTCAATTTTTTTAAAACCCTCAAATTACTTACTGTTTTCTCTTAGAACATACCTGCATGGATTAAAGGTTTTGTACTATTTGATGATGCTCCCCTTTTGCACAACACATGTCCCCTTATGGAGAGAAAATTTGCGCTGCTCAGAAGCTAGGGAACCATTAAAGTTAAGGTTGTTCAAACTCATTTCCTTGGGCTCCTAAGTGGGAAGCAGTGGTTGCAAGCCATCCGCTGTTGAGCTGTAAACAAACTCTCTTCGTTTTCCTACATTTAGATACAGTATGTCTTAACATTTCTGGAGCATTTTAGGAGTGTGGCTAAATTCTTTCCATAACCTGCTTGTGATAGTAGTGTGCAAACACTTGAAAGAAGCTGGTATTAATACTGAATATGTATCTACTTAAGTTTTTCAAGGCTATACCCACAAAAAAGTATTCAACATTTATTCTGCCAACCTCAAAACTTTCTCTGGAAACTCCATGCAGACCACAATCAACTCTTGTTCTTCTATCTTTGCATTCAAGCCACAAAGGCAGAACTACAGCAAGTTTTATCAGTAGAGATTGGTGAGATAGGCTTATAAAATTACTGAAAAATTTAAAGTGCCTTAGTATGTTCCACACAAATTGACAAGGTTCTCACTTTAGCTGAATCTGTACCTTCTATCAATCCATGGGAAAGGAAACTTGAGGTAGGGTAGAACTGAGGCAGGGTCACAGAGCTGTGAAATGAGTTGGACCCAGTGACCTGCAAAACCCAGCTGCACCAGGCTAGGACCCTAGGCTCTCTGGGAGATTGTTCTAAGCATTCACCATTGTTTCCAACACAAATGAGTGATTACATGGTAGTGTGTTACTTGGGGATTACATGAGTATACTCATATTAGTAACAGCAGTTGGGAAATTTTGCCTGGAATTTAAACAGAGTCCTTCTTTTGATGCCTTATCTCCCTTCCCAAAGGTTGAGTGTGGAGGTTCTCAATTCCCACTGACTGTCTCTCTAAAACTTTTGCACCACAAGCTTGGTGCTGAGTCACCACTCTTGTAAACCTATTTTGAGTTAAAAATGTGCTGTGTTCTCAGCTTCTTTTCCACCTAAGTTAATTGCAGTATGTGAGAAATTTAAAAAGGCACTCAAGTTAATTATGTCCCTGATTTTGATTTACAGATCTTGGCAATAAATGCTTCCTTACAATACTTCTTTGAACTACACTGGTTTTCTGGTCAAGTTCCTCGGTCCCCTCTGCCGTGTGCACATTTTTATAAATCCCATTACTTAATTCAAAATCTTTAAGCACTCTACCAGAATGGGTCATGAAAACTTGACATATGTATCTTTACTACATCCCACTCTTCCAAAGACTTATTCTAAAACCAGTAACAAATCATGTACCAATCTTGATACATCCTTGACTTTCAATTCATACAGTACTTTCAGAAAAATGTCCTGGAAACTCTCTAGAACTTGAAGCGTAGCAGAATATGCCAGCGCAAATATGACTGTAGGAGATCTGGACATGCCACCCCCAAATACACCACCTTGCTATATTGATTATTTTGAGCTGTAGGCACTTGAAAAGTAAGTGAACGGAGAGGGCTTCTCTGTACTGCCTTTATCTGCCTAAAGGGATATCCATCAAAAGGAACTCAACTGCCATAAATCCACTCCCTGGGATTTTCATCAACCAGGGAAGACTGACTCATCATTGGAGAGGAGATTACATCTTGATACCACACTCAAAGAATCTTTGTCACAAACTACCATTCCTCCCATCTATTCTTCTAAGGGCCCTTTCATGTTTCTTAAGAACTATTTATTCTCCCCTAAGAAGCCTACAAATCCTCTCCCCTTTCCCTATTAATGTGATATTTAAGCCTAAATTCTAAGCCACCCCTTTCAGTTAGTCATTTTCCCCTGGGTATCTCCCATGTATACATGAGGTACACATGTTAATAAACTTCTGTTTGTTTTTCTCTTATTAACAGTCTTTTATTACAGGGGTCTCAGATAAAAACTCAAAAGAACAGAGGGAAAATTATCTGCCCCCCACAAGTCTATGTGTTGTTTCTCAATTTCACACTTAAAACATTTGCCTAATACATTTTTCATGGTTCAAAATTTTTCATGGTCCAAACATCTACCTCTCTTCAAAAACTCAAAAACACTCTAGCTTTTAGGACCTGAGATAACAAAGAACACAGGGGCTTCAGATTGATTTGAGGCTGGTGATTTCAAGTGATCTGGCCCATCTCCCTTTCTGCCACACCACTAGTGGATATGCCTGGTACTGATTCTGAAAGCAATTTATCTTTTTAAAAAAAATGTTTAAGAATCCTTGCCAAACAACTTGGACTTTCAAAACACTGCACAGGTGACATCTCCTGTAGGAAGTTTTGGAAGGAAACCAACAAAGTAACCTTCCAGCATAGCATAATTCTGGTTCTCTGGTTAAAGTATCAATATTTATCACAAATATAGTTCTCACAAAATGACTCTAGTTGTTAAATCATTACTAAGCATACTGTGTTCTTTACTTGAAAGAATATTTTGTTTCAGTTGAAATAAAGCTGATATACATTATTATGTTAGTTTCAGAAAGTATTTTCTAAATTAAATTATAATTTGTGCTAAGACCATTTTTCTTCATTGGCACATTCCATTAACAATTTAAATGATATGATGGAATGTTCCTTCCAACAGAAATAAAGAATATTTTGATGTAGAAATAGATATAGATTTAGACTTAGATATACACCATGTTGAACAATCTTGGATAGTAGCATCTGCTTCTCTGTTACAGGTTATTCTAGCATTTTTGCCCCTATCAGAGAAAGAAGAGAATTAAAGTCCATAATCATATGATCAAATCAGCCAGGGAAACTGACATATACAGATAGACCTTCACTTCGTGTTTGTCACTGAGGGGTAGACATATGAAAGTGGTTTTCTCGTCTATTAACTTTTATCCAAAATGTATAGGATTTTAGTTTTAAATAGCTGGAGCACTTTCTATGGTCACTCGCTGACTGCTTGTAGTCGCTTTCGTCATAGAATCTGTCCTGTAACTCATCCTTTTAGCTGCTTCTTCCCATTAGGTCTTATACTTGGTTAGTGCTTTGGATTATTGATTAGTACTCTGTGTACAGTTCTGTTATTGGATAGGATCCAGAGAGTGTGTGTGTGTGTGTGTGTGTGTGTTAGGGCAAAGTTGGGATGGCAGTGGGGGTGGAGGGACAATTACATCCTGTGATGGAACAGGGAAGATAAAAGAGAGTCTTATGGTGATTTGATTTATTCTTAGGGTCTATGTAAAAAAGGCATTAAGCACTGGCAAGGTTAAATCCTGCATGAATAATCCTAGATTACTTCTAGTATATATTTATACTAAAATAACTTTTCCATATTATGTTGCAATATAATATGGAATATAATTTATAATATAAAAGCCATTCTCTGTATCTTAGCCTTGTTTTTTTTTTTTTTTTTTTTTTGCAGTATGCGGGCCTCTCCCTGTTGTGGCCTCTCCCGTTGCAGAGAACAGGCTCCGGACGCGCAGGCTCAGCGGCCATGGCTCACGGTCCCAGCCGCTCCGCTGCATGTGGGATCTTCCCGGACCGGTGCACGAACCCGTGTCCCCTGCAACGGCAGGCGGACTCTCAACCACTGCGCCACCAGGGAAGCCCCCTTAGCCTTGTTTTGATGTAGTCTTTCATACTACATTGACCATTGCCTGCTGAAATGATGGAAGACATTAATTTAATAGAATGGTTATTCTATGCTCCTTAGAAAATATTTATTAATGACATTCTTATCAAAAGAGTGTGTCAAGTTAGAAACCTATCTAAAATTGTCTTAAGAATATAGGACAGACAGTTATATTTTACAACCAGGAAGGAATCAAGAATCACGTGGACTATTTGACACTGCCAGGGAGAAAGATCTAGAATGGAATAATACGATGGGTGCCTCAGACCAGAGGCACAAGGGTCTGGGTTGGATGGGGATTGTGGCAAATGAGACAGAAGAGAGTTTGCCAAAGGGAGAGTGAACAGAATCAATGAAATATAGCGCTCCTTTTGCAACCCTGTTTATGCTTTCTTTTTGTGAGGTCAATCATAGTGCATACAAGGAAAGAATTAAAGAAGGGAAAAAATCTGTACTTATGTTTAGCTTACTTATTCTCATGCCTAACATAGTAACTATTGGTGTCTATTGGGGACTGAATATTTGTATTCCTCCAAAATTCTTATGTTGGAATCCCATTCCCCAATGTGATTGTATTAGGAGATGAAGCCTTTGGGTGGGGATTAGTGTCATGAAGGTGGATCCCTCATGAACAGGAGTAGTGTCCTTATAAAGGAGGCACCCAGAGAGCTCTCTCCTTTCTTCCTCAGTCATATGAGGATATCACTAGAAGACTGTGGTCTATGAACCAGGAAGCAGGCGCTCACAAGACACCAAATCTGCTAGTGCCTTGATCTTGGACCTCCTAAGCCTCCAGAACTATGAGAAAGACCTGTTTGTTGTGTAAGCCACTCAGTCTATGGTGTTTTTTATAGCAGCCCCAAAAGACTAAGACAGTGTATAATATTTGTAAGTTACTTGAGACCAGGGGCTTTATTTTGATTACTGCTATCTTGCCTTCACCTACAGCAGTGCTTGGCACTTAGACATTATTCAATAAATACTTGTTGAGTGTGTGAAAATGAATGAGTGCATTAGGTACTTAAAACATTTCATATATGTATGAAGACAGGAAGTTACCTCTAACAGACTCACAGGTTCTCTACACTTAAAAGGCCCATCTGAAAATAAAAAGATATACAATCTGGCAGTATTTTATCACTAGCTCCTAACTAAGCTTTACACTATTCAATAGAAATAAGTATAGATAAAAACTCTTCTGTCTCTTGTACATGCAGCCAGAATATTACCTTGAAACACTTTTCTAAGTATAAGAAATGGTGAAAGTTCTGATAGAAAGGAGGGAAATAACATATGTTCTGAAGTAAGACTGCTTGGGCTCAAATTCTGGATTCACTGTTTAATAGTTTTGTAACCTTGGGCAAGAGCACACTAACAAACTAACCTTTAGTTAATGAAAATGCAAACTACTAATTATTCCTTCGTGTTGCTATATTCTTAAGATTCTCTAAACAATATTCGCCAAACTTTCAAGATCAGGTATTCCCATCATATTTTGAGCATGAACCCCAATATATGTACCTGTATTTAGTTTCACATTGTGTCCATTTGCAACTGTACTCGCATATTGTCGACATCTTAAAACATGCAGAAAATTAGAAATATAAAAATAGGTGACAAAGACAAAATATACAAAATATACAATTTTATTTATTTATTTATTCTTAACATCTTTATTGGAGTATAATTGCTTTACAATGGTGTGTTAGTTTCTGCTTTATAACAAAATAAATCAGCTATACATATACATATATCCCCATATCTCCCCTTGAGTCTTCCTCCCACCCTCCTATCTCATCCCTCTAGGTGGTCACAAAGCAACAAGCTGATCTCCCTGTGCTATGTGGTTGCTTCCCACTATCTATCTATTTTAGATTTGGTAGTGTATACATGTCCATGCCACTCTCTCACTTTGTCCCAGCTTACCCTTCTCCCTCCCTGTGTCCTCAAGTCCATTCTCTACGTCTGAATCTTTATTCCTGTCCTGCCCCTAGGTTTTTCAGAACAATTTTTTTTTTTTTAGATCCCATATATATGTGTTAGCATATGGTATTTGTTTTTCTCTTTCTGACTTCACTCTGTATGACAGACTCTAGGTCCATCCACCTCACTACAAATAACTCAATTTCGTTTCTTTTTATGGCTGAATAATATTCCATTGTATATATGTGCCACATCTTCTTTATCCATTCATCTGTTGATGGACACTTAGGTTGCTTCCATGTCCTGGCTACTGTAAATAGAGCTGCAGTGAACATTGTGGTACATGACTCTCTTTGAATTATGGTTTTCTCAGGGTATATGCCCAGTAGTGGGATTGCTGGGTCATACGGTAGTTCTATTTTTAGTTTTTAAGGAACCTCCATACTGTTCTCATAGTGGCTGTATCAATTTACATTCCCACCAACAGTGCAAGAGGGCTCCCTTTTCTCCACACTCTCTCCAGCATTTATTGTTTGTAAATTTTTGATGATGGCCATTCTGACTGGTGTGAGGTGATACCTCATTGTACTTTTTTTTTTTTTTTTTTTTTTTTTTTTTTTTTTTGCGGTACGCGGGCCTCTCACTGCTGTGGCCTCTCCCGTTGCGGAGCACAGACTGTGGACGCGCAGGCTCAGCGGCCATGGCCCACGGGCCCAGCTGCTCCACAGCATGTGGGATCTTCCCGGACGGGGGCAAGAACCCGTGTCCCCTGCATCGGCAGGCGGACTCCCAACCACTGCACCACCAGGGAAGCCCTTATTGTACTTTTGATTTGCATTTCTCTAATGATTAGTGATGCTGAGCATCCTTTCATGTGTTTGTTGGCAATCTGTAGATCTTCTTTGGAGAAATGCCTATTTAGGTCTTCTGCCCATTTTTGGATTGGGTTGTTTGTTTTTTTGTTATTGAGCTGCATAAGCTGCTTGTAAGTTTTGGAGATTAATCCTTTGTCAGTTGCTTCATTTGCAAATATTTTCTCCCATTCTGAGGGTTGTCTTTTGGTCTTGTTTATAGTTTCCTTTGCTGTGCAAAAGCTTTGAAGTTTCATTAGGTCCCATTTGTTTATTTTTGTTTTTATTTCCATTTCTCTAGGAGGTGGGTCAAAAAGGATCTTGCTGTGATTTATGTCATAGAGTGTTCTGCCTATGTTTTCCTCTAAGAGTTTGATAGTTTCTGGCCTTACATTTAGATCTTTAATCCATTTTGAGTTTATTTTTGTGTATGGTGTTAGGGAGTGTTCTAATTTCATTCTTTTACACGTAGCTGCCCAGTTTTCCCAGCACCATTTATTGAAGCGGCTGTCTTTTCTCTATTGTATATTCTTGCCTCCTTTATCAAGAATAAGGTGACCATATGCACGTGGGTTTATCTCTGGCTTTCTATCCTGTTCCATTGATCTATATTTCTGTTTTTGTGCCAGTACCATATTGTCTTGATTACTGTAGCTTTGTAGTATAGTCTGAAGTCGGGCAGCCTGATTCCTCCAGCTCCAGTTTTCTTTCTCAAGATTGCTTTGGCAATATCCTATTTTAAATGATTATAATGGTACAAAAATATTTTCCTCTCAGTACAAATATGAATAGTAAGAATATAGTTTTGTGAGAATGATGTGATTGAATGTTATATTTAATTAAATCTTCATGGATATTAGTCCCTAGTGACTGAAAAAGTGCTAATATCAGGAAAAGAAGTATCAGCTCTGTCATTTTCTTATTGCTCCCTTCTTCATACTTGCCTTATCAGGATTATATACAATTTTATTGAAGGGATATTTTTATGCTACTTACCTATTTTTTAAGGGTTAGTACAGTTTACATAAAATAATATTATCTATGGATACATTTAAGTGGGGACAGAAATGTTTCAATACTTAGCAAAATGCTATAAAAGACCAAAATGTAAAAATGACATCTTCAACACATCAGGGTGCTCTGGAGGTATTAGGAATGTGGAACCATATGAGAATCTGACCTGCAGAGCTGTTGAAGGTGTCAGCAGTGATCCATACATTAAAGAGTATAAAAGACTAATTGTTTCTCATTTTAGGTAAAATTAAATATAAACAGAACGTGTTTCCCCACTCCAGTCAATGTTGTTTATATTTGACTTGGAGACCATTGCTCTACTAGGCATAAATATTCCTCTTCCTGCCCTTCTGTCATGGCATACTTTATTATTAATATATTAAACTGACACTAAAAAGAAGCAGGTAATTCTTCCACACGAAATAACATTACTGCAACATAGATCTTTGGAATGTAAATCTCAGAAAATAACATTGGAAATGCACGTACAAGTTAATCTTGTGAGCCTTCATGCAGATTTAATCCTGTGATTATAAGTGGAAATGTCTTTTATTATAGCTGGAGGAATGATCAACCTAACCCCAATAGGTGAACACAAAATCTACTGAACTGTGCAACTATTGAAAATAATGATCTGAAATGTATTTTCTTTCCAGTAAAAATGAAAGTTATTTAGGGAAGTAAAATATAAAATTGCGTGTAATTTTTCTACCGTATTCATATTTTCCTACAGCTTCAAACGGTAGCATTTACAGGGCTTCCTGGTGACTCCTTCAAGTTGGCTCATGATTGTTACATAAAACTGCACTTAAAACAACGTCTATTATTTAAGGCAATATAATTTGGGGCAAATATTTTTAACTTCCCTAGACCTTGATTTCCTAGCCAGTAAGATAAGAATACAAAAAAGAAGTTATTCATACCAAGTATGAACTAAGAGAGATAACACATATAAATAACCTGGCACAGTTCCTGAACTCTAACTGCCTTGTCTTCTTGAAGGTTCTGACACTATCTGTGTCTGTTTTGGGTCTGTTTGCCATAGACCTGTTTTTTGTCCTTTCCCTGCTCTGCTCTGTGTGGCAGGATGCTGACCTTTACATGCTGTTTCTCAGGCTCCTGTATCACCAAGTATCCAGTAGGGTCTAGTCAATGGGAGACACTCTGGGAAGATTGGAAGGCGGAAGAAGGAAGACTCACCCCCTCCCTATGCCTCAGGCTGTGGGTCCTGCAATTACCACAGCTCTTTCAATGGCCTCAAGTACCCCCTGGACAGGCTTCTCTGGTTCCAGCTGCTGCTGTGTGAATCCAACCCATGGGCTCCAGTAGCTTACTTCCCACTGTCCTCTGACCTTGGGGCGGCAGTAGCTTTCTGTAGCTGCTAATCAGAGTTGCCTCACTGTGCTGCATTTAGCTTCTCTGCTCTCTTATCATTGGTGTAAGAAAATCCTTAGGTTGAAGTCCCTCTTTCTTAAAATCTCAAATACTTTCTGCTTTCAAGTTAGTCCTAGTATTAGTTTTCTATTGCTATATGCCAAATCACTCAAATTCAGCAGCCTAAAAGAACATCCATTTATTATCTTACAGTTAGTCAAAATTCCATGTGGGCTCAACTGGGTTCCCTGCTTATGATCCCACAGGGCTGAAACCAAGGTGCTGGGGCTGGGGTCTTATCTGGATACTCTGGGAAGAATCTGCTTCCAAATTTATTTCATATCCTTGGCAGAATTCAGTTACTCACAGTTATAGATCTTCCTTTCATTGTCGTCTGGGGCTGCTCTCAGTCTTGGCTTCCCTCACCACCTGGGCCCTCCATCTCAAGGATGGAAAATGTTAGTTCTTCACATCCAATTCCTCTCATACTCTGGAAACATCTGAGGTCCTCCTTGCCCATAGCTGGAGAAAATTATCCTCCCTTAAAGGGCTTATGTGATTAAATTAAGCCCGCTGGGATAATCTTTCTATTTTAAGGTCAACTGATTAGTAACATTAATTGCATCTGCAAAATTCCTTTTGCCTCATAAGGTAATTTAATCAGGGAAACAACACTGGGGAAAAGGACATCATAGAATTCTGCCTTCCACAGACATTAAGTGAGCCATCACTTCTGGCGTTTGCCAGGTTTGTGTCCTTGAGCCAATAATTTAACCTCCAAGGGCCTTAGATTCTTCATTATAAAATGTTTATAAATAAGAGAGACGATCTGATTGCTGACATCTGGTTCTACAATACTATTGCCAACATTATTTGGGCCAGCAGGAAAAGTAATGTAGGGCTTGCTATCTTCTCTTGTGTCCCTTTCAAGGAGAAGCATTTTGATATCATTTTGAAAAGAGGAGAATTTTGTTTTACTAGAAACAGTTCTTAGGTATGGTCACAATGGAAAATGTTTATATTTAAATTGTATTAACTTCCATATTTACAAGTGAGTTGCTCCTTCTTCTTTTGGTGTTGTCAGTGCTGCTGGAAGTTCTGACATGAATCATTCAGCCCCCCATGTCAGCCTTTGGGGTGGTGCTTTGATGTGATGGTGAACTGGAGACTATAGAAGGGTGGATCTCAGGGGAATGGTTAGAGGAGACTCAGTCTCAGATGACAGTGCCAGCCCTGGGGATCTCAGGCATGCCACATAACATCTCTGAACTTCAGCTGTATCATTTGTAAAATGAAGAAATTCGAATTGGGGGGTCTTAGGGTCCTGTAAGTTTTAACAATGAATGATCTTCCTCCATCTTAAATCCTTGGCTGTAATAAAACATAGTGACCATAGGTATAATGAAATAATAAGTTTATTAAATTCTCAGGTAAAAAGAAAGCTGACTACTTTAAGCAGAATCATTTGGAAAATTATTATTATTTTTTAAATGAGCTGATTTATTTATTTCATTTATTTATTTTGGTTGTACCAGGTCTTAGTTGTGGCAGGCAGGCTCCTTAGTTGTGGCTCCCGGGCTCCTTAGTTGCAGCTCACCAGCTCCTTAGTTGCGGCACGTGTGCTCTTTAGTTGTGGCATGCATGTGGGATCTAGTTCCCTGACCAGGGATTGAACCCTCATCCCCTGCACTGGAAGGCGGATTCTTAACCACTGTGCCACCAGGGAAGTCCCTGGAAAATTATTTTTATTAAATAATTTCAGTGTATAGTTTTGGATGCTATCATTCTTTTTTTTTTCATAGATCTAGTCTTTCTAGATTTTAAAAAAACATATAGTAACACACCACCAAATGGTAGTCATGTAATGCCCTCTTCTGGCTAAAGATCAAAGTGTAACCTTTCTCTGCTATGGCAGTATCTGAAAATTTGCGTGTTCTTAGTTATTTTCTATACATTTACTTTTGAGTATCTGTTTCAACAATTTTTAGTCTGTTTAGTCCTTACTAACTTGAAAAATAAATGTTTTGTTAATAATGTATGCATTTGCCTGCTTAGCAACTCAATTTAATATACATAGGCAACCTAAAATAATTTCTTAAAAATCTTGGACTATAATCTGTCTAGTTGGGATATCTTTACTGAAAAAATTAATCAACTTAACCAGACTCACACTTTACATTGCATTCCTAAAAGACAAAGTCATAGACAACTTCTAAAAACAACAGGATATTTTTATAATTAAGTTTTTCAATATATTTGAGTTTCTGCCTCTAGATTTGTGTGGGAGATAGCTAAATGATTTGTGCTGCTCCCTAATCAAGGCAAACTCTCTGTGATATTATTGTACCATTACTTTTCTTACAGCTTTCACTATCTAAAATGTGACTATTGACCCTTAGGGCCACATCAGAATCACCTGGAGGTATGAGGGGGCGACTGAAGTTTCTCCGTTGATGAAATGTGTGGTAGTCTTCAGAAGTGTTGGGACACTTTTAAAGCATATATATATATATATATAAAAATATATATAATTTAGTATCTAAATGTGGGCTTTTGAGGGTGAAAGAATCATTAACAATTATACCAGGATATTAGCCTAAACTAGGGCTACTGAAGGTGAGGCAGAAGTGGGGTCACTGTATTTATATTTTTAAATTATCAGTTGGAATAATAGGAAGCTGAGAATCATTGCTGAAATTCTGTTTTTACTTTTATTTTCAATGGTGTTCCTCATCTTCAATTTACGATTTCTGTTGTACAGCACGTAGAAAGCACATTAAACACTATATTCTCCTTGGAGCCAGATGGCCTAGTTTCAAACTCTGACAAATTTCTTAATTTTTCTGTGCCTTCATTTCCCCAACTGTATGTGGGAATAATAATAATACTTACCTTATATGGTTGTTAGAAGGATTAGAGAGTTGACAATCAGTAAATATGTGGTTAACATTTAGAATAGTACCTGGAGCATAGTAAACCCTATTATTAATAATAAAATTATTAGTGTCTATGAATGAATGATAATACATTTGAATTTTTAAAAAGCATGAGCTTTTCAGGTTTGCATTTATTTCAGGAAAGCACTTTGATAGGCAGCCTCTAAGACGGCCCCCAGTGACACCTGCCAGCTGGTATTCACGTTGCAGTGTAATTCCCTCCCCTTGAGTGCACACTGGACCCATTTCTAATGAATAGAAAAAACAGTGAAAGTGGTGGGATGTCTCTGCTGAGATTAGGTCACAAAAAGACTGTGACTTGCGTTTTGCTCTTGCTCTCTCACTGTTTCTCCTCCTCTCCTGGATCTTCTGCCCTGAGAGAGAAACAAGATGGCACACTGTGCGCAGCCATATGGAGAGGCCCACGTGGTAAGGAATTGCCTCTGGCCAAAAGTCAGCGAGGACCTGAGGCCTGACAATAGCCATTTCCAGTAGCAAAGTGTAATTTACAGATAGTAAAGAATCAAAATAAATAGTAGGAAAATGTGATTTCTTCAGTTTCCTTACCCCCCGCCAAAAAACTAAATACTCCATCTTTGTCCATAAATAAATCATCAGAATTTCCAAATTAAGAATAGCTCAGGTTGTGTTTTGAAATGGGGTGATATTTAATTATAAATAAAGCCTTGATAGGAATTCGAGTATGGAAATTAAACTGAATGCATTTGGAGACTAAGCATATAATCCTACAGTTTCATGTCAATTTTACCACTTGATGGAGCTATAATGCCAGATAACACTTCAAACACTGCAGTGTTCACAAGGAAGCAATCTTTTTGAGAAATATAGGTAGAATGTATAATCCTAGTCATTAGTTGTAAGTGTTCATTCTAATCATTACTCTTCATCCTTGACAAGCAACTTTTGTAACGTGTCAAAGAGAAAACTTTATATAATCCCGGGCTGTTAGTAGCAGATAACTTGCTTATTTTTAATTTAGAAAATTTGAGGAGGGTATTCCTTGGAAAATACTTAAATATTTGTACTAGGAAAGATATAATCTAATAAAAATTTAAAGATGAACATTAGGTCTTCTAGATGTCATTGTTTGGAGATTACATGAGAAGGAAAAGTGAACCTTCTTGGAAAGCCAGGCTTATGGAAGATTCCTGAGTCAGGCAGTGGTAGAGGAAGACTGATTTTTGCAAAGAAGAAAGAAGACAAAGTGTGGAAGTGTTGGTCATAAGCAAACATAAAAGATGCACAAAAGAACCATAATCTAATCCTTATAGCCTCTTTTCCCTATTCTATTTTATTTGGTAAATGCAGGTTTGAAATCCTTTATCTGAAAACTTTGGGGCTGACAACACTTTAGAATTAAAAGCTTTTCATATTTTAAAAAAGGAATACAGTATTTATACCATATAGTACATGACATTTCCAGCCATGTCTGAGGTGTCGCTCTTAAATAAACATGCAGTCTCAGGCTAGGTTCTACAGGAATCAGACTTTGAGACAGAGGTTCAGGGAAGGACATTTATCATTCCTTGGCGTGACCCAGACCACCATCCTTGAGGTTTCTGAGCCCCAGGTCACCACGCTTTTCTCAGAAAAATATTACTAAACTTTTCCACTAACCACCAAAACTTGGGAAGGGGACACCAAGAGGTGCCCCAATGATCATCTGAATATCAGATATATTGTTCCCTGCCCCCTTTGTATCACTTCTACTGGTGAAAAACGGTCAATTACTCCTACCAGTGTGCTAACTCCACTCACATTCTGGTCATTTGCAAGAGGAACATGACGTGTCTAGGAGGCAACCCTTAGCTGATAGTTCAGTAAGGGCTCTTGCTGTGTCCTAGTGGAAATGTTTTTTTTTGATGGAAGAGCGCCCAGAGTGGCAGGGATGGGAAGCACAAATTTGCCAGGTGAGTCACTGAGAGTGATGATAAGTGGGGTTAATCCTACTTCTGCATTTTGGTTTCTGGACTTATACATTCTACTTACTGGAGACACACCATCATATAAAGGCCTTTGAATTAAAGTGGACACTAAGTTCTGAAGGAATGGAGTCATTGTAAAGTATCTTCTCTGACCTTCAGCTTAGCCTTCAGCAGGCTATTCCATTTCTGTATCTGGCCAGAAGCTTCTGGATGGCACTGTGTGTGATATGTCTGGTGAATCATGTCATGGGCCATCTACAAACCCCCTTTTCTATAGAATGGTTCCTTTGATCTGACATAATATTACATGGAGTCTTGTAGTGATGAATCATGTTTTATAGACCCTAGGACAATGGTGCTAGGGTCTAGGACAATGGTGCTAGACCCTAGGTATCATGGGTAGGAAAAACGATTCCATAACTGTAATATGTGTCTGTTCTTATCAAAATGAATCACTATACCTTACAAGACAGAAGGAGTCCAATGTATTCAGCTGGCCTCCCGTGACCACTTGGTGACATGTGAACAGATCAGCAATGGTCTCTATTGCTGGCACATTGGACATTTTGTGGCTTTGGCAAGTAGGAGCCCATATGGTTGCATAGCCTCCAACTCTGTCATCATGGAAACTCCTTTTCTGTGTCCACTGTGTCAGCACCAGGGTGGCTGATGCCAGAGGCTGGCTTGTGTAAACTGGACAATTCAGTTTTATTTACCAGGATGTTTAGTTCTGCTTTCATGGTGGAGATCTCTGGTGGGCATTAACATGTGATATGAACATCTCCACAATGAGTGACCATTCTCAGATGCCCAATCCCATGTCTCTACCCAGAACTCTTTGGAACTGGTCTTTCAACACTTCTCTTTCCAGTCCCCTGATCAGCCGAGCCATTTCCCACCATGCATTATTCCATACATATTCTAAGCTTGCGCCACTTCTCTGTCCACACAAAATGGATGAGCAGGGTACTGTCTGGACCTCTTCTCATTGAGATGACTTCGTATCGTCTCTGTCTTACCCTGAAGGAGGCTATAGTGCTGTTGCCACCTATTTCTGTCTTGAGCCCACAACCCCAGCTTACCCATTCATGAACCCAAACCCCTTCATAAGCTGTTTGTAAAGGATCTTCGTTGCAGCCATAGATGTGAGCTGAGGAAGAGGCACTGGGTGCGACAGTGATAGATGACATGAGGGTCATTATGATCAGTTGCACCCACCAGGCTTTTGATGGTTAAGCAACACCACTGGCCTTTATTGTTTGGGGACTTTATTCATTTCTACTGTTACCAGTGAGCTTAGTCTTATAGCACGTTCTCCTGCCCCAGCCCACAGAAAAGAGCCACCACCTGCGTTCTTAGTAATGTGGGTGCTCTTCTCACCACTGTTATCCTTACTGTATTGGAAAGTCACGTGACATCTGGGCTCTTCAATTTATTGGCTTTATTAATAATAATTAAAACTATACTGTTGTCATGTCAGTTCAAGTAAATTTCTGCTGCCAAATGAATTTGCAAAAAAATAACGGTTGGATGTCAGAAATCTTTGGATTTTGGATTGTGGATAAGAGATTGTCAGATGGACAGAGAAAGTAGCAGAGACTCCTCTCTATGGGATTCTTATGACAACCTTTTATAGGCAAGATGTCACAGTCCTGTACCAAGAGACAGCAATGTATCAGTGCTACTTTTTGTTCTCCACATGTGCCCATTCTCCTGTGTCCATCCACATGCCTCTACCTCAGACCTCCTTGAACCTGATCTTTTAATCTTTCTCTTTCCAGGCTTCTGATCAGCCATGCCACTTGCCATTGCCCATGATTCCACATATGTAGTAAGCTTGGGCTTAGATATGTAGTGGGTGGTATTCCGGAACACAGGGGAAGGGATGGAAGCAGAGTAGAGACTGGAGTCTCATGTCACAGCAGATCACACACCTGTGACTTGGGACCAATATGGGACCAGTATGGGACAGGAGGAGTAACACAACCATAGCAGTAAGTTAGAGGGAAGACTGAGAAAATCCTCTGTACCTGGTGGCCACTAGCTAACAACACAAATAATGGTTATAAATGAAATAAAACCAAACATGAATTTGAGTTTCATTATTTTGGAATGCTTATCAAAGATGTGGTAGAAAAAAATTCCTAACAACTCTTCAGTGTTCATATTTGTAGATTGTTGTCACCTTAAACTCAGTTTACTTAAAATCAAAGAAAACAAACTTTGAGAAAAACAATGGGGCAGCATGCTAACATTTATGTTTCTAGCACTGATATATTTTTCTTAGTCTTAAATTTTGGAATCATCTGTAACTCATATCTCTTTAGATGCTACATTGAACCAATTCCTATCATTCCTCCCTTAAAAGGCATCTGATACTTATTCATTATGTTTTGTTTCCATCTCCGGCTTCTGACTGCAGAAACTTGTCTCACTTTTTGATTATGAACTGATATCTTAATTGAGCCTTCCCTATCTAATCAACCCTGCCTACCACTGCTAAATTAGTTTTCCTGAAAATCTATTTTCAGTACCTCATTTTTGGTCAAAAACTATTAAAAATACAAATAAAAGTTGTTTGTTAAATACCTGTAAAGAATTTTAAAAAGAAAGCCCCAAACTGAGAAAGTATTTTAGCAACACGTTTGAGGATGAGTGTTGAAATTAGGTACTATATATAAGGGATGCTTCCAACTTAGCAAAAGACAAAGTCTCCAAAGAAAAATGGGAGAACATCGTGATAATTCACAAATGAAGAAATATAAACCGACAATACACATGAAAAAAATGTGCAAGTTGATAATAATAAAAATACAAATCAAAATACAACTCACCTTTCTGCACTACCCATAGAGGGGTCCATACAGCATTGTTCTGGGTTCCTATCATAAGGTAAATGGAAATTTTCACCATGTCCAGAGCCCTTGATATTCTGCTAATGAGGGAGGAGGATGTCCACAAATTCCTTGCAGCAGGAACCCACTTAGGTGGCAAAAACCTTGACTTCCAAATGGAACAGTACATCTACAAAAAAAAAAAAAAAAAAGCAGTGGCATCTACATCATAAATATGAAGAGAAACTGGGAAAAGCTTAGAAGTCTTTGCTGGCAGCTTGTGCCATTGAAAACTCAGCTGATATCGGTATCATATCCTCCAAGATTACTGGTGATAGAGCTGTGCTGAAGTTTGCTGCTGTCACTGGAGCCACTCCTACTGCTGGCCGCTTAACTCCTGGAATATTCACCAACCAAATCCAGGCAGCCTTCTGGGGGTCATGATTTCTGGTGGTTACTGATCCGAGGGTTGACCACCAGCCTCTCACAGAGGCATCTTACGTTAACCCGCCTACAGTCGCTCAGTATAACACAGACTGGCCTCTGCACTATGTGAAGGCTCTAGCAGGAAGGACAGAGACCATCCCCTATAACAACAAAGGGGCTCACTTAGTGAGTCTGATGTGGTAGATGCTGGCCAAGGAAGCTCTGCACATACGTGGCACCTTCTCCTGTGAACACCCATGGGAGGTCACACCTAATCTCTACTCCTTCAGAGGTCTGAAACAGACTGAAAAGGAAGATCAGGCTGCTTAAAAAGCTGTAACCAAGGAGGAATTTCAGGATGAATGAACTGCTCCAGCTCCCAAATTTACTGCTACTCAATCCCAGGTCCCAGGCTGGTCTGAAGGTTGGCAGGTGCTCTCTGTGCTATCTGGCAGTTCCCTGCTGAAGAATGGAGAGCTCAGTCTGCCGCTGGAAGAGTGGTCTGTAGCTCCCACTGCTTGGGCCACTGACTAGATAGTGAATGGAAGCAGGTATTGCAAGAAAAGAAGTTCCCAGAGCATGATCAAGCTTCATGTTTAGCACAGGATAACCTTCCATTTCATGGCACGCATATTACATTGTTAAAAAATAACAACCTGGCCTACTTGATTAAAACCATGGGAAAATGACCATGTTTATGGGGAGCAGCAACTTACCAAAAGCACCCTGGGGGCGACACACTGACCACTTTGGTGGGGGAAGGGGTACAGTTTCAAAGTGTGACCCATAAGGCATAGGGACAAGTTGTCAAATCTTTAACTTTTTAGTTGCATCTGGAATTTATACAAAACATTAAAAATGTACATTCCCCTCTCTGTGTTTAATGTACTCTAATGATGATCAATTTGGGGGAGAGGTCCTCCTTTCAAATCACAAGTAGGATCATTTCCAAATTCAAAGAAACAGCCATCCTCTTCTGTGTCTTAACTTCAGGTGACCTGCTGAACCAGGAAGTGTTTTCCTTTCCTGTCAGTGCAGCTTCTCAGTCTCCTGTTGCTTCTGCTATTCAGACCTCTTTAATGTGAATGTCAATTGTTTACTGCCAATTGTAGTGTCTGATACACTCAATGTCCCATTTTCTGATTCAAGTTTCAAACGATCTTCAAGGGTTTTATTCATCTGCTTCTGGTTGGTGGCAGTCTCTGAAGCTTCCGAGTTCTTCTCCTGCTTTGATCACATATAACTGGGGCTTGAGGACCATCTGCCGGTTCTCCTTGTGTCTCTCCTACTGCTTCCGCCTGGTGGAGAAGTCTGTGCTACTTCCTGACCTCTTCAACCCCATCTTTTTTACCATCTGAACTCAAAATTTTCTGCATTACTTGGTTTTCCTTCCAGTTCTTTCTCTTCCCCTTTTTCATGAAGAATCTAAGAATCTTAGTTGCTTCTTGCTTTTTTCACTAATTTTTGAAACAGGTGAATTCAAAAGCCTAAATTCTTCACTCTCTTGGTCCCCTTGAAAGTCAGCCTTCTCAAATGTAACTTTAAAACCATCGCTGGTAAGAAAGAATATTAGGAAGGCTCTTAACTTTCTTCTTCTATGTAGATTTTTGCTCCTCTTCCTCTTCCTCAGTTAAGTGCTAGCCCTTTGTTAACTTTTGGCAAATTCTTTAATTGGACTCTATGCACGAGTTTCTTCTATCTTCTGTTGGATCTTTTATTCCCATATGCTTCATAAGCAAATGGATTTATGCATTTCATGAGTCTTATGATAGACAGAGTCTTATAGCCATGAAAAATCCAGGAATATATGCCCAGAGAAACAATGGTTCAATCATATGTGTGAGCCCTATATTTTCAGGGGCTTTCTTGGTGGCAAATTTTTAATCATCATAAACTGTTCTTTCTGTATCCTCTCCTAATTCTTCTGTCAATTTGTCTAAGAAGGAACACATAACCTGGGAACAGAACCCAAAACTAGATTACTGGCTTATTATAAAGGGATATAACTCTGGAACAGCCAGATGGAAGAGAGGCATAGGTTGAGGTAATGGGAAAGGGCATGGAGCTTTCATGCCATCTCCTAGGGCACCCCTTTCCCTGAATCTCCATGCTCACCAACCCGGAAGCTCCAAGGGTAGCATATTTTTGTGAACCAAAACATGAAAAATAGATGTCATATATAAAATTATACTTATGGGGAAGTGAAGCAGCATTTTTTTTTTTTTTTTTTTTGCGGTACGCGGGCCTCTCACTGTTGTGACCTCTACCATTGTGGAGAACAGGCTCCGGACGCGCAGGCTCAGCGGCCATGGTGCACAGGCCCAGACGCTCCACGGCATGTGGGATCTTCCCAGACCAGGGCACGAACCCGTGTCCCCTGCATCGGCAGGCGGACTCTCAACCAGGGAAGCCCTGAAGCAGCATATTTTAAATGGGAATTGCCTCTGATAATCTAGGACATATGATTGGCTTAGAGACATCATCAGAGAGTGGTGGGAAAATTGTTTTTCTTCTTATGTTCATTATCACTCCCAGGCTTTCAGTGACAATGAGAAAAATCAGGATAAGCTGTTCATAAGAATTTGAGGACATCATGGCAAAAGTTAACGATAAAGTATTTCTTAAAAGTAGCAAATATATCAACATTTTCATAATGAAATCATAGGACTAAAAAAGGATGTGACTTTTAGAATGCATTCCATATGCTATGTACCTTCTTATACATTAACTTCTTGAAGCTACATATCCGTTCTGTAGGATATATATAGAAAAGAGTTTAGTCTAACTACTTTAGCAGAAATACTAAAGGAAATTAAATACCTCCTAGAAGCTCTAGGAGAGCTGGAAGAGAACCAGACTTGGATACTGCACTGACAGGGTAGAAAAACTTCCAAATAAAACTTAGACATGAAAATTACCTGAGAATTTAAAAAGCATAAAGGAAATTATTATTAATGGCATCATGAGAAACTATAAGTACATTAGAAAATATATTCAGTGTCTTCTCTCAACTTTTATACGATTTTCATGTGATTGATCTTCATCCAATTTCATGGCCATTGTAGGTACTCAAAAGCAGTGTATGTCCTTCAGACTCAATTACATTAGCTTTAATTCTAATGATGCTTAAGCAAATTTTACAAATTAAAAGACACTCAGCAAAATGATTTAGTTATCAGTTAACAAGCTAGAGTAGATTTATTATTTGCTCACAATTATTTGTCTCCTCCCCACCCATGCCATGCTTCCCCATTGGTAGGGAATACACCCTCTTGTTCCATTGACATTGGCTTAGCCATGAGATTTGCTTTAGTCAATGGAGTGTGAGTAGGTGTGACATACACCTGTCCAAATAGAAGCTTTAAATGCTTTGCCTGGGTTGGCTCTGTCCTATCTAAGCAGTTGTCCTCTGCCATGAGAACATCATGTCTCAGATGGTGGCTCCTCCTTTAGAATGGATACAGGTGTGAGAGGACTCACGCAGCTGGGATGAGCTCAGTGGAGCCCAGCAAAGAACAGATTTCAAGTTACATCCACATCAATAAAAAATGTGTCTTGTGGAAAACAAATTTTGGGTTTGTTTCCTGCCAGTAGTAAAAGTTGATAATATACAGGTAAACGTAATTTTTTAACATAGGGTCAAATTTAGACATTACTACATTTAAAGGGAAAAGCCCTAAGGTTAAGGTTGAATTAAATTGCTTCCACATATCATTGCTAATAATTTACTTCTCTCAGCAAAAAGACCTTACACAAAAGGAGAAGTATATTCCACAGGACACTCGGTCTAATACAAGAGAGTGGGTAGTGTGTATATCACTTTTTATATAATATATGAACACCTTTAGAGAATTTCCTAAGTCGCCTGTTATAATTTTTACTAATCATAATCAGTTTCAGATACAAATACAAAATAAAATTGAATGTAGAATTCAGAAATAATGATAGTATGAATTTGCTTTAAAACAATGATAAAATTTCTATGAACTGAAACTTATTACTATTGCTGGGCATACTCAATTATAAGCCAAAGCTTTTTCCTCCTAAAATTTTAATCCTCAGATAAGAGGATATAGTTATCTTATATCCAAGGTCTTACAAAGTCTAGTTATGGCAGACCTTCTCTCAATTTACTAAATTTTGATTAATCAAATACAGTTTGGGAAAGAAGACACATCAGTCTGAAGCCACATATGTCAATATTAGTATTAAATGATTAACTGAATAAATTGGTGAAAAAAACAAGAGAAACTTTAATACATATTTCTTCATTACTCTCACTGGGATGACTTCACAATTTTAAGTGTTTGATTGTAAACAAGGCTTCTAAAATTTACTTAAAAAGCAAAGCAGAAAGTGTGGTTATGTTTTGGAGATCATAAATGCATGTACATAGGACAATATAAAATGATGTATTAATGTTTTCTGATTGTATACTCTCAGGGTAAATTTTCCAGTGAGAATAACACATACTGATCCAACACATGTTCTATCTCAAAAAATCTGGCAAAATTATGTTCTCTCAACAAAGAGGATTCAACAAGAAACTCTGAGGGTGATGATACTACTTTGTAAGATATATATGAAAAGCTTGAATAAAATATTTTCAAGAAATGTGGAAAAGCATATTTTTATATAAATAAGGTAATTATATGAGTAAATTTGAATATTTTATAACTTGTTTAAGAAATTAAATATTAAAAGTTAATTTACAATTATGTATTTATAATTAAATATTAACATGGTATAGTTAGTAAAAAAGCCACAAACTTCATTTTGGACCTTCTCCTTGGGAAAATGGGAGATGGCTTTATAATTTGAGTTAACTCATAGTAGGAATGCATGGTATCTAACTACTTTCTGGACCAATTCCTTTTAATATTTACTAAATAGTATTACTTAATCTCTCATCCCTTTTCCACTCAAGATCAGTTCACCCATTTAATAATCAATTAATCAGTCTAGAACATAATTTACAAGAGGAAATGTCCATGTTTCCTAACTCCAGGAGCCTAAAGGTTAGATTGAAAGGCAGAGTTCCTATTTAATCATTCTAACATGTTTGATTATTTTTCTTTTGACGAAGAAGAAGACAGAATTCAACAGCCAAAGGGTAAGATGTCATCTCGGACTCAGATCAACCCTTTGTTAATTAAGACATTGCTGGGCCCGATTACACAAATAAAGATTCAATTACTGTCACTGGTAAAGGGAGGCAGCTTAATTGGTTTCCTTCAACCACCACAATTTAAATTGAATTTTCATTAAAACTACAGGAGGGCAGACAGCAGAAGCAAGAAGAAGTACAATCCTGCAGCCTGTGGAATGAAAACCACATTCACAGAAAGATAGACAAAATGAAAAGCCAGAGGTCTATGTATCAGATGACAGAACAAGATAAAATGCAGAAAAACAACTAAATGAAATGGAGATAGGCAACCTTCCAGAAAAAGGATTCAGAATAATGAGAGTGAAGATGATCCAGGACCTCAGATAAAGAATGGAGGAAAAGAGTGAGAAGATGCAAGAAATGTTTAACAAAGACCTACAAGAGTTAAAGCACAAACATGTAGAAGAATTAAAGAACAAACAAACAGGATGAAAAATACAATACCTGAAATGAAAAATACACTAGAAGGAATCAATAGCAGAATAACTGAGGCAGAAGAACAGATAAGTGACCTGGAAGACAGAATGGTGGAATTCACTGCTGCAGAACAGAATAAGAAAAAAGAAATGAAAACAGCCTAAGAGACTTCTGGGACAACATTAAATGCACCAACATTCACATTATAGGGGTCCCAGAAGAAGAAGAGAGAGATAAAGGACCCAATAAAATATTTGAAGAGATTATAGTTGAAAACTTCCCTAACATGGGAAAGAAAATAGTCACCCAAGTCCAGGAAATGCAGAGTCCTAGGCAGGATAAACCCAAGGAGAAACATGCTGAGACACATAGTAATCAAACTGACAAAGACTAAAGACAAAGAAAAATTATTAAAACCAACAAGGGAAAAATGGCAAATAACATATGAGGGAACTCCCATAAGGTTAACAGCTGATTTCTCTGCAGAAACTCTACAAGCCAGAAGGGAGTGTCATGATATATTTAAAGTGATGAAAGGGAAGAATCTACAACCAACATTACTCTAGCCAGCAAGGATTCCTTTCAGATTCAACAGAGAAATCAAAAGCTTACAAAACAGCAAAAGCTAAGAGAATTCAGCACCACCAAACCAGCTCTACAACAAATGCTAAAGGAACTTCTCTAAGTGGGAAACACAAGAGAAGAAAATGACCTACAAAAACAATACCAAAACAATTAAGAAAATGGTAATAGGAACATACATACCAATAATTACCTTAAATGTAAATGGATTAAATGCTCCAATCAAAAGACATAGACCCGCTGAATGGATACAAAAACAAGACCCATATATATGCTGTCTACAAGAGACCCACTTCAGACCTAGGGACACATACAGACTGAAAGTGAGGGGATGGAAAAAGATATTCCATGCAAAAGGAAATCAAAAGAAAGCTGGAGCAGCAATACTCATATCAGATAAAATAGGCTTTAAAATAAAGAATGTTAGAAGAGACAAGGAAGGACACTACATAATGATCAAGGGATCAATCCAAGAAGAAGATATAACAATTATAAATATATACACACCCAACATAGGACCACCTCAATACATAATGCAAATGTTAACAGCTATAAAAGAGGAAATCGATGATAACACAATAATAGGGGGAACTTTAACATCTCACTTACACCAATGGACTGATCATCCACACAGAAAATTAGTAAGGAAACACAAGCTTTAAATGACACAATAAACCACATAGATTTAATTGATATTTATAAGACATTCCATCCAAAAACAGCAGATTACCCTTTCTTCTCAAATGCACACAGAATATTCTACAGGATAGATCACATCTTGGGTCACAAATCAAGCCTTGGTAAATTTAAGAAAATTGAAATGACATCAAGCATCTTTTCTGAGCACAACTCTATGAGATTAGAAATAAATTACAGGGGAAAAAAACATAAAAAACACAAAGACATGGAGGCTAAACAATACAATGCTAAATAACCAAGAGTTCACTGAAGAAATCAAAGAGGAAATCAAAAAATACCTAGAGACAAATGACAATGAAAACACGACGATCAAAATCTATGAGATGCAGCAAAAGCAGTTCTAAGAGGGAAGCTTATAGCAATACAATCCTACCTCAAGAAAAAAGAAAAATCTCAAATAAACAGTCTAACCTTACACCTAAAGGAACTAGAGAAAAAGAACAAACAAAACCCAAAGTTAGTACAAGGAAAGAAATCATAAAGATCAGAGCAGAAATAAATGAAATAGAAACAAAGAAAACAATAGCAAAGATCAAGAAAACTAAAAGCTGGTTCTTTGAGAAGATAAACAAAATTGATAAACCATTAGCCAGACTCATCAAGAAAAAGGGGGAGAGGACACAACTCAATAATATTAGAAATCAAAAAGGAGAAGTTACAATGGACACCACAGAAATACAAAGCATCATAAGAGATTACTACAAGCAACTCTATGCCAATAAAATGGACAACCTGGATGAAATGGACAAATTCTTAGAAAGGTATAATCTTCCAAGCCTGAGCCATGAAGAAATAGAAAATATGAACAGATGAATCACAAGTAATGAAATTGAAACTGTGACTAAATATCTTCCAACAAACAAAAGTCCAGGACCAGATGGCTTCACAGATGAATTCTATCAAACATTTAGAGAAGAGCTAACAATCATCCTTCCCAAATTCTTCCAAAAAATTGCAGAGGAACACTCCCAAACTCATTCTACGAGGCCACCATCACCCTGCTACCAAAACCAGACAAAGACAATACAAAAGAAGAAAATTACAGACCAGTATCACTGATGAATATAGATGCAAAAATCCTCAACAAAATACTAGCAAACAGACTCCAACAACACATCAAAAGGGTTGTACACCATGATCAAGTGTGTTTTACCCCAGGGTTGCAAGGATTCTTCAATATACGCAACTAAATCAATGTGATACCCCATATAAACAAACTGAAGAAAAAAACGGGAGAGAACTTCAAGATGGCAGAGGAGTGAGACATGGAGATCACCTTGCTCCCCACAAATACATCAGAAATACCTGTACATGTGCAACAACTCCTACAGTTTACATATATATTTTGTTCCATTTTCTCTTTTTGTGAGTGTGCATGTGTATGCTTCTTTGTATGATATTGTCTGTATAGTCTTGCTTTTACCATTAGTCCTAGGGTTCTGTCTGTCCGTGTTTTTGTTTTTTTTTTGTATCGTTTCTACCGCTTGTTATCATTAGTGCATTGGTTTTTTGACTTAGTTGCCCTCCTCTTTCATTCTTTTCTTTTTCTATTACTTTTTAATTTTTTTAATTTTTAATAAATTTTTTTATTTTTATAACTTTATTTTATTTTTCTTTCTTTTCTTCTCCCTTTTCTTCTGAGTCATGTGGCTGACAGGTTCATGGTGCTCTGGCAGGGTGTCAGGCCTGTGCCTCTGAGGTGGGAGAACTGAGTTCAGGACATTGGTCCACCAGAGACCTCCCGGCTCCATGTAATATCAAATGGCGAAAGCTCTCTCAGAGATCTCCATCTCAACGGTGAGACCCAGCTCCACTCAATGACCAGCAAGCTACAGTGCTGGACACCCCATGCCAAACAAATAGCAAGACAGGAACACAACCCCACCCATTAGCAGAGAGGTGGCCTAAAATCATAATAAGGTCACAGACACCCAAAACATACCACCAGATGTGGCCCTCCCACCAGAAAGACAAGATCCGGCCTCATCCATCAGAACACAGGCACCAGTCCCCTCCACCAGAAGCCTACACAAACCACTGAACCAACCTTACCCACGGAGGGCAGACACCAAAAACAACAGGAACTACAAACATGCACCTGTGAAAAGGAGAAACCAAACACAGTGAGTTAAGCAAAATGAGAAGACACAGAAACACACAGCAGATGAAAGAGAAAGATAAAAACTCACCAGACCAAACAAATGAAGAAGAAATAGGCAGTCGACCGGAAAAAAGAATTCAGAGTAATGATAGCAAAGGTGATCTAAAATCTTGGAAATAGAGTGGAGAAAATAGAAGAAATGATTAACAAGGACCTAGAAGAACTGAAGAGCAAACAAACAATGATGAACAACACAATAAATGAAATTAAAAATTCTCTAGAAGGAATCAATAGCTGAATAACTGAGGCAGAAGAACAGATAAGGGACCTGGAAGATAAAATAGTGGAAATAACTACCGCAGAGCAGAAGAAAGAAAAAAAGAATGAAAAGAATTGAGACGAGCCTCAGAACCTCTGGGACAATATTAACTAAACCAACGTTTGAATAATAGGGGTCTCTGAAGAAAAGGAGAAATAGAAAGGGAGTCAGAAAATATTTGAAGTGATTATAGTTGAAAACTTCCTTAATACAGGAAAGGAAATAGTCAATCAAGTCCAGGAAGAACAGAGGGTCCATACAGGATAAATCCAAGGAGAAACATGCCAAAACACATATTAATTAAACTATCAAAAATTAAATACAGAGAAAAAATATTAAAAGCAGAAAGGGGAAAACAACAAATAACATACAAGGGAATCCCCATATGGTTAACAGCTGATCTTTCAGCAGAAACTCTGCAAACCAGAAGGGAGTGGCAGGACATATTTAAAGTGATGAAAGGGAAAAAGCTACAATCAAGACTACTCTACAGAGCGGGGATCTCATTCAGATCGACAAGAAATTAAAAACTTTACAGAGAGCAAAAGCAAAGGAAATTCAGCACCACGAAACCAGCTTGAAAACAAATGCTAAAGGAACTCCTCTAGGCAGGAAACACAAGAGAAGGAAAAGATCTGCAATAGCAAACCCAAAACAATTAAGAAAAAGGTAATAGGAACATACATATCAATAACTACCTTAATTATAAATGGATTAAATGCTCCAACCAAAAGACATAGGCTGGCTGAATGGATACAAAAACAAGACCCTTATATATGCTGTCTAAAAGAGACCTACTTCAGACCTAGGGACACATACAGACTGAAAACGAGGGAATGGAAAAAGATATTCCATGCAAAAGGAAATCAAAAGAAAGCTGGAGTACAGTTCTCATATCATTCAAAATAGACTTTAAAATAAAGACTATTGCAAGAGACAAAGAAGGACACTACATAATGATTAAGGGATTAATCCAAGAAGAAGATATAACAATTGTAAAAGTTTATGCACCCAACATAGGAGCATCTCAATACATAAGACAAATGCTAACAGCCATAAAAGGGGAAATAGACAGTAACACAATATTGGTAGGGGACTTTAACACCCCATTTTCATGAATGGACAGATCATCCAAAATGAAAATAAATAAGGAAACACAAGCTTTAAATGATACATTAAAAAATATGGACTTAATTCATATTCATAGGACATTCCATTCAAAAACAGTAGATTACACTTTCTTCTCAAGTGCTCATGGAACACTTTCCAGGATAGATCATATCTTGTGTCACAAATCAAGCCTTGGTAAATTTAAGAAAATTGAAATCGTATCAAGTATCTTTTCCGACTACAATGCTTTGAGATTAGATATCAATTACAGGAAAAAATCTCTAAAAAATACAAACAAATGGAGTCGAAATAATACACTACTAAATAACCAAGAGATCACTGAAGAAATCAAATAGGAAATCAAAAAAACACCTAGAAACAAATGACAATGAAAACACAATGACCCCAAACCTATGGCATGCAGCGAAAGTATTCTAAGAAGGAAGTTTATAGCAATACAATCCTACCTCAATAAAAAGAAAAATCTCAAAAAACAATCTAACCTTACAACTAAAGGAACTAGGGAAAAAGAACAAACAAAACCCAAAGTTAGTACAAGGAAAGAAATCATAAAGATCAGAGCAGAATTAAATGAAATAGAAACAAAGAAAACGATAGCAAAGATCAATAAAACCAAAAGCTGGTTCTTTGAGAAGACAAACAAAATTGAAAAACCATTAGCCAGACTCATCAAGAAAAAAAGGGAGAAGACTCAAATCAATAGAATTAGAAATGAAAAAGGAGAAGTAACAACTGACACTGCAGAAATAGAAAGGATCATGAGAGATTACTATAAGCAACTCTATGCCAATAAAATGGACAACCTGGAAGAAATGGACAAATTCGTAGAAATACACAACCTTCTGAGACTGAACCAGGAAGAAACAGAAAATATACACAGACCAATCACAAGCACTGAAATTGAGACTGTGATTAAAAATCTTCCAACAAACAAAAGCCCAGGACCACATGGCTTCATAGGCGAATTCTATCAAACATTTAGAGAAGAGCTAACACCTATCCATCTCAAACTCTTCCAAAATATAGCAGAGGGAGGAAGACTCGCAAACTCATTCTACGAGGCCACCATCACCCTGATACCAAAACCAGACAAAGATGTCACAAAGAAAGACAACTACAGGTCAATACCACTGATGAACATAGATGCAAACATCCTCAACAACATACTAGCAAACAAAATCCAACAGCACATTAAAAGGATCATACATCATGATCAAGTGGGGTTTATCCCAGGAATTCAAGGATTCTTCAATAACACAAATCAATAAATGTGATAAACCATATTAACAAATTGAAGGAGAAAAACCAAAAGATCATCTCAATAGGTGTAGAAAAAGCTTTTCACAAAATTCAACACCCATTTATGATAAAAACCCTGCAGAAAGTAGGCAAAGAGGGAACTTAACTCAACATAATAAAGGCCATATATGACAAACCCACAGCCAACATCATTCTCAATGGTGAAAAACTAAAACCATTTCCTCTAAGATCAGGAACAAGAAAAGGTTGCCCACTCTCACCAGTATTATTATTCAATATAATTTTGGAAGTTTTAGCCACAGCACTCAGAGAAGAAAAAGAAATAAAAGGAAACCAAATCGGGAAAGAATAAATAAAGCTGTCATTGTTTGCAGATGACATGACACTATACATAGAGAATCCTAAAGATACTACCAGAAAACTGCTAGAGCTAATCAATGAATTTGGTAAAGTAGAAGGATACAAAATTAATGCACAGAAATCTCTGGCATTCCTACACACTAATGATGAAAAATCTGAAAGAGAAATTAAGGAAACACTCCCATTTACCACTGCAACAAAAAGAATAAAATACCTAGGAATAAACCTACCTAAGGAGACAAAAGACCTGTATTCAGAAAACTATAAGACACTGATGAAAGAAATTAAAGATGATACAAACAGATGGAGAGATATACCATGTTCTTGGATTGGAAGAATCAACATTGTGAAAATGACTCTACTACCCAAAGCAATCTACAGATTCAATGCAATCCCTATCAAACTACCACTGTCATTGTTCACTGAACTAGAACAAAAAATTTCACAATTTCTATGGAACACAAAGACCCTGAATAGCCAAAGCAATCTTGAGAACGAAAAATGGAGCTGGAGGAATCAGGCTCCCTGACTTCAGACTATACTACAAAGCTACAGTAATGAACACAGTATGGTACTGGCACAGAAACAGAAATATAGATCAATGGAACAGGATAAAAAGCCCAGAGATAAACCCACGCACATATGAACACCTTATCTTTGATAAAGGAGGCAAGAATATATAGTGGAGAAAAGACAGCCTCTTCAATAAGTGGTGCTGGGAAAACTGGGCAGCTACATGTAAAAGTATGAAATGAGAACACTCCCTAACACCATACACAAAAACAAACTCAAAATGGATTAAGGTCCTAAATGTAAGGTCAGACACTATCAAACTCTTAGAGGAAAACATAGGTAGAACACTCTACGACATAAATCACAGCAAGATCCTTTTTGACCCATCTCCTAGAGAAATGGAAATAAAAACAAAAATAAACAAATGGGACCTAATAAAACTTCAAAGCTTTTGCACAGCAATGGTAACTATAAGCAAGACAAAAAGACAACCTTCAGATTGGGAGAAAATATTTGCAAGTGAAGCAACTGACAAAGTATTAATCTCCAAAATATATAAACAGATCATGCAGTTCAATATTAAAAAAAACTAACGACCCAATCAAAACATGGGCAGAAGATCTAAATGGACCTTTCTCCTAAGAAGACATACAGATGGCCAAGAGGCACATGTAAAGCTGCTCAACATCACTAATTAGTAGAGAAATGGAAATCAAAACTACAATGAGGTATCACCTCACACCAGTTAGAATGGGCATCATCAGAAAATCTACAAACAACAAATGCTGAAGCGGGTGTGGAGAAAAGGGAACCCTCTTGCACTGTTTGTGGAAATGTAAATTGATACAGCCATTATGGAGAACAGTATGGAAGTTCCTAAAAAAACTAAAAATAGAACTACCATATGACCCAGCAATCCCAGTACTGGGCAGATACCCAGAGAAAACCATAATTCAAAAAGGCACATGCACCCCAATGTTCATTGCAGTACAATTTACAATAGCCAGGTCATGGAAGCAACCTAAATGCCCATCGACAGATGAATGGATAAAGAAGATGTGGTACATATATACAATGGAATATTACTCAGCCATAAAAAGGAATGAAAGTGGGTCATTTGTAGAGACGTGAACGGACCTAGAGACTGTCACACAGAGTGAAGTAAGTCAGAAAGAGAAAAAGAAATATCATATATTAATGCATGTATGTGGAATCTAGAAAAATGGTACAAATGAACCAGTTTGCAAGGCAGAAATAGAGACACAGATGTAGAGTATGAAAGTATGGACACCAAGGGGGGAAAGTGGAGGCAGGCAGCAGTGCTAATGGTGGGATGAATTTGGAGGTTGGTATTGACATATATACACTAATATGTATAAAATAGATAACTAATAAGAAACTGCTGTATAAAAAATAATAAAATAAAAATTTTAAAAAGAGACAAAAAAAAAGCAAAAAAACAAAAGCAAGCAAAAAAAAAAATTCATGCCAAGTTCAGCTTACTGATTAATTACCAATTGTAATACTATATGTACTTAAGTGTGCATATAAAAAAAAACTACAAAGGCACATTTCTTAAAAAATGGCCAAAAAGGCTATATAATCCTCTTTTGGGATCTTTTTCCCCATAGTTCTAAAGTTCCAAAATTATAGGTTGGCTTTTACTATTAAGTGAAAATACACAAATACTTTCCTATTGACCTGTGAGTAGAGTAATACAAGTCTGTGTGGCTTAATCCTTCCAGAATAACATTTGGTAGGACTATCGATGTTATACTAGGAAATTAAACCCACGTTCTCTCCAGGAGAACATGGAAGAAATATGATAATCCAACGATTCTCTTGGAGCCTACTGGCAAAATTTTAATTTTGACCCCTTCAGACTAGCTTGATCCCATACTAGATTTAAAAGACTAGTCTTCTTAAAAAGTGCTTGTATTTTTGGACAATTCGATCTAAAAACATTATGAAAATTGAATATGTTTGTAAATTTTATTGGCTTCTACTCCCACTTCTGATCTCTTTTGCTGAGCAACCAGTTCTTATGCCAAACTAATCGTCCCCAACTAATCCCTTGTTTCTTCACACTGTAGAAGATGTGTCATATATGCTTGGCAAATCTGCTCTAGAGTTTTGCTCTTTGAAGCGTAGTCTGTGGTCACACATGGCTCACAGAGGAGCAGACTAGAAATGAAGACTCTCAGGCTCCACCTCAGACGTACTGTATCAGAATTCGCACTTTTAAGAGTAACCCTAGATGGCTGGTTTGCACTTTAAAGGTTGAAGAAAACTCCTCTTAGGATCTCTTTGTAATTACTCTTTGGAACAACAGTTCTCAGCCCTAGTTGCACATTAGAATCACCTGGGGAACTTTCAAAATTCCTAGTCCTGTTGCCCAGGGCACACACTTGTCTATAGCAGAATCACTGGACATGGTCCAGGTATCAGTATATTTTAATGATCCCCTGATGATTCCAATGTGCAATGAAGATTGAGACTCTTTAGAGTGAATCAGAATCACCTGGTGATATTCTCAAAACACAGATTCTGGCCCTCAAAGGCCCCGAATTCCTGATTTAGTAGGTAATGGGTGGGATCTAAGATGTACCTTGAACAAGTTCCAAGTTGCTGTTGCTGCTACTCTGGTAGCCATGCTTTGAGAAATACGAAATTAGAGGATGTGACTCAGAGGGGAAAATTTCAAAAACTGTTGCCAAGGAAAAAGTACTCCCTCTCCAGCCTATCTCCTCCTATTCCTTATAAATAAATTGATGAATTCAATATTTATGAGCCTTCTGACACCCTGAACTTCTTTACTCTGAAACCCATATCTTTACTGTTCTTCAGAAACCCAATCACTGAGCCGCATCATGGCTATTTTTTTCAGCACCCAGAACAGTTCCACCAAAAAAAAGTCAGACTTCATACTAGATAGATACACTTGAACACAACCCAAGAAATACTGACAGCATATTCTTCTTTCCGGATTTTTTCATCCCAATAAATGACATCACCGTTTACCTCAACTATGTGATCTATTATGTCCCAGAGTCATCTCTGATTCTCTTTTCTCTTTTACATTATGTCCAATATGCCAACAAGTTCTACTGATCATTTCCCTGTAACACCCTTAATCATATCTTCTCTTTTCCCTATTTACCGAGAGCAATCATCTTAGTCTCTGTTTCCTCACAGATGGTTGTGTCTTCCCCATCCTCATCCACTCAGGCACCAACTGAATTGTTAAAATACAAACTGCTTGTCACACACAAATCTTGCTTCCACAATTTAAAAGTGCCAATATTTCTCCATTACACATAAAATAAAATCCAAAATAAATAGGGCATTTAGAATACTTCCACAATCTTATCTTCTCCCTCAGTACACCTTTCCAATCTATCTCCCACAACTTTTCTTCATAAGTCTGCTGAATTCCCAAACCCACTGAATCTCTCATGATTCCATAAACATGCTATTTCTTTCCATTATTTTACATATATATATATCAAATAGGATATGTAATATATATTCTATGTAGTTCTATATAATTCTATAATATATAACTAGAAACCAACTCTTCACTGTTGTTTTAAAATACAATTCAGTCTTTAAGACTCAGGTCTCATATTTCCTCAAATTCAAAGTCTTCCTCAATACACTTGAGTAGAAAAATAACTTATTCCATTTTACCATTTAGTATTTTCCTATTGATAGTTTTACATCAATATGTCTTTCTGTATTCACAATAGTGTCCCTCACAGCATTTAGCAATATCTGGCTCTCAAAAAAATTGTTGCATTTGTTATTACATAAATGGCAGAAATATCATCAAATAGTAATTCTCTGCCCTTCAATATTGTTACCTTGCCCCACTTCAAACATATACCAAAAAAGATAGACTCAGGGAAAATTCTCTCTTTACTGTAGATACAGAATTCTTTTCCATGAGTTCATATGGATTAGATAATCCTGACGATGCCATTAGCAGTTACTGCAGTTCTCTAAAAGTGTAAGTTCAAAGTCATCAATCAGGTTTCCAAAGCCATATTTTAGCCCATTCCTATAATAAGAAAAGAACTGGGGTAGGAAAATGATGGGGAAACTTTTTTCTCACTAGGTAAAACTATATTCCTGCCACTATGAAACTAATAAAAACGACCATTTATTTTCTGTCCATTTCAAATACAGCTCTTTCACATACATTTTTATACCAACATCGAGATGGAGAGAAAATTTTCCTGTCTTTCCAGTTGAGCAAACTGAGACACAGGGAAACTAAATAATTTCCATGTCATATAATTAGTGACAGGTTTAAGATATAGCTAGTAGTCTGCTTTTTAACACACCAGAAGACTTTACAGCCAATACCTGCTTTCCATTTCAATTACATGTGCAGTCCGGAGCATGCCGAGAGCGTGATAAATGACATGATGTTTGTTATACTATTGAAGTCCAGAACTGGAGGACAAGACTACAGAATTAAACTAAAACCAACTTCATAGAAAGATATTAAACTAGCAAATATTTACACGTTCTAAATTTACAAATTACTAATAGCAATTTAGTAACTGAATTATGCATTTAATATTACTAAATAGTAATTTGGTAGACAAATATATTTCAAGAAGGATAAGTGAATCTTACTTCTTAAAAGGATCATTTGAAGGTCAGCATGAGTCAGAGTAAGAAAAAGACAACACCTTAACTAGTTCAGAAGTTACCCAGCTAATACTGTGATGTAATCACATAAATTAACTCAGAAACAACCAAATTATTCAGAAGATGAGAGGTAAGAATATAAAATATATATAGACAGCTTCATTAAATTTATTATATCCTTCCCTGCCTTAATAAAGACAGTAGATTAAATGTAGTTAAGAATTTACTTGATGACTCAGGGTAATTATTTTATAATTACAGTTCTGTACTACAGTATGGAAACATTCCTTCCCCTCTCCCATCCTTGACTTGGTACTACGTGTAAGCCGTATCTTGCTTTTTGCCAAAAATTCTGGCAGACATCTATGTTGTCCTCATTGCTCCTATGTCTTTTCCTCTTTGACCTGTCACTTGTTATTGCTGTCAGACTTTTTTTTGTTTCTTTGTTATCCCATGGCTCATTTCTATTCTCCAGTTGTAAATTAGGATGGATTTGAGGATTATCAGGAGATCTCAGAAAACCAAACCATAAAACTATCAGAAAAATGCTGTCAAACACAGAAATTTGTTCTTTTCATTTTCACTTGAGAAAATAGTATGGGGACAAAAACCCAGTAAAAGACCGGGATCTGTCCCAGTAAAACAAGGAAGGTCAGTCATGCTGGAAGTAGAATCACAAAGGGACCCTGATCTGACATACAAAAAGCCATCCAGTACTATTCCGAGTATCTTGGACACGGGGAAATAAATGTGACCTTGTAGGTTATTGAGACCTGAGAATTGCCCTGTTGAAGAAAGAAAACAGACTTTAGAGCCTGAGACCAACCCTAAATTTAGGAGTGAATTTTTTAAGGAGCCACTCTCTTTGAAAAGATAAGGATTGTATTCCAGATGAAAGCAAGTCTAGCAAGTCAGTCAGCCCATGCAGGATCTTTTAGAGGTTATAACACGTTTCCTTGCACATCAGCATCCAGTCTTGGGTTTCCTGTCCATCTCCCATATCAGTATTTCAGATTAAAATTCCCTCTGATGAGCATGAAACTTTCACTGAGTCTGTAACCTTTGTTCTTGGTTCAGTTATGAGAAATCATGGCAGAGGGCAGTAAAGAGAAGTGGGACTTTCCCTATACGACAGTCACAGTAATAATGGGAGGATAGTGGCACTGGTGTTTTGAGAGGTTAATCACAGTGAAGCACCCAGACAGCCCTGAGAGTGGCAGGGAGAAGAAGGCAGTGTGGAGAAGCAACTGCCACTTGGTTTGAAAGGCATGAGTGAAATACGCTTTTTTTACTTCTTACTGTACCACAGAAAGATGACCCTTAAATAGGAGAGGTCACAAGTTACAATTTGAATGATAATAAATAGACTTTATAACTACTGTTTATTTCATTAATTTCACTTACAGTGCTTTCCTGATTTGTTCAAGATCACTTCAGAAGTCTGAGGTTGCTGTAAAGCGCTTATAAGTTTAGTGGTCACTTTAAGCACCAGTATCGTCACGTACGTTTGCCAAAGCTAAGTAGAAGATAAAAATCTGGGGGTGCTCTGGAAAGTGAGTGTGTGCTGCCCTGGATCCACACAGTTAATAACCACACACATACACACACACACATACACATACACACACACACACACACAAACATGGACTCCAGAAAGAAAGAAAGAGTACGCAGTCTGCGCTGTAAATCATTTTCCTATTTTTATAATATGCACATTTAGATATTTTGCTGCTCTAAATTATCCTGATCTGTTAAAGGCATACATCATGTTCTTCTCAAGCAAGTTGTTGTAAGAAATACTTAAATGTCTGAGGTGGATTACAGTACATTAGAGGTATATTTTAAGATCATATTTTTCTTTGGGAGCTTTCACACTCTATTAGAGAAGGTGCTATTAATCATTAACTAGGATGAATTGAAGAGCCATACTGAAATTGCAACACAAGGATTAGGTCTCTACTGGAAATTAGAAGATAGAGTAAGAAATTGTAATTAATCAGCCCCCAATTTTTGGTATCTCTGAATATGTATCTTTCTGAACCAAACTTCAGAATGGAGTGTTGCTGTTTTGTGTCAATAGCTGTGCTGTCTAATATTGGTAGCCACTAACCATATGTGGACATTTGAATACAAGTTTAAGTTAACTGCAGTTAAATAAATAAAAATTGTGTCCCTCAGTTACACTAACCATGTTTCAGGTGCCCAACAGTCATGTTTGGCCTAGTGGCTACCATATTGAATACAGATGTAGAACATGTCCATCATCTCAGGAAGTTCTATTGAATAGTGCTGGTGTATAGGATGATTTTCCTTTTTTCCTTCTACATCACCCAGGTACACATTAAAATGTAAGCCATTATGCCAACATTTGAGAATGGCATACCCCAATATGCTGGCTAGCTAAAATGGAAGACAGTTTATGATACAAACACATCTTTTTTTCCACCTTTTCTTTCCTGGACTTAAGATACAGTAAGGTTTAAATGCTTTCAGAATTTGTTCAGTCCTCACGGTTAGCTAGGTTGAGTATACCCTTGAAAAAGGAAATCCAGTTGCTGATTTTCCCCATACACTGGGATATTATTTATTGGATTCAGCCTTGGGGTATGATAATATACAATTTGGGAAATAAAATGAAAGAAAACTGCAGTCCCCTCCCCTTCCAGGTAACAGGAGAGCAGAGAGACATATACTTGTTTATGGACCATCAAATAGTTCCATGAATTAAAGATCCTTGCACTAAATTCAGGTCTCTTCTGTGAATTCCCAACGGGTATTAAATTTAAATACCTCTCAGGTTCTCACCATAAGGCCATTAGGACAAACATAAGATCTCTGTTGGTATAATTTCCTTTCTCTTCTTCCAGGTAACTGTATTTTGAAAAGGTAATCAAGATTAGGAATTGCCTTCATTCAGGCAGAGATGGGATTTAGTTAAATAGGTATAACCGATTAAGAAATGCTCTATGTATTTGAAGATGAGAAATCTACTAACTGGTCTGAGGCATCACAGTAATGTAATGGATGGTGGACAGACAGGTTCTAATCTGAGTACCAGCCTATTATAGCCACAGAGATGTTGAGATTTTGTGGAGTCTCAGGGTGAGCAAAAGACCACCAAGACTTAGCAGGTTTCTAGGGAGCTGTTAAAAAAAGAAATACACCAGAGGTTTAGCTGTGGATTAGTTGTGCCTTGAGCACTCAACAGTCAGGATTTCTGTCAAGATTTGAAAACAATGCCATCTGATAGTCACTAGCTTGAATTATCAGCAGGTCTTGGAAGCTTTGAACTTTCTGGTGATTATGTGCCCTTTCTCCAGTCTTTTGCCACCATATGTGCTTTTTTTAGTCAGAGTATGTTACATTAACTGGTTTCAGAAGTCTGGGTGACCCGAATATACAACTCTAATGTCTCAAATAAAGAACATAGGACTGTAATTGAATACTGCCATGTTGCATACTTGAATACTATGAATATTATGAATACTATGCAGTTACGATTTGACATATGGTTAATATGGTGTGTCTGGATGAGTTACTTAAATATGGTCAAGAACTTAAAAGGAACCCATCCATACAAATCACAATTACTGCTCCTGCTGACAGATTATCTGGGAGGAAATAAAAGGATATCTTAGGGAAGCCAGCTCTGGTGAATCTGTGGCAGAGACCCTGCCTCATATGACCTCTCAGACTGCCTAACATATTGACATCACTTCATGATGATGCTACCAAGTAGAACTTTACCTGGTCCCAAAGAAACTTTTCTTTTTTAGCACAGAAAATCTTCTGAGAAGGGTAAAATGCCCAGTACAATAAGCTAGTAAAAATTACTTCAACTAGATTGTTCTTGTACAAAGACCTTGCCCGTATCATCTAAACAATGGGTGGGAAATTAGCTGGAAAACTAATTTGTAGCAAGAGCATTTTATTTATTCTATTGCTCAGAATAGGGAGGTTCTGGGGTATAACTTAGGAGACAGTGACCGGGAGTTGCTGTAGGATTGCTCAGCATATACCATATCTGTGATTTAGCAGGCCCAGAGACCCTGTAAGTTAGCTCAGGGAATCAAGGAATAGAGGGAAACAGATTGTCTTACAAAACAGCCCAACATGTGCTAATATTAGTAAGCACCTTAATCACTTAGCTTTAAAAAAAAAGAGAGTGCCCTATTTAGTGGGAAAAGAACAAACCCATCCTTATATACCATATATATAAGGCCAGTCCATATACTCTATATTTAAACATGTAAAAGTTATAAATTAGAATAACAAATTGTTAAATCAAATTGTTCCCTGTAGACAATTAAATCTTCACAATTAAATTTTTTTAATGTAAATAAAATCATTGTTTTTATATTATTGAAAGTTGGCACAAGAAAATCAAAGACAACTAAATCTTTTTTTGCCCACCTTTTGATGTTCTACTGATGAGCCGACAATGTTTGAATAATAAATGGAACATTGATAATTTATAAATGATTTTGTATTTAGCTCATAAGATTTATTTCTTATCTTACATACATCAAAATCACTATTCTGGGATAAAGAAGATGTGGTGTGTGTGTATATATATATATATATATATATATATATATATATATATATATATATATACACACACACACAATGGAATACTATTCATCCATTAGAAAGAATGAAATAATGCCATTTGCAGCAACATGGATAGAACGAGAGTTTACCATACTAAGTGAAGTCAGAAAGAGAAAGACAAATACCATATGATATCACTTATATGTGGAATCTAAAATATGACACAAATGAACTTATTAACGAAATAGACTCACAGACATAGAGAACAGACTTATGGTTGCTAAGGAAGAGGAGAGGTGGGGGAGGGATGGATTGGGAGTTTGGGATTAGCAGATGCAAATAATTATAAAATGGATAAACAACAAGGTCCTACTATACAGCAAAGGGAACTATATTCAATATCCTATGATAAACCATAATGGAAAAGAACAGGTAATAGAATACATATACTCTATTATATATATAATTGAATCACTTTGCTGTATACCAGAAAGTAACACAACATTGTACATCAACTATACTTCAATAAAAAATAAATTAAAAACAGTTCCTCTTTTCCAGCTGCAAAAAAACCCCATCATTATTCTGTAATAATCAAGATATGCACATAACTTTTTGGCCCTGTGGTAGGCAGAATTCTAAGGTTGGCCCTACAACGTATCCTAGCCCCTAGTGTACCCGGGACTCCCATTTATTGCATTCAACCAAGGGCTAATCTAGCTTTGCTGTGAAGGTATTTTGCAAATGTAATTAAGATCTAGAATCAGTTTACCTTAAAATAGATTCTTTTTTTTTCAGACTAAAATCTAACTTTATTTATACATTTTCAATTAAAATAGAATAGGCATAAACCAAAGAGAAGGAAAAACAAATCAGGATGAAGTGTCACTGTCATTCTGTTTGCAGGGAGGGGTCAGGAAATGGAACAAATGAGCAGGATAGCATTCTAAGACATCCCAGAGCAGCTAGGTTACATGTAAGTGCCAAAACCAGGTATTATCCCACTTAATCTACACATGAAAAAGAAGTCAAAGTTTATCCTATTTAGTACAAGAATTTTTCCATTACATATATAGTGATTCATTTCTCAGAAAGTGACACCAGTAACTTTTAGAGGAAAAGTTTCCATTACACAAGGACTAGAAAATCTCAAATGCAACTAAGCAGCTGTGCTATTGCTCAATATGTACCGTTACACTGCTCTGGGCTAGTGTCCGTTTCAGTTTAACAGAGAACTGCATTTGGGGTTTTAGAAAGGCAGCAATAGTTTGGCTTTTATTCTAGATGCTTAACGTTGTTTGTTAAGGTGACAGTCCAAGCATATTAAGTAAAGGTAGTTAAAACGTAATGATAGTCAATATAGTCTCTTGCAGCCTACATACACTGTATAATAATGCTTACATGGAATGAAACCAGTGTTACTTAATTGGTGTTTTATACAAACAGAACTGAAAGAAAAAAGTAATCATTCTAAATGTACTATGGTAACAGTAAAAATGCACATATACCATAGAACTAAAGTGATATGAACAGCACTACCTGATACCCAGGATCGAAGGTGACTGGTTCCAACAAAGCTGAGCCTGTATCAGTCATCCTAATGACACGGGTTGTAAAAGCATCTGGTTTCCAGTAAAGACACTAGTCTATGAAAGTAAGTCTTTCAACTGTAAAATCAGGATAAGGATACAACTATCTTGAAGTCTGAACAAGATATCAGATCAAACAGTAAGATTCCCCAGCCCTGCTGTAAGACAGGAAGGTCCTCATGCAGCAAATGCTTGCTGGCTCCTAGAAAGCTTCATGTGCATAATAGAAAGGTACGTTGCCAGAGATGTAAACGGGAGAACTTCAGTGAAGTTTCTACTGTGCCGTGACTTCTAAACCTCAGGAATGGTGTGATCCATCAAGCTTTTCATAATGCTTGGTGCCATCCGTTTAATAATATGTTCAAATATAAAAACAGGCATGATTGTAATAGTAACTACATTCCCAGCTGTTGACAGTATGTCTGCGATTTGAGAGCCCTTCAGTCCAATGACATTCTGTCAGTTGACCTCACAGATGTTGTGTTCCGTGAGAAGACCGTTTCCAGCTGCAGAACTATGGATGTGATTTTTCCATTTTTAAAGACAAAGCCAACATGTCCAGTACTGTCCTTATGCATGGTAATTGTCCGTTCAAAGGGCCTGTCACGAATGGTCATAGTAATCTTCTCTACAAAAGCCTGCTTGAGCACCTTGTGTGCTCGGTTGGAGATCCAGCCACCACAGTTCTCCCCGTTGATCTGGAGCACCTGGTCCCCGAATCGCAGACCAACCAGCGAGGATGGAGAATTTGCCTGGATTAGCTGAACAAATATACCATTATCTATGGATTTAAGCCTGAGCCCAATTTTTCCATCTTGATCCTTACACAAAATGACTTCCCGAATCCCTTGCTTAACTTCTGCTCTGTGGATTCCAGTATCATTACCAGTTACAGGAGCCACCATACAGTTCATACTGGAAGCTCTTGCTACCAACTGCCCCTGACTTGGTGCTCCAGGGACCATGGCCATATTTGCACGTATTTCTTCTTCATTTAAACTAAGGTCCATGTACTGAGAGAGCTCCGGATACAGTTTAGGATAGAGATTTCCATCTTGAGAGATGGGAGCAGAAGCTTCAGATAGAATTGCTGGATTGGCAGGGTTTGCAGAAAAGGCAGTTTGAGCTTGCTGTTACATCTCCAGGCAGCTAGCTTTCTGCTCAGGACATAAAAAGTCTTCTAATGGAAATACCCATATAATTTGCTTCTCCTTAAAGAGGTCAGCCTGATGTAGATTGTAGCCCTCTTTATCTTCCAATCCAACATTTGCCAGTATCAACTGCTGCTTTCAAAATAAAAAAAAACCTCTGCTCAAAGTCTACTATGGTTAATTTAAAGTTCAGTTCCATAAAAACTGAATCACCTTGTCTACCTTCAGGTCTTCAAGAGATGGGTACAGAGACATTTTTGCAGGATTTTCCTCCCCATCAAAATCCACCCGTAATTGGCTGCTCTGTGGAAATGGAGATGGGCCCTCTAATTATCTGCTCTTCTGCCAGGTGGCAAGATGCTGAGCTCTGTCAGCAGAGGAAGCTGGAGGCACACGAGGCCTCAGGGACCCACGCGCTGCAGCCACCGCCGGTCACTGGCTCAGACTTCTGAGACCCAGAGAGAGGAGGACGGTGCGCGCCCGAGGACCGCCCGCGCCGCGCGTCCCAGCCTTCCGCCCGTGCCTTCCCCTCACGCCTTCCGTCTCCTAGAGAGATTCTTTGGGTGGGCCCGACCTAATCACATGAGCCCTTTAAAAGCAGGGATCAAAGAGAAAGTCAGAGACTCAAAGCATGAGAAGATTCATTGCACTGTTTCTGGCTTCTAAATGGATGAGGCCACATGACAAGGAATGCAGGCTGCCTCCAGAGCTGAGAGCAACTCTTAGTCCAGCCAACATCTTGCTATCAACTCTGTGATACCCTGAGCATGAACTCAGCCAGGTTGTGCTGGACTTCTGACCTGCAGAACTGAGTACTAACACATGAGTGTTGTTTTAAGCCACTGAATTTGTAATTTGCTGTGTATCAATAGAAAACCAATAGACCTTCATTAAAAGTTATACTGATGACATCTTTAGAGTAACGTGACTGAATGCCACTTTGTTTTTTAAATCTTGGTTTAACAATTTGTCATACAGAGATTAGAAAATCTTGTTGAGTTTAGTTTATTTTGAGCCTTGGGTCTAATCACTACAGTTAATAAAGAAATCTCAAAAGATATATAAATCTTGGCTAAACTTACTAAATAATGATACTTGGAGTTTTATTCCTAGCCATCCATTGTACAAAGACTTGCTGAAATTCAAGAAGCAAAGTTTATACGTCCTAAGGCTTGTTAATCAGTTATTATGGAAACTAATCAGAAGATATTATATTTTTATATTTGTAATAAATGTGTTCAAAATTAACTAAAATTATTTGCTTATAATATTTTAAAACAGGTTATAAAATTCTCTTGCCAAGTTTTTCACTTTTAAGACTGTGAAATCTGTAACCTATTTTCAGCAGCAAAATCATATGACATGAAGTATTTCCTAGTATACATATCCATTTGCTATTTTTGGTACTTTCACTTGAAAAGCATTTGCTTACTCGATTTTTTGTTTAACTTAACCTTCCTTTTGAAAAGAAAGATTGATTTTTTTTTAATTGAAAATAACTTCATGAAGTATACCCCTGCCAGCCAGTGGTCATCACAGAAAAAGAAAAGCTATTTGGAACTCATCTTTTCTGTAAAATAAATTTGGAACTCACCTTAGCTTCTTTGCCATGAAATAATCAGTGAACATCTATAAATACCAAAAGTTCTGATAAGCTACATCTTATTATGAAATACTATACTATTTTACTCTTTAAGAAAATGAATTCATAAATCCTTTTAATTGGGCACATGTAAACTGTAATGTGTCCAACAAGGACAAAAGCAAATACACAAAAAGAACACTCCATGAGGACATGAATAGTCTTTTCAATAAATGGTACTGGGTTTACTAGATAGCCCCATGGGAAAAAATGGAGTGTAACCATACATAAACATTAATTCCAAGTAGACATAAATGTGAAAGGAAACCATAAATCTTTTAGATGATAACATGAGAGATTATCTTCACCATCATGAGGGTGGGCAAAAATTTTGTAAGCAGACACACAAAAAAGTATTAACCATAAAAGAAAAGATTGATAAATTGGACTTGACTAATATTGATAACTTCTGTTTATCAAAGATGCCAATAAGAAAATGGAAAAGACAAGCCATGGAGTGGGAGAAGGTATTCATAATACATTTTTCTGGAAAAGGACTGACAAAGGACTCGTATAAAAAATACATAAAGATTAAAAATCAATAACAAAAATAGATAATTCAATTTAAAAATGGGCAAAAGACTTAAAAGTTGCTTCACAAAAGATGATTCCCCAATGACTAGTAAGTATGTGAAAAGATGATCCATCTCCCTGGTAATCAAGGAAATGCAAATTAAAATCACAGTTATATTATTGCATATCCAGAATGGTTAAAATTAAAGAAAATAATAATGAATATTGGTGAGTTATATGAAGCAACTGGAACAGTCATGACCTGCCGGCAGGAGTGTAAATTGGAACAATCACCTTGGAAAACAATATGCACTTATCCTATAACACAGTTATCCCATTTCTAGATATATACTCGCCAGAAGTGTGTACATATGTTCCTCAAAAGACATGTACGAAAGTGTTTAGAGCAGCATCACTCCCAAAACCCCAAACTGAAAACATCATAAATTTCCATAAGCATTATAATAAATGAATAAATTGTGACATATTTACACAATGGAATAATATGCAGTCACTAAAATGAACAAAGTACTTAGAACAACTTGGAAGAAATCTCACAAAACATAATGTTGAGAAAAAAACTTTGACACAAAAATGAGCATGGACTGTGTGATTCCATTTATATAAAGTTCAAAAGTAGGCAAAACGAAGCTATGTTGATGGAAGTCAGGAGAGTCTTTACCTTTGGGGGAGGTGGATGATAAGCGGGCAGGCACCTGAGGAGGCTTTTGAGCTGCTGTGGTATTCTGTTATATAGATCTGGCTGCATTCATTTTGTAAAAATTCACATATCATAGCAGTACACTTATGATTTGTGCACTTTAAGTATATTTTGACAAAGAGTTACTTAAAAAAAGAAGAACACCACCACAGTAATCATCCACTGTCCCCTCAATACCCCAAATACTATATATATCAGAAAACCATTTGGACTAAATGAGGATTCCAGGTTCAGTTGGGTATGAAAGGTCAAGAAAGCTTAAGTCCTTTCTGTTGGGTATGAAAGGTCAAGAGAGCTTAACTCCTTTCTATCTTACATCGAAATATATATGTATATAAAATATAAGAATGTTTTCTTTCACAAAGTTGCTTTGTACTCTTCCTGGGAATGGCACACTCCACTGTGTGGACCTTTGGTACATAAAGTGTAAGGGAGCTGTGGAATTGAGCATGCATACCACACTGGTACAGGGTGAAGGGTGGGGTGAGGGGCAGTCTTCTCACTAAATTCATCCCTCAGTTCTTGTTATTCCAAGTGCTTCTCTCTAATCCATCTCCTTCAGGGGTGTTACATCAAAAACAGAGGTCTACATTTTAGTGACTTAACAATTATATCACGCTTACTGAGCACAGTTTTATAACAAGAGGAAGTAACATATTATTATAGGTTGTTCTTTATGTATTATTTCTTATTATAAATGCATAACTTCTATTAAATATTTGCATTTAATTGAATCTGTCTTTCTACTCTACCTTAAATTTCTGAATCACTAATGACCTGCTCTGAAGACTGGGAACTCAGTAATATGTATCACAAGGATGTGGTTCAGCTTTCATTATGGACTTTTAAGGCTTTGATGACTGGCCTGAGGACCAAATTCTCATTTGCAACTTTGTTTGTAAGGAAAATATGTTCCACGTTTCACTGACCCATAAATGAACTTTTCAGAAGAAAAATAATTTGTAAATTAGGGATTCCTTGTGTAACTGAATTGTAGAAAATTTAAATATCAATAACAAAAATGTGTTTCTTGCGATTTAAATATACTTAAAATATATTTTAAATATATCACATTTAAAAATAAAATATATTTCTAAAATAGCACAGGAATGACATAAGTAGGGCCTATCTTCTGAGATTAAGGTAAATTAATTAATAGACCAATATGGAATGGAGATGATGAACAGTCAGGAACAGAATGGTAGACTAAAGTTGACAATTTTTCTCAATTCAAGGATAATATAAATTCAATACAAGATTACAAGTAAATCATTATTGTTAAAGTTAGAGAATAGTTTTAGACTCAGTGAAATAGCAAAATGAATGAAAAGCATCCTTTTTAAAGTAGCAGGTAGAGATTCAAGCCAGGCAGGTAACGTTCTTCCTTCTTAATATTTTATTTTATATAATACAGTAGGATTCTTTCACATTTAAAATCTCCTCAATTTCTTTACTGAAAATAATTTAATGTAGTTGTTTAAAGCAAAGTTTTTGAAATCAGACTTTTATTCAAATCTTAATTTTGCTACTTTCTAGTGGTTGACTTTTGATAAATTCTTTACCCCACTGGGTGTCAGTCTTCCCAACTGTGAATTGAATCGCCCCCATGGCCATTGTCAGGAATAAATGACACAGCCCATTTAAAGCACTTGGCACGATATCTGGTATATGGGAAATGTTCAATAAATAGTGTTCTCTGTAAATCTTTATATTTAGTGTGGGTTTAATATTTTCACTTTTGTTTATCATAAGGGGAGAACAAAAGGTTAACCTTGGATCATATGTTCTACTAATTGATATATAAATTATTGTATTCAGCTCTAGGAAAGTAAGAATCCTCCATACAAACACAATGAAAATCGTAATTTCATTCAGAAAATTGGTGGAAGTAAATGTCTTATTCAATAAACAGAAGTTTCTGTAAGACCAAGGTAACTCAATTATGTCTTCCATGCAGATGACATAGCTAAATGCACTTTGGAAAAATCAGCTTTACCATTTTTTTAAAAGAAGTTATTACACTAGTTATGAGGTGATAGCTCATAGGGGAGCCATTGATGTTGCTTCTTTTGCTTTTGTTGCGCTCTCTGAAATACATGATATACACCTTAAAATCTGCACTGTTAATAGATTTCAAAGAAAAAATGGGGAGGAAAAGGGAAGGATTTGTGCTTTAGTTCAGCATGTGGATGAGAACTGAGGGAAAACAGAAGTGAAAAGGACAGAGATGAGATACAGGGACAACCGTGTCCTGTAATTTTAAAAAGCCAGATGACAACTGGTAGAGGGTAAGTTCAGGTTTTCAAACAGTGCCAGGAGTCATGGTTTTAACTTTAAAAACGCTGATTGTACTCTTGGGACTAAGGGTTTACTTCACATCTGAGTATCCTTGTATATCTATTGTCCTGGGCCATCCAGCTCTCCTTGCCAGATGTTAATTCTACACCCTCTTCCAAGCTTCCTCTGGTTACTGAAACCACCCAACATCACACCTCTCCACGCTCTCTCTACTTTAGTCATCAGGAGAGTCCTTGATGGCCTGATACTCATTGGAAAACAAAATAATTCCATGGGTTATTTTGTTTTGATTTTCGAAATTAGAAGAGTTTAAAGGCTCCTGAGGTGAAGTAAGCAATAGAAAAGAATGAAAACAAACGTGTGAGGTTGGCATGGGATGACAGAATATGATATACTGAGCGTGATTTCTTTATCCTTATACTAGTCATGTGTGGTTGCAAGGAGAAGCTTTTTCGAACGTGCTAGAAGATTTCTTTTTTACCTGTGTGACGTTATTGAAGCTGAGATGTTTGTTTCCAAAACGATTTTTAATGAAGTCAACCCAAGAAGAACAATTTCTCATAATCAGATTAACACTCCATCATCTTTCTTAAAATAGTTCAGAACCACTTAAAATGGCTGGATCAGCGACTGACTGAGTATTGGAAATTTTGCTGAGTTCATCATTACACTTACAACAAAAGGTTTATTGTGGCATCAAATAGAGTAGTAAATACCTGTTTTCTCGTCTGCTCTCCACCTACCTCCTTTCAGTTTTTTTTTTCCATCAAATTGTCATTTGGCAAAAATAAACATTTTCCTTAATTTGAAGCCAACTCTTCAAGTACAGTCATTTTGAAAAATTCAACAGTATTATTATTTACTAACTAGTTATGCTCTATACACATACTTCTATCATATGCCAATCTGCAGATTGCAGGACAGTGCGGGGATGCTCCTCAGTGTTTACACATGAAAATGATTCTCTATCTAACCTCTTGCAACTGCAAAATACCACTTCCATCTAGAATGACTCTCCTGATGCTGCTTAAAGTGGAGATCAGGAAAGTGAATTCAGAGTGTGCTATGAGTTAGCAAAAATTTCTCAACTATCTAGGCAAAGTAATGATATAATTAGAGGAAACCATACAGCATTCTTGATTCCAGTTGAAATCTTATACAGCTCTGCTTAGATTAACTCCTGATAAAGATGAGATGGAAAGGATATAGGCATTTCTTTCATAATTGTAACTTTCCAAGATTTTTCTAAGAGCATTGTCCTGTGGGTCTCAAAAGAATTTGTGAAATATATTCATTCACTAGATATACAAGTATATGTCTATTCCTGTGTGGTAAATAATGGCATATTCGTCATCTTTAGGAAACAATGAAATTTCATTGGGTTACTCAAAATAATGTTAAATTTATGTCCATCTGATTCAAAAGATGTCTACGTTTACATTGCAGGAGCACAGTGATATCTGTGTAAAGTGAGCCCTAAAATAAGTCATTGTGTATAACATGTTGGGATGCTTGCTTCTTTGGGCAGAGGATGAGTTACATATTTTATCCATAAGTATAGTCTTGTTCCTAGTTAGTGCTAACTTGCTTTCGAAATCTTTTCCTGAAGATACATTATAGGCAATTCTAAGATAAACATATATATGCAAGCATGAATGAAAGACACACAGACAATTACTTATGTTTGGTCTGCAGCTAAACAAGTATTAGCAATTGCATTGGACTATTTAGGGAAAAGATTCATATCAGGAACCAGAGACGGCTCATTTCTCTCTGCACTGATTTCAGTGGTTGCTATGGGAGAAGGGCTTGCTCATAACGTTAACAGGCAATTCAGGTAATTCATTCTACATGTTAAAGTTTTTTTAAACCTCCATCCTCAATCTATTTAAATCTATTTTCTAACCCTATCTCCAAAAAGAACCCTTCATTTAAAAAAGGTCATGTTTCCATCTTCTTGGCCCTTTCTGACATACTTGATTATTTGTACAGAGGGCCAGCAACTTGATATTTCTTTCTTAAATTTCTCTTCCTTTTCAGTAGCAAAGAAATCTGGGATATCTCCATAATTATTTTACGATGTTTCCTTTAAGGAAAGAATTGGTATCCCTTTTCTACAAATATTACTCAGTAGAACTTTGGAGAGACATTCAATGTAGTTCTAACATCAGGTTCTTTCAAGTTTAAAAGAAACATATTTACCTTTAATTGCCCTCAGTTGAATTTTGTAGAGCTGACTATCTGACTTTCTGGAAATTTTCAGGTAAAATACTATACATGTTCCCAATAGGGGGAACAATTTCTGACTTGAAGGTTTAATTTGGTTTATGCACTACTAACTTACAAAGCAGCATATTCATTTATGTAAGGTGTTTTTTTTTCTTTTAAATAAGGAGTTAGAAATGCTAGTGAGCTGATAGTTTCAGGATCAAAAATTTTTCATTTTTATTTTCTTAAGTAGAGATTCTTAACCTCCATAATTTTTGGAGGTTGATTTTAACATTTTTGATACAGGTTTCTCGTACAAGTCACAGAGTTCTTTCCATAGAGAAATCTTAAAAGTTAATATTTATTTTAATATTTTGAAGATATCATGAATTAGGGGAATTATTTTAATACATATATATTTAATTTTATTATATATTTTAATTGTAATATTTCTGAGTTATTTACTGTGTACTTTTTCTTTTGACTTCCCAAATAGCAAACATCTGACAATGTCATCTACATTATTGCTATTTAATTCCTGCTCTGTATCTCACTGTCTACTCAACATTTCTTCTTGGATACTTAATAAGCATCTTAAATCTGATAATCTCAAATCTGAACTCTTTGATCCCCAGTTCTACCCCTCAAGCCCCATCCTCCTTTTCTATTTCGGTGAAAGACTACTTCTTCCTTCCAGGTTTTAGGCAAAAAATCTCAGACTCAGACTCATCCTTAACTTCCTCTGTCTCTCATATCCCACATTTCATCTATCAGTATATCCCTATCAACTCACCCTTCAAAATTTATTCAAAATTTTACCACTTCTCACCATCTCCACTGCTACAACTACCCACCAGGAACAAATCACCATTTTCCCTTACCTAGACTCTTGCAAGTCTCCTCAGTGGTCTTTTTACTTTCATCTTTGTATAACTATAGTTTCTTCTCAACACAGCAACTATAGTAATCCTTTTAAGAAATAGTAGATCTCGTCACTGTCCTGTGCAAAACCATCCAATGTTTATCATTTCACGTACAGTAAAAGCCAAGGTCCCTGCAAAGGCCTGCATGTTCCTCCTGGATCTGCCCACCCGCCCCACCGCTGGGAACTCGCCTTCCATTCCTATTCTGACCCTCACCAACTCCACTCCTGCCACGCTGAACTCCTCACTGCTTCTCCAACAGGCCAAGTATGCTTTATCTCAGGATCTTTGCATTTCCTCTTCTCTCTGTCTGTAATGTTCCACCCTAAATATCCACTGGCTCACTTTGTCACTTCCTTTGGTTTCTTATCAAATGTCATCTTGCCAGAGAAATCTACCATGACCACCCTATATAAAATAGCTCTCCCTTACCACCATCACCAATCTCTAACCCCTTATCTTGCTTTATTTTTCTTTGGATTGCACTTATTACCATCTGAACTGTTGATTACAATTTGTTTTGTTTGTCTACCTCCATTATATTATAAACTCCATGAAAAAGGGATTTTGTTTACTTTGTATGCCAGTACCTGGCACCTAGGCTCTCGACAAACATTAATTGAAAGGGTGTATGAATGAACTGCACAGTGCTCTGCTCAGTAAACACCACCTGGGCATTACAACACATGTTCTGGGTTGAAATGGTCATGTAAAAAGTATTGACTGGGCTTCCCTGGTGGCGCAGTGGTTGAGAGTCCGCCTGCCGATGCAGGGCACACGGGTTCATACCCCGGTCCGGGAAGATCCCACATGCCGCGGAGCGGCTGGGCCCGTGAGCCATGGCCGCTGCACCTGCGCGTCCGGAGCCTGTGCTCCACAACGGGAGAGGTCACAACAGTGAGAGGCCCGCGAACCGCAAAAAAAAAAAAAAAAAAAAAAAAGTATTGACCACAGCCTAGTCTGTCTTTAGAATAACCCCATTTTCACAGAATATTTATGTGAAACTTGGGTACATGTGGAATCATCAAACTCTTGGCTAAATAGGTCTTACTTTAACTACTAAAACAAAAAAAACCTGTGCTGATCATTATTGCACTAAAAATTTTCTTTACGTTCCCTATCATCATCACCCTCTACTAATATTTACGGTTCACCTCCTGTGTTGCAATCTTTGCTTGTCAGATTATTACTTGAGATTCTTGTACTTTGTCTCTAGAGAAGTGAAAATTGGAAGATTAAAAGATAAAGAAAATGGATACATAATACAGGTAATGATCAGAATTATTGTCACTGTAATTTTATTGGTTCAGAACAGACTCTGAAATATTTCTGGGGAGCTGTGTCACCTACCAGCATGTCATTCCTTATGCTTTCATTAGTCCTCCACCTCAATAATTTACTTTGTTCATTTCTCATTAATATCCAGGTGGTAGGATTATAGTTAAGAAATATGTTGAACATTTGATTATTGATCAACCTGATGACAATGTCAGGCCGCATAATATAATGAACCCATGAAAGAACACTCTGGTTCATTTTTAATAGTAAAAGCACTGTTTTATTACTGTTTTTATTTTTTTCTTGGCTTCTGCTGGGAGTATGTTCTAGTTTCTAGTCACCTCACACTTAATCCTTTTTAATCCCTTGGCAGTTTGACCACTCAAATATTTCATCTTACGATAATAATCCAAAATTCAGAGATTTACATGAAGACTCACAAAAGAAGAGTATTTTTTCTGTTTTTCATTTCCCAGGTTGTCCAAATTAGGTAAAGTGGTTTCTGTACTTAACACTGTACTCACAAGTGCCCGGTGTCCACTCAACCTAAAAAAATCTATGCTTGAAAGAGGGGTCCACCATAATAATACTAAAGGTGAAATAACAAGCCTAAAAATCTGTTAGCAATAGCCATGTCAGTTATTTACAATAAAGCAACTAATAGGCCTATTTAATTGTCTCTTTGTATTTTGCCTCAAAACTCCACTTTCAACATTTTGTTTAAATATCTTACCTAGGAATGAATTTATATTAACTATAATAATTTTTAGGCTTCTATAAACTTTAGGTTTCTATAAAATTTCTTTATTAAAAAATGCATACATGAGAGAATATGCCATCACGAGCAAAATATTCCACTGCCTGGAGTAAGACTTTCCTTACTTGGTAAGCAAATATATAATATCTACTTTTTGTTGTAAGAATTTCAAACACACTAGGAGAGCTTTAATTCCCAAACACAGAGGACTATTTCATTTACTACATTTATTACCTATGTGATTATGAAATAACATTGGAATTTGACATGTTCAAGAATAGGCACCCTTCTTTAGGTATAATTTTTTTTTTTTCCCAGAAGAGTCTAACTGGGTCTATAATTATTCATTTACAAATGAGATTTTTTTTTTTGGTCCCTCTACAAAGGATTTGTCAATATCTGGCAATATTTTACACTGTACTACGTTCTTACTGGTATTTATGTAAGCTAGAAACGAATATATCTATGATGCACTTCAGAGTCTAAAGTTGCTTGAAGAAGAGATTGGAATACTTTTTAAATGACCGAGTGCTTTCTAATATTGCAAACTAGAAATAGTTTTCTACACTTAAGCTTCCCTCAGATCATCAAATGCTGACAACTTTTATTCCCCTGGCTCAGCTATGCCTCAGTTCACCAAAGGATTAATGACTATTTTTTAAAAATGTTCTTCTGAGATCAGTCTAGGCTGGAGAAAAATATTTTACTAAACCTTCTTTGCCTTTGTAAGTAGTCTGAGGCTGCTAGAGAATGTATACCTGGGAGTTGGGACATTTGATTCACATCAGCAAGCCCTTTGGGATGAATTTTAAACAAGTCAGGACCTTGAGCTACAGGTCAAAGCCATTACTTTTCACATTTTGTAGGTGAAAAACAACTTGTTTTTTATTTTTAAAATGGTGTTTTGAGACACAGGTAGAACTTGGAATTAAATAAGATTGTGTTTGTGGCCACTTGTGAAGCTCAGACGTAGTTGCAGAAGCTTGAGAATGATGTGAAGGAAAGAGAACCAACTGAACGTTTCAATTTCTGTGAGAAGCAGTGTGATGTGAAAAATCGAGAGCTCTGAAGACAGACAAGGGAGTGTCTAACCTTGAACATTTAGTAGCTTAGCACCTTCCTTATCTTGGACAAGCCACATATTATCACCACCATAAGACTACTATCACTACTAGAACAGCTACACTTCCAATAACTTGCCCAATCACAGAGATTTTTTAAAAATAACTTCCCTATGTCTCAGGGTTTTTGCTTCTTTTTATTGTTTTTCCAACTGAAAACCTACCTTTTGTGTTGTTGTAAGAATTATAATTTTTATAAAGATGTTGGCATTTAGTAGGGTGTCAAAAAATTAGTACTCTTCTATTGTTAATGGTTGGTATTTGGACACATAAATAGTTCTTAAATCTAAACTTACTGAACTTAGCCCAAATGCATTATAATAGTGGCAGACAGCAAGAATTTTTTTTCACAATCTTAAAATTTTCTGAACTATAAGCAGCTCCCCTAGAGTTTAAGGCTACTTCTGATTATAATCCAGTTTCCTAAAGATTATCAAATGGAGCCATGTGTACATACTTGACTGGCAATATCTATTTGTTGAAAAGAATTTATTGACTCCACACATACACATAAAAATGCTGAAGACTTTTGATACCTATTTTTTTACTTAAGTATAGTTGACCTACAAGATTATATTAGTTTCAGGTGTACAACACAGTAATTTGATATTTTTATAGATTATACCCCATACAAAGTTATTATAAAATATTGAAGATATTCCCTATGCTATACATTAGTTTCTTGTAACTTATTTATTTTATACATAGTAGTTTGTACCTCTCAATTCCCTTCACTGTTTTGCCTCTCTCATCCTTCCTTCTGGTAACCACTAGTTGGTTCTCCGTATCTATGAGTCTGTTTCTGTTTTGTTATAATTGTTCATTTGTTTTATTTTTTAGATCCCACATGTAAGTGAAAATACACAGTATACTCTGTCTGACTTATTTCACTTAGCATTATGCCCTCCAGGTCCATCCATGTGGTCACAAATGGCAAAGTTTCATTCTTTTTTATAACTGAATAATATTCCATTGTAAATCTTGGTGAGGTTATTGAGAAAAGGGAACCCTTGTGCACTGTTGCTAGGAATATAAATTAGTGTAGTCATTATGGAAAAAGCATGGGTTCCTCAAAAAATTTGATCTTTTTTTTTTTTTTTTGGCTGCATCGGGTCTTTGTTACACTTAGGCTTTCTCTAGCTGCAGTGAGTGGCATCTACTCTTCATTGTGGTGCGCGGGCTTCTAGTTGCCATGGCTTCTCTTGTTGCAGGGCACGGGCTCTAGGAGCGCAGGCTTCAGTTGTTGTGGCTCGCGGGCTCCAGAGCGCAGGCTCAGTAGTTGTGGCGCAGGGGCTTAGTTGCTCCTCGGCATGTGGGATCTTCCCGGACCAGAGCTTGAACCCGTGTCCCCTGCACTACCAGGTGGATTCTTAACCACTCTGCCACCAGGGAAGCCCTGATATCTATTATTTTAATGAACATATGGCATTTGTAAAATTGCACCTGAAACTTTGATTTGTTAAATCTCCTAGAAAAATGGAACAAGTTTGGGAAAGAAGAAAATATTGTTTATTGTGTACCTTTTATGTCCCAGGCAACAAACTAAGCATTTGAATAGCATCAAGGCTAATACATAAATACAAAATGGCTTTATTTTTTTAACCACCAGCACTGAGTGTGCTGTGTGGAGTAGTCAGTCCATCCACAGTTGACAGGTTGATCACTGAACATCTCCAGGGAACACATTCACCTTGTAGTCCTCTCTCATGACCTCAGCTCAATCCATTTGTACAATTTATCTTCAATAACTTTCTATTATTAAACAATCACTATTGTTTTCCTACTCACCCCATGCCTAGGAGGTTCCACTTTAGTGGTTTGGAGGTTTAGAAGTGTGTGTATGTGTGGGGAGGATATTCCGGTTCCCAAATCTCAACCCTACACTCCCCCTAATGTGTACCTTTCTAGAAATGTTAGAGCTAAGTGGAGGGAAGGGGAAGGGAGGCAGTTTCCTTGGATAACCACCCATGACAAAACTACAGTCCTCCCTTTAATTAGTGCAAACTCCTCAACTTGCTCATTGGCTGTGGGTTTGATGTTGACATGTTCGCCCTATAGGTGAATGGCTCACTCCCGTACAGCTCACCTGGGCATTGGTGGCCCCTTCTAAAATTAAGCCACATATTTTCATCCTCCTGGCAGCCTCATACTTCATTCCTCTGAAAAGTACATGCCTTTGACCCACACTCCTATAGTCTAATGTTCAACCGTGGTTCCATGGGTTACCTAGTCTCCTGGTGAGTTCTCAGAACAGAGACACTTGTGAGTTCTCAGAACAGAGACATTGATATGACACTGTTTTTCTCTCTTACTTCTCTCAGGCTTCCCAGCAAACCTTCACCTCTCATGTTTTTTTTACCCATGCTTTGGTAACACAAAGAACAGGAAGTCTGATGGCTAAATAGATATCACACCAGAAAACACAATGTAGGTTCCTCATTTTACAGGTATCTCTTTGGGCCGCCCACATTGGTTTTCAAAAGGAAAAGCATGCCACCCACTCAAATGGGAGATGGGCATAGGGAATGGCTCCTTTTCATGAAATTTTCCACAATTTTCTGCATTCTTACAGAAATAAACAGAATCTCTCAATATAGGTTAATGACCTTACACCAAATGGAAATTATGGGGAGCCAAAACTGTTCATGTGCAGTTCTGATAGGTATATTTGAAAATGCCTCAAGTAGGAAGAATCCTTACCTAAAATCCCTGGACCAACCTTAGGTTTCAAAGCAGGTCTATGAACCCCTGAAATTATGTGCAATATTTTTTATGTGAATGCACACGTGTAATATCCTTGGGTGTTCCAAATGCTTTCATCAGAAAATTAAAATGAAATAAAACAAAACAAACCAGCAAAAATTCCATAATAATTGTTTGTTCCATAGCATTGGATGCATATTCTTTGAGAAGTTCTCCTATGAAGTCTCCTTTTTCTCATCCTAATACAGATATTATATAGCACTGACTTTGAGATTAAGAATTCTGGAAAATACTTAGAGGACGCTTCTTTTTATGTTGTGAATTAAATGCAGATCTTTGTGATTAAACAGTCCTCAGGACTTGGGCTGGCATCCTTTACAAAGGATATGTGGCTCCTGGAAGATCACCTCACTGCAGCTTGAAGCTAAATGCAACTAAAAATCTCTACCAGAATATGACAGAAGTTGGCATCATCTCTAAAGTCTAGATTTATGCACACTAATTTGATCATTATCTGCCATTACATATTTGAGGGCACAGATCCAAGGTTCAAGGCCAAAAACTTTGCCGAAAGTAGCTTGCGCCACAAACCTAACTGTGCAGGAAAGGATAAAAAGTCTTCAACAACTGTTCACCATTATTCTCATCTTAGATTTGTAATAAGAATCTATTGAAAACAGAGTTTTGTCTTATAAAAGCTATCCTTTTATATTCTTTAAATCTTAAAAATTTTTGAATAGCAAAAGCTTTAAAATATGTATGTATAGATTCCACATATAAGCAATATCATATGATATTTGTCTTTCTCTGTCTGGCTTACTTAACTTAGTATGATTATCTCCAGGTTCATCCATTTGCTGCAAATGACATTATTTCATTCTTTTTTATGACTGAGTAATATTCTATTATACATATATACATACATATATGTGCCACATAAGGTACAAATAGAACTTATTTACAGAAGAGAGACTCACAGACATAGAAAACAAACTTTTGGTTACCAAAGGGGAAAGGGTAGGAGGGATAAATTAGGAGGTTGGGATTAACATATACACATTACTACATATAAAATAGATAACCAACAAGGACCTACTGTATAGCACAGGGAAGTACACTCAACATTTTGTAATAACCTATAAGGGAAAAGAATCTGAAAAAGAATATATATATGAATATATATATATGAATTACTGTGCTGTACACCTGAAACTAACACAATATTGTAAATCAACTGTACTTCAATAAAAAAAGTGTATGTATATGTTAAAAATCTATTATAGAGATTGTCATTCTGCTTATGTCTTTCATTATTTAAGCTCAGACTCATTTACAGGTATCAATTTATTTATTGCATGAATCAAATTTCATTTTCATCGACAATACAGTAGATGTATAGTATTTAATTTAAAAAAAGAACCCTCAAAAGACATTTTCAGCCTAACTCAATCTTTTTCTTTTTTTGGAAAGAATTCTTTTTATTTTTTTCAATTTTTATTTTATATTGGAGTATAGTTGATTAACAATGTTGTGTTGTTAGTTTCAGGTGTACAGCAAGTTATACATATACAAGTATCTATTCTTTTTCAAATTGTTTTCCCATTTAGGTTGTTACTTATGGTGCGATTCTTTTCTTAATAGTTTAAGATAATTAAAGACTTTTTAAAGATAATAGCTTCAGAAATGAATTTAGTCCCCCCAAAACAACAGAACTATTTTAAACTTTCTTAAATTCAGGGTGCTTCCCTTGATTTTTTTTTTCTTCATCAGATGTAAAGTATTGCTTAAATTCACTTTAAAGGAGTAGTCAGCTGTGCTAATCATCTCTAAAGAAAAATACAGTGAAAGCTATAATCTGCTAACATTTAAAATTTTCAAGACAAAAGCAGTAGAATCATATACTTCATCAATATGAGACATATAACTCAATACTAATACTGTAAAGATGAGGAGAAAGAAAAGAGACTTCATTGAAATCAATATAATGACTAAATTATTACCTACTATAGGAGTGGTGGAATATTTCTGATATACCATTGTACATAATAAAACCTTTAATGTGAAATTAGGTAACACTGGTTACCAAACTTCTTCCATGTAACCTAACTACACATTTTACTCCAATTTGCAATCACTACACATTCAGCAGTATCTCCCAGACACCTCACTGCCAGAAATCATGCAATTATATAATATTAGGAGTTGACCTTTTGTTATGTAATCCTGCCCTCATCCATTGGAGATGAGAAAGCTGAAAATAACATGAGCACTGGATTAGCATCAGATCTGATATAAATCTGTCCTTCTGATAATCACATGACTTTTTAAATTCAACTTCATTTCGTTGCATCTCTGTTTTCTTGTCAAATTTGAGAAGTGTTATAAGGATAAAATGAGATGACATGTATGAAAGTACTTTGTAAGTGTTGAAATCATTGTTTTTTGAATTATGGAACACCATGTGTCCCTGCATGGTGTGCAGTTTGCATGTATACACACACCACTAAGGGAACTCAATTAGGGCAGATTCTCTGATGCATCCCAAGGGACTTGAAAAAACAGCACTGGAATTTGTACCTAGTCCATCAACTTTAGTTCCACTCCCAGCAGTTATGGTCACTACTTGAGTGGCTCAGGAGGAAACCTTCCAACAAGACAAGAAAGATATGGAGAATCTTTACCCTAGTTTAGTATTTAGCCAAAAGATAATTAAGAATTATCTTATCATTTTGTCTCTCCAGAATCTGCAAAGCCTGGAACCTACTTTTCCCAAGATCCGATACTAGTTTAGGTTTCACCGTTGAGAGCCACCACACAATAACTGTAAGGTGAAAGAGAATCAGAGCCATTTCACTCCGGCAGCAGTAGGCCAGCGAGCAAAAGATAGATGTGACGTTTTTTCAGTGGCTTCAGGTGTTCTGTGAATCACCTGTGTCAGTGCTACAGGCAGTTGATAGGTCTGATCATTCTCTTTGCCATTGTCTACAACTTCCAGATTTCCTGAAAGTCAGTGATGCCTTTCCTGACCTTTGTTTTTCTAGCTTTTCTAATGCTTTTGCATGCATGTAATTTATTGTATTAAATCTCTTCCTGTTTTCTTTACAAAATCCTAACTTTACCAATGGGATACAGTATCCCATTTACCTAGATATTCATGCGTTCTTTATCAATTACCAAATTACTGCACAACACATAACCCCCAAACTCAGTGGCTTAAAGCAACAACAATGGTTAAACTAGAAATCAATTAAAAGGATATTTACAAAGTCTCCAAATATTTGGAGACTAAAAGACTTCTAACCAAGCCATTAGTCATAGAAGAAATTGAAGTAGGAACTAGAAAATATTTTTATCTAAATGAAAATGAGAATACATCTTTGCCAAAGTAGTCAAACTTGTGAGATTCAGATAAAGCACTGCTTAGAGAGAAATTCATAGAACTAAGTGCCTGTATTAGAAGAGAAGGAATATTTGAAATCAATGACTTCAGCTTCTACCTTTAAATATTAGAAAAAGAAGAGCACATTAAATTCAAAGTAAGCAGAAGAGTAAGTAAAAAGTTAAGAACAGAAATCAATAACATAAAACACACACATGAAAACAGAAAAAAATCAATGAAACAAAAAGCTGATTCTTTGAGAAGATGAGCAAAATTGATCAATGTCTAGCCAGACTGATTGGGAGAAAAAGGAAAGAAGGCACAAATGACCAACATCAGGAATATTAGAGGATGTAACTACAGACTTAATAGATGTTTAAATGATAATAAAGAAACATTATGAACAACTTAATGACAATAAATTTGATAATCTAGGTGAAATTCATTGACAGGCATGAACTAGCAAGGCTCATCAGGAAGAAATGGTTTCTTTAATTTTTTTTAATTTATTTTATATTGAATATTGGAGTATAGTTGATTTACAATGTTGTGTTAGTTTCAGGTGTATAGAAAAGTGATTCAGTTATACATATACATATATCTATTCTTTTTCAGATTCTTTTCCCACATAGGTTATTACAGAATGCTGAGTAGATTTCCCTGTGCTATACAGTAGGTTGTTGTTGATTATCTAATTTATATATAGTAGTGTGTATATGTTAATCCCAAACTCCTAATTTATCCCTCCACCCACCCCACCAGGAAGGAATGGTTAAACAGAATAGCCCTACATTTATTAAAGATGTTGGCTTTGTAGTTAAAAACTTTTCCACAAAGGAAACTCGGGGCCTGAATTGTTTCACTGATGAATTTGACCAAATATTTAAGAAAGAAATAATAACAATTATACATAAATTCTTCCAGGAAAGTTAGGAAGAGAGAATACTACACAAAACTCATTCCATGAACTCAGTATTTTTCTGATTTCTAAGACAATGCAAGAATAGAAAAGCATGGACTCACCAACCTCACAAAAAGAGGTGAAAATTTTCGTAACTTTTTAGCAAATCTATACCAATGGTTTATAAGAAAAATAAAACATGATCAAATGGAAGTTATTACAGGAATACAGGTTTTGTTTAATATTTAAGAATTAATCACTATAATTCACATGTCCGCAGAGTAATATATACATAATCCCCTCATTAGATGCAGAAAAAAGCGTTTGACAAACCTGTCAGCAAATAAAAAATAGAAGGGACTTCCTTGACCTTAACGAAGAAAGACTGAATACTTTACCCCAAACATAAGGAACAAGGCAAAAATGTCCACTCTTATGATTTCTGTTCAACATTGTGCTGACGATTCTATTCAGAAGTAATAGGCAACAAAAAATATATATATAAAAGTATTTAGATTAGAAATAAACAAGTAAAACTATACTTACAATCTGATTGTATATGTAGAAAATAGTAAGAAATTTATAAAAACGATAGTGAGTTTAACAAGGTTGTATATTACAAGGTCAACATAAAGAAATCAATTGTTTTTCCATAAACTAACATCAAGCAATCTGAAATTGAAATTTAAGATGCCATTTTCATCAAATTATGAAATTCTTGGGGATAAACTTGTCAAAAAATATGCAAGACCTGTAACTGAAAACCACAAAAACTTTACTGTGACAGAGTTTAAAAAAACCCAAATAAATGGAGAGATGTACTGTGTTCAGGAATAGAAAGCTCAGTATTATTAAGATATTAATTTCCCCTTCACTGAATCTATAGATTAATTATAATCTCCACCCACTATCAAAAAAAATCTGAGCATCTTTTTGTAGAAAATCACATACTGATTGTAAAATTCATACAAATGAATTTGATCTATAAAATTCACAATTATTTTGAAAAATAACAAGCTTTTAGACTTAAAACCTAATTTCAAAATTAATTATAAGGTAACATTAATTAAGACAGTGTGCTATTGACATGGGAGATCGATAAATACGTCAATAGAACCGAAAAGGAAGTTCAGGAAAAGACCTATACGTATATGGTCAATTGATTTTCTTTTTGTCAAATTATTTTTGGCAGAGGTGACAAGAGGAAAGAATAACCTTTTCAATGAATGGTGCTAGGACAATTGGTTATCCATATGCAAAAATATGAACTTTGATCCATACCTTATAACACAAAAAAATTCACTCAAGATTAATCATTGAGGGCTTCCCTGGTGGCACAGTGCTTGAGAGTCCACCTGCCGATGCAGGGGACACGGGTTCGTGCCCAGGTCCGGGAAGATCCCACATGCCGCGGAGCGGCGGGGCCCGTGAGCCATGGCTGCTGAGCCTGCGCATCCGGAGCCTGTGCTCCACAACAGGAGAGGCCACAGCAGTGAGAGACCCCTGTACCGCAAAAAAAAAAAAAAAAAAAAGGATTAATCATTGATCTAAATGTAAAAATTTTTTTCTATAAAATTTCTAGAAGAGAACATGGGAAAGTATTTGTGACCTGGGGCTAGGTAAAATCTTTTTAGATCCAACAGTCAAATCATAATTCCTAAATCAGTATGCATTTAGATGGTTAATAGTAAATGGCTGCAAATTGGCACAGGCCACTGAGGGTGGTGGTGAGAAAAAAATTAAGGAAAATCTTTATAAAATTTTGCTTTTGATTCTCCCCCTGTTAACTCTGGATAATTGTTGCTTTCTCTTTGTTACTGGAAATTGGCAGCAACACCCCAGACTGCTGACATTGATTCTGATGAATTAATAACCAGGGAGGGAAAAATCCCTGCTGAGGTGATGGAAACATGTAGATTGTCTAGGCTCTTGCTCCTTTCCTACTTCCCTTTCCACACTGCAGAGCTGGAATTCATTTCTCCCTAAGGGTTTACAGATGAAACTGTGATTGGAAAATTTGCCTCATATTAAGCAAAATAAAATATGTTAATTGAGACTTTCAGATTGTATTCAGAAACAGAATCCAACTAATGTATTCCTTGTAAGAGATCTACTTAAAAACACCAAACAGAGTGAAAATAAAAGGATGGAGAGATATATACCTGGTAAATAAGACTAAAAAAAAACCAAAACACACACCTGGGGAAGCAATATCAACACCCGATAAAACAGATTTTAATATAAAAAGATATGATAAGGGTATTATTTCGGTAAAAATAAAACAGGACAAGATGATATATCTGTCATAAACATATGCCCATCTAATTCAGTGGACTCCAAATATATAAAAGCTACAACTAAATAGCAGGAAGACAAATATAAATCAACAATCTTAGTTTTTTGTTTCTAGAATAATTTTCTTAGAAACTGATAGAACAAGTAGACCAAAAATAAACATGGATAATGAAGATTTGAAGAATACAATGAAAAATCTTGAGCTAGTATATATATCTATCTGTCTATCATTCCTGCTTTATTCAACGGACATTAAATACAGATCTTTTCCGTAACACAAAGAACATTAAAAAATAGATTATGTATTAGGTCATAAGAGAATAAATTCCAAAGGATTAGTACTTTTTTCTTCTACCAAAATGAAGTGAAATTAGAAATAAATAAGAAAGAGCAGCTAAGAAAAACCCATATGTTTTTCAATTAAATAACATTGCTAAACAGTCTTTGGCAAAACTAGAAAATTATAAAGGAAATATAAAGAGTTACAATTTAGTAATGAAAAAATAATACATAGATAATTGTATATTTGTATAGATATGTAATAGTTATATATTTTATATTGTGTATTAATATATTATATATATTATATAACAATAGTTTATATATATATATGTGTGTATATATATCAGCATTTGTTGGAAACTGCTAAAGCCATACTTGGAGGAATACTGATAGCTTTAAATGCTTTTATCAGGAGTTAAGAAGGATTAATAAGCTAATATTCAGCCCAAGAAGCTAGAAATAGAACAAGAAACTGAACTCAAAGAAGAACGTAGGAAATAAAGCCAAGGGCAGAAACAAATAAAGAATAAATAGAGAATATTAACAAATTCAAAATCACGTTTATTAAAAAGATTAATAAGATAGATTGCTGGCAAATCTGATTAAGAGAGAAAAAAGAGAGGAGTAAAAAGGGAAAAGATTCAAAAAAACAAACTACAGGACGGAAATAGAAAATCACCACTGAGACACAAAGATTAAAAGAAAAGCAAGAAACTATTAAAATTCACCAACACATATGAAAACTGGATCACATGAATAAATTTCTAGAAAAAAAATACTAAAAATTGGATCAAGAAAAATATGGAACTCAAATAGACTAATAAGTACTAAACAACTGCAGTGTTAATGAAAATATTTCCCTTTTAGGACAACTTAGATCCATTTGGTTTATAAATTAATTCAGCCAAGCTGTAAATAACTAGTTAATTACTGTCTTATAAAAAATCATGAAAGCTCTACAGCTCATCTTATTAGTAGAGATTTCATAAGGTACAACCTAATATTAGGCCTGTGAATATATATTCAAAGTCACACAAATAATACAAGAAAATATAATTTTAGGTCTATTACACTTATGAACCTAGAAACAAAATATATAGGTGATAAAATTCAAAATGTTATTAAAAATAGTATAACATTATCAAGTAGTGTTAATTTCAGTATTCAAGGATTTTCAGCATCAATTTGTCCTTATAATTTATCACATTAATAATCTAAAGTAGGGATTCATAAACTACAGCCCATGGGTCAAACCCAACCTGTAGCTTGGTTTTATATGATCCTTGATATTAGAATGGTTTTTACAGTTTTAAAGGGTTCTAAACAAACTAACAAAACAATGAATATGTGACAGAAACTGTATGTAGTCTGCTACCTAAAATATTTACTATATGGCCCTTTGCTGAAAAAGTTTGTCAATCCTTAGTCTAAATGATAAAACTAAGGAATATCTCAATCAATATAGAAGAAACATTTGATATTTATGATGAAAATTCTTGGCAATCCAGGAAGAGAAGGACATTTTTTCAACTTGGTAAAATTTTTATATAAAAAATATTTGTGGCAAAGCTTAAACATAATGGAAGAAATAACGGTGTACTCACTCTTTTTAAATTCAAGGGCTAGAGAAAAAAGTATATTATCACTGATTTAACATGATACTGGAATTCTAGGTCCAAGCCATAACGAAAGAAAAAGAAGAGGCTTAAGTATTAAAAGGGAAGAGAATTTCTTATTTACGGATTATATGATTATTTACCAGGAAAAAACTAACAGAAGAGATGGATTATTTGAAGAAGTGAGAGCTCAATAAATTTTCTGGATATAAATCAGTTACATTGAATTTGTTGACACCAGCATAATCACTAAAAAAAAAAAATTAAAAATAAGGTACTATATATAAAAATAAGTTCAAATAGAAAAACTAAGAAGCATCCTAAATATAATGTAAATCAAACATGTATGAGACATCTATAGAGAAAAAATTTAATTTGGAGACTTTTATGCTCTTGGATGCGATGAGTTAATATTATAAAAACATCAAACATCCATAGATTAATTTATATATTCAATGTTATCTAAGTCTAAATCCTAGTAGCTTTCTTTGCAGAAACCAAAAATTTTCTCTATATTTTTTTATCCCAAGGAAATTCTCAACTTGAGCCATAGGTAACACACTAGGGCCGTTCTTTGCAACACTATTTGTGGAGGTGAAGAATTGGAGTCCCTCTGGTCCCAAACTAGGAAAGTCAAAGGAAAAATGGGAGGAATACACACCGTGGGGTCTCACGTAGGAGACAGAACCAACGGAGAACACATAGCAACACGTGTGACTAACTTTAAAGTTATGGTGCTGAGGGGAAAATAAGAGATAAAGACAGCAAAAGAAAAAGTGAAATATGTAAAACAACACCATTTACATAATTTCAAAATATACATAAATTTTGCACCAACAGAATGAAACAAAAGTAAACACGTTAAATTGATTTAAATGGTTGCCTTTGGAGTACTGGAGAGGAGGGACTTGGGAGTGGGGACATAAGAGGAAACAAAAATGTAAGTAACTGAAGTAAGAGCAGGATATTGCACAGAACCACTGGTCATGATGCTGTAGCATGAACTGAGGAGTTTAAGTCACCCAACTCTCTGAGCCTGGCATCCAAAGGAGATTAAAATAAACAGCCAAAGAAAAACACAGGGAAGAAGGTACTATTTAGAAACCAATGACTGTAGGTCATTAAAAGTCTATATACATTGTGGTCATCCATTTACAATGCTTGGTGTCAGTTTATTTATCTCTTGTAAAAATAAAATACAGTGTGTGTGTGTGTGAAAAAAAAAAAGTCTATATACATCTATGGAACAAAAGTGACTGAATTTTTTCCCTCCTTTTCTGTTTAATTTTCAGGCTCTCCTTTTCCTTGCTCTTTCATCTGAATTTATATTTATTCAATTTTCTTAAATTCTAAAATAAAATGATGTAATAACTCTTCTTTGACCCTAAGCCACACCAGGTCTATTCTCTTCAAAGATTCTTAGAAAAGCAGCTTATGCCCAATGCTCTGTTTCCACACCTCTTATTTACTCTTTAGTCATTGTAAGTGCGCCACCAATCTCTGACATACACGTTGACATTGATATTTTTATATTTTAATATATTTACATATTTAATATCTAATGTATTTTATCTATTGAATTTACTGTGTTTTAAATATATTAATATCACATTTGATATATTTTTTCCTATATAAGAGGTTCCTTAAGGCCACCTCATGTAATAATTCATCCTTTCATCCACTCACACATCTTAGCACAGTGCCTTGCAATATTAAGTATCTCAAAATAGTAAATGAATAAACAGAATTTTGATTTAATAAATGTAAAAGGGTTCAGTTTTAGACAAAACTGAGAAATTGGCACATTTTACTTTTAGAGTCCCAATTTACCTTTTTTTTTTTTTTGTCTTTTGTCATAGGCATACAGTCTGGGTTTATATGTTGGCCTCATCACTCATGGCCTACGTATGTTGAAATGTACATCATTGGGGAAGACATTTAGCCACTCCAAGCTTCCATTTCCTCATCTGTAAAATAGCAAATGCAGAGTATCTATCACATAGGGCTGCTATGAAAATTTAATAAAGTAAGACTTTATGTAATTGTCTGGCCCACCATCTGTAAGAGCTCAAAAATAATTGCAAGTACAGTTATTACATAGCCGTCCCTCAGGTCCTCTTCCTACTTTCTTTCTTCTTGTTCTCTACTTCTTCCCCATCAAAATTGGAGATTATCACATCTCAGTTATTTAAATCATGAGACAAGGATAGCAATCTTCATCCCGACTTCCTCGGAATGTCAGTACTGGAGTCTAGATTGTGATCTGATAGACCAGATTGTGATCTGATAACAAGGATTAAAGCCAGAAAAGGTCTATCTATCAAGACAGTCAATAAACTGGCTTTGCAGAGTTAGAGGGGTGAAGACGCTTTTGGTAGAAATCAGGCAGACATTTTCCCAGGCAGTAGAGCATAGCATTGAAAGATTTTGAAGTAGATGGCACGCTGAAGTTTGGACACAGTAGTCATTTACACTAGAAACTTGGGGATTGATTTAAAGTCCCATGAGGACTGTATATGCACAAGGGTGGGCAAATCCATCTTAGAGAGAGACAAAGACTTATGCATCGTAAGGGGAAACAACAATATAGATTCTTCCTTTCCCTTTGCTACCAATAATATAATATAAGAATGTATCATTCTGCATGAAGTCCATGTCCTTCAGGTGACGTTAACTCACTCCTAGCTCCAGGAGAAGGGTTGACTGGGTTAAAAGTGGTCTCATTTATTTTTACGTCGTTAGGGTGACTATGAAGCAATACGTGGTATTTTCCTGGCCCAGCGTAAGGGTCTGGCTCAGTAATTCACTTAAGACCTTCTGTGCTAATAAGAGGCAAGTGAAGGCTTGCTGGAGATTTAGGGAAAGAGGTTTTCTCATTCTCATTTGATTTGTTACCAGAAACCAGTCCACTCTACAGTTTGGGATGATGTGGTGTGGGATGTGAATCCTAGAAGTGCTACAGCCATTTTTCCTTTCTGTTGAGAAGTCAGCTACAGCAGAGAATGCTATGTGATCACCAAAACCTGTTTCCTGTTCCTTCTTGAGGATACAAGATGATTTCCATACCCTCTGCCTTTAGGGATATCACATATCCATGTGACTAAATTCTGGTGACTGCAATGTAACCTGAAGTGTTTGCATCACTTCTCAGCAAAGTGATAAGATGTAGGTATCCTCCCCCATGCTCTCTTCGCCTGATTGTAGAGACCTCTGAGGACTCAGAAGAGAGTGGAACCACACATTGGGAGGAACCTTCGTCCCTCAATGACAACGTAGAAGGCTGCTCAATCAGAAACATTCACATTAGATGATGATGTGAGCAGGAAATTAATCTTTATTGTGTAGTCTCTAAGAATTCGGGTCTTACCTGTTGCAACAGTGAATTAAATTATTTGCCTTAGAATTCAGCTGATGCAAGAAAGACAGAATAGAAATGGAAAGGCAATTAGGTCTCCGATAATAATCTTGAGCTGCTGAATCAAACAATCCCTGAAACTCAAATTATCCTGAATCTTCCAGTAATGGGAACAAATAAATTGTCCTTACTGTTTAAATAGTATGTGTTGGGTTTACTGAAAGCTTATTTCATGAAGAATAAGATGAAAACCAATCAGTAGACACAGGTTACAAGACTAAGCCGAGCCACAAAGAACAGGGCAAAGAGATATACTGAATAGAATTAGGATGCAAGATGAGCAGGGTTCTAGCAATAGAGCAATACAGCCAATTTGATGCTGAACTGTCATGCTATGAATCCATGGATCTTTGTAATATTTTTTGCCTTGGGCCAAAGTCATCCAATAGACTGTGTTAGAGCTGAGCCTATAGGTGAAGGTTAAGTAGTCCTAGGTATAGGGAAGTGTGTAAGCAGGGAACCAGCTTCCCACTATACCAGACACGTAAATCAGGAACTGGCTGGCCTGCAGCTAATAGAAGTCTACTTCAAGTAGCTGATAAGCATAGAACATCCTTTTTAATGTCTGTTCTGCCCTAGTGAAGAGGTAACCTACAGAGCCCTGCCAGGCCATCCCCTTAATCTCTTCTATTTATCCTTTATATATCCTTTCCTATATTGGTAATTTTGAATATTTCACTCTCTCTCTGATATTCTGTACATATTTTCTGATACATTTGATTTTTTCATTAGTAAAGTCTATATTTTAATATTTAAGTCCCTTATATTATATACTGGTATGCATATCTCTGCTTCCTCTATCATTTTGGCCTCTAGTAATACTACTTATGAGAAACTATGCCCTTGTGATACATGCTTTGTATTATTAAAAATGTAATATTAATATTAGTGTATCTATAGTATCAATAATATCTTTCGTTAACAATGAAAAAACCTTGATTATTTCAAGTAATCCCTAGGGATAGTGCTTTTTGCATACTCAAGGAGAATGGGTCATCAGTAATGAAGATCTTTATATCAATAAACAGCATAATTTATCTGAGAGAATTAGATCATATTTTAAATCCTATTCTTAAACCTAATAGGTTTAAGAATAAACCATGTGACCATGGTGAAGTGAGACAAAAACCAGTTCATAATCATGTTTGAACACAGATACACATTAAGTCACTATGAAAACTCCAAAATGAGCAAATACTTCTCTCTCCCAGCTGACATGAGTGACTGTAACTTTTAAAATGTTAAACGAATTATAGCTTTAGCCTCACTCTTCTGGCTTCTAAGATAAGATATCCAATCATAGAATTACTCTTTCTTTCTAACAGCTTCCTTGAACCCTCCCCCAAATCACCTGCCACAAGCCCTAATAGAAATGGGTCTATCTTCTCCTTAGGTCTATTGTTTTACCTGTAAATTATGATGAATTTTAGAGTTCTTAAAATATTTTTAATTGTGTTATCTGTGATTCTAGTAGCTCAGCATATCTTTATAATTGCAGCTGCAAAGTGATCAAAATAATAGCTCTCTACTGTGGTCCTAAGGAAGGACTGAAAAGGACCCAAATTCAAACTTTTTCACAGTTAATCATGAAGAGAATGAGGAGATAAAATCACTCTCAAATATTTGAAGCTCAGTAAAGCAGAATTTCTCATACAGTCATCTGAATTTGTTGAACACAAGGGTAGAAATAGAAATATAATTCAAACAATAGCCCAGACTACCTTTCAGTAAGTCAAGGAATATATTTTGAGGATTTACCAGTGACTAGTTTTGTTCTTGGACCTCTAGCAAACTAGCAGGTATTAGATACAATCTCTCCCCTCAGGCAACTTAAGAACTTTACTAAGTAACGCTCCTACTGGGGGAAAAAAAAACCATAATGTAATCAAATGAAAAATTAGACCAAACATAAAAGAAATGAATTGTTTTAGACAAAGCACAGACTCTCTAGGAACCCGAGGGGCTCATCTGTCTTATAAGAATTATATATTTTTCCACACCTGCAGAATCTGGACACTGTGAGTTCAGCAGGTTACCATGAGTCAGATATCATTCTACATGCTACCCATGCAAAGAGCTTAACTATAATCAAAAGAAAAAATTTGACACATTGAAACGATTACATGATAGTAGGCAGTTTTCTAGATCCTATTACTGAATAAACAATTGTTTAAGGAACCTGTATATTACTTTCATATATAATGCAAAGAATATTTCATTCACGTGATTGTTTTTTATATTGAAGGACTAAAATCCCAGATGGATGTCTAAATAAATTTTCAATAGAAGAACAATATATTCTGGTATACTATGATGGATTTGAGCAATCTGAATGGGACCTTGACTAAAAGCTGTTAAAATAAAGGAGTTGTGGTAGAGGAAATCTTAAAAATTAGTCTTAAGTAACAAAGAACAGTTCATTATTCAGCTCAACCAAATACAGGAAAATACTATTTTATTTTTTACTATTCTTCAATTTCCAGCTAAAGATCTTAAAGACTGAAATAAATGTTTTTAGAACATTTTCCAAATATCAGCCTGATAAATGGAATTTTGACAGCAAAAACTTGATTCTAAAACTAAATAAAAAAACCTTGATCTACACTGATTCATGAGCTTGTCTTCAACTAGTACAAAGAGCAGAAAGCACTGTAAATCATACTGTACGTGGTGAAGCTGATTTCATTATTGAAGTTTTCCAATTTTCCCATACATAAATGGAAAAGTTATTTAAGAAATAAACTGCAAAAAATTAATATTTAAGAAATAAACTGCAAAAAATTAAGTTCCACTAAGATTTTGGAGTATCAGTATATCACATTGCTGAGTTCACACTTCTTTAATGAGACAGAATATTTTACAATTTGCAGAAGAGCTCTGTTACCTATTATTTTCCTAAGACAGTGGTCTTACTGCTTGTGAACACTGCCTGGTTTAAAGAATAGAAAAGGGTGAGTGTAAGGGTATTTGTTCAGAACTGGAGGAATTCTGCTTTCTAAAGGAAAGGGCTGCTGAATACTTGGTTAACTTGAAATCATGGTAGCTCTTTTCCCACTCGGAAGCAAAACATTTATTTTCCCATACATTTAGCTGAAGAAACAGCTAACTCCAATATTTTTCTTAAAAGGAAGTGGTAATTGTTGCTATTTCTATTCTTGTTATACTTCATCCTTTGAAGGAAGGTACAATGGACGGAATGTGTACCTCCAAAATTCATAGGTTGAAGCCCTAATCCCAATATGATAGCATTGGGAAGTGAGAGGTAATTAGGCTATAGAGACTGAGCCTCTTATCTCGTTTACAAGCCACCAGTTTATGGGATTTTGCTATAACAGCCAGAGCTGACTAAGACAAAGGGTACCCAGAGCTAGACTAGTACTCACATTGAGGCCATGCTCTTCTGTTAAACATAATTCCACAGACAACCAACATCAGAGAAGGCCACTCTGTGACCATGGTGAAGTGAGACAAAAACCAGTTCATAATCATGTTTGAACACAGATACACATTAAGTCACTATGAAAACTCCAAAATGAGCAAATACTTCTCTCTCCCAGCTGACATGAGTGACTGTAACTTTTAAAATGTTAAACGAATTATAGCTTTAGCCTCACTCTTCTGGCTTCTAAGATAAGATATCCAATCATAGAATTACTCTTTCTTTCTAACAGCTTCCTTGAACCCTCCCCCAAATCACCTGCCACAAGCCCAAATCCTATAACAATTTCCTTCTACCACTTCTTACTGAGGAACCCCATGGTTCCCATGGTACAAGGTCTTCTGTGCTGCGACAGATATCAATAAATAAAGTTTATTTGACTACAGATGTATTCTTGGTGGTCTTTGACTAACGGGCACCAACTTTATGCCATGAGTCTCAGTAATGTACTAAGTACATTTTGTTTTTCAGGACAACATTATCTTTGATTAACTATATACAATCTAAATGGTTTTTGTTTTTTTTAAATGGTTTGAAATTCAGGTTCTACATGCAGATTCAAGAAGTCCAAACCTCAAAGGCTGTAATCATCTGGTTTGCTTTTCCAGCTAGCATTAGTATATCTCTGGCCTGTTATATATGAGCTGTTCTCTCTGACCCACTGATAGTTTTCTCTCTAAGCATTAGACAATGAAATTAAAAAAAAGAAAACTTCTTAAAAAACATGCATTTGGGGGGCTTCCCTGGTGACACAGTGGTTGAGAGTCCACCTGCCGATGCAGGGGACACAGGTTCGTGCCCCGGCCCGGGAAGATCCCACATGCCACAGAGCGGCTGGGCCCGTGAGCCATGGCCGCTGAGCCTGCACGTCCAGAGCCTGGGCTCCGCAACGGGAGAGGCCACAACAGTGAGAAGCCCGCATACCGCAAAAAAACATGTATTTTGGATTTGTGTTAATTGACAAATAAGGCATGAAAAATAGGCGCAAGATAAATGAAAATAATCAAGGAACCCCTCACTGTGTCATTTAAAAATATTCATATACTCAAGTGCAAGAACTACTTTAGAATATTTTGTATAGTCAACTAGGGCCCACAGTCTGATGGTCAATGAATGTAACTGTTCACACACTATAGATCTTTAAAAAGCCTTGATTACTGTAAGGCGAGTTAATAACACAGAAATCAAGTGATGTTTTCATACCACTGGATGGTATTAACTCTGAACAACATAAAGAGCCCAAATCCTGCCCTGCCAATCACTCATAATCAATCCCACCTGATCTCCAAATAGTTACACACAACACAAGCAGAATAGAGATCAAATGGCCTTTTAAATCATATCTGAACAGGTCTCAATGCAGATTTCTGGTAAAGGATTAGCTGACACACAGAAGCCTGCATTGCTCTTAAATATTAATATTGGGACCAACGTGTCCAGATGTATCTTAGTGGTGAAAAAAATGAGACAGAGAGATGTGGAGAGGGAAGAGGTGGGGACAGAGACAGAGAGAAGATAGATAGATAGATAGATACATAGATACATAGATAGATATAGAGAGACAGATACTTGGGCCCTGTGAAAGACCTTGTGTCCATTTCTGGATAAAACTACATTGTACCAGAAAAAGCTAAAGAGGCACAGTAGCCCGCTTTTTGGTAAAATATAGCTCAAGTGAACATCTTACACTCTCTCTACCAGAATAGCACCTCCTTTTACCCTTAGAGGAGCAAGAAATGTATAGACCAGGCCACCTGTGTTCAAATCCCAGCTCTACATTTTATGAGCTGTGGACCAAGTTGGACAAGTTGCTTAGCCTTTCTATGCTCTTCCCTCATGCATGAATTTGGGATAATAAAATTACCCACCTCATCAGGTGTTTATGAGGATTAAATCAATAAGCATATATAAAGTACTTAGAACAATGCCTGATATATAGTAAGGGCCATGTATTAGATTTTACCTCTATTACTAGTCACAGAAATCTAGGAAGGGAATGTGAACCAGGTATGGGAGAAAGGTTGACAACTGCCATCTCTCCTACGCTCGATGGGTTTTCAGAAGCCAGCCTATGATCCCCCACTGGGATAAGATACAAAGCACATCAAGGTAATTCTGTTCTCATCCTCTAAAATCCACTCCCCGAAAGTATACAACTGCTTCTTTTGTAGATATTCCCAGGAAAAGAGAGAAGGGATGTTCTGTTTTTGCCTCAGAAATGTGTCTGAACAGACATTAATTAGGTTATCTCCAAGGTTTCAGCAAATGCTAGATTGAAAAATCACTCCCTAAAGTTTTATAAATTCCAAAGTGTGCCTAGTCACAATATTCAACCCCATTCACTAGGGGAGGGTTTTCAATTTGCACCGTATGGTGGCTTAGCTCAAATAGAATGCCAGTCAAATAAAAGTACCACAAACTAGCATCCTCTTTTACTTATTAAGATTTCACAAAAAATGAAATTTAAGGGCTTCCCTGGTAGTGCAGTGGTTGAGAGTGCGCCTGCCGATGCAGGGGACACGGGTTCGTGCCCCGGTCTGGGAAGATCCCACATGCCGCGGAGCGGCTAGGCCCGTGAGCCATGGCCACTGAGCCTGCGCCTCCGAAGCCTGTGTTCCGCAATGGGAGAGGCCACAACAATGAGAGGACCACGTACCCAAAAAAAAAAAAAAAAAAATTAAAAGCTATTCTAAATTTATCCTCCCCTCAAATTTTCTCACTCTCAGCAAACAGGTTCTAACTTAGGAACTTAGTAGGATTTTAATTTGTTTCTCAGCACCTATCTCCAAAGTCATCAACCAGCATCTGTAACATTTCTGAGGTTGGATTAATTCATTTAAATATCTGAATAGTCAACAGAAATTAAAAGACTATCACAAAACTAGTCCCCTACCAAAAAAAACTCACAAAAAGTAAATGCAAGTTCTTAAAAGAAACTATTTCAAACAAAATGATGGTATCAGCCAGGAATTCAACTCTACTGGCTTATATCAAAATACAAAATGTACTGTCCCTCATAGAACAATCTAGGATGCTTCTGGATCTAAGGGCTCCAACTGTGTCATCAGGTCTCTCTCCCCTCTTTTCCATTTCCTGGGCTCTCTATTTTTCCAAGCTGGATTCACTATGTAAAAAATTAATAAACAGAAACCTCAATTAGAGTTGGGAGAGCAGTAGGGGAAGCTCTCACAACCTGGGAGGATAGCAGAGCCCAACAGGAAGAAGAAAGACTCCTCTTCTTTCCTGGCAAGGGCTCAACCAATGAAAAACCAAGGACTCTTTGTTGACTTTAGTCCTCCAAACTTCCTTTTTCCCTGTATAAAAGCATTCTCCTTCCCTTGCCTGGGGACTCACACACGGCTCCCCATGGCTGCACACCATGAATTGCAATTCTTTGATGATCCCAAATAAATCCATCTTTGCTGGTGAAATATCTGGCAGTCTATTTGTTTTAAGTCAACAATTCACAGGCAGAATGTTCACCATGGTGGTCCTCAGCAACTTCAACTTTACAAAATTCTTCAAGGCAGTATTTCCAGCAGAAAGGCATCTGTTCTTCCGAAGAGTTATAGAAATAAAAATCTTAAGATTTTGCCTCATTTTACTGACATATCACATACTATTCAAAGATCAGAGCAGAGATGTGATGTTTTCTGGCAAAATGGGGGATGGAGAAAAGATAAAATCTTCTCAGTTTAACATTATCCAGGGTATCAATCTGTGAATATTAGTTGTTAAAAATTAATAACAGGGCTTCCCTGATGGCACAGTGGTTGAGAATCTGCCTGCCAATGCAGGGGACACGGGTTCGAGCCCTGGTCTGGGAAGATCCCACATGCCACGGAGCAACTGGGCCCGTGAGCCACAATTACTGAGCCTGAGCATCTGGAGCCTGTGCTCCGCAACAAGAGAGGCCGTGATAGTGAGAGGCCCGCGCACCGCGATGAAGAGTGGCCCCCGCTCGCCACAACTAGAGAAAGCCCTGGCACATAAACGAAGCCCCAACACAGCCATAAATAAATAAATAAAGCAAACTGTCAACAAGTAAAAATAAATAAACACTATTATATTAAAAAAATTAATAACAAACTCATTTAAGAGGAAATTCTGTTAAATAATTAATTTACTGCTATATGTTTTCACCATGTAGAATCCAAAACCCTGTGCTTTTGCTGTTGAAACTTCATAATCTCTACCGCCAGTGGCCCAATGAGAATTAACATGGCCTCTGCCATGGACTTTGTTCCCAAATCTCATGGTTGCCAAAACCCTTTGCTCAGCTCTTGGCATTTCTCAATTGCCCATAATGTTAGAAGCTAAATTTGAAGCAACGACCTCTATCTTATGTTAGTCCTCAAACATTGCCTCTCCTCTTTTTATGCATCGTAAAGTTCTTTTTCCCTCCTTATATCTAGCTATAGTGAGACCTGACATTCAACAAAGAATGGAATCATTCTCTTGTCCTGCAGAAATGGAAGAGAGGAGAAAAGACATGAAAATGAAAAAGAAACCCACATATAAACATTGAAAATAAAATAAAACGCTATAGACTCTGAGACTTCCAGTCTCATGCCACATATCAATTCCAGGAATTAACAATCCTGATGCAAAAAATCCTTCTACTCTTAATCTTTGTTAGAAGTTTCTGTGTACCAAACAAACTGGCTTACGAAAAAAGTATTTTTTAACAAGTGTTTTATGGTAAGTTTTGTCAGTCATTAGCAAGAACCTTTCCTTCTCTTTGTCTCCAGTGTCCCTAAAGAAAATCAAGAAAATAAATATTGGGTTAATATTTATATCTGCTCAACTTGTGATCACTTCTCTCTCTTCAAGGTCCCAGGTAACCCTGCTCTGCTGCCCAAGTGAATCTCTCTTCTTGCAAACCACAAAAACCAGCTGTTTTATTTCCCTAAAGTCTTTGATCTCCTTACAGAATATTTCACTCCCAAATGCTGACCTCTGTATAGCTCCAGATTTGAGGTTGAGAGGTAGGAAATGGGATTTGCTTGGATGTTAGTTTGATAGTATTAGAATGTTCAAATCACAAGCATGGTGTTTTGTGCAAGTAGCAAGTGCTTCTTTGTGACTGTAGCTTAGAGAGTGACCAGTGTGAGAATGCTGAGTCTGAAAAGGCATATTAACGCTGCATTTATGGTACCTGTGCCATGCTATCTAGATTTTACTCTATAGGCAATGTGGAGATTCCAGAAGTGAAAGATATGATGCTTGTATTAAATTCAGCATTAAGAAGAAATATAGGGCTTCCCTGGTGGCACAGTGGTTGAGAATCTGCCTGCCAATGCAGGGGACACGGGTTCGAGCCCTGGTCTGGGAATATCCCACATGCCGCGGAGCAACTGGGCCCGTGAGCCACAACTACTGAGCCTGCGCTTCTGGAGCCTGTGCTCCGCAACGAGAGGCCGCGATAGAGGCCTGCACACCGCGATGAAGAGTGGCCCCTGCTCGCCGCAACTAGAGAAAGACCTTGCACAGAAACAAAGACCCAACACAGCCAAAAATAAATAAATTAATGAATTAAAAAAAAAAAAAGAAATATATTTCAAATTTTATTAAACATTTATGTCTCTGATTTGGCATTGTAATCAGTTTAAAAGAGACTGTGACCGAAGTACATGCTTTTAGAATTAGCCTTTTGTATTTAATACCAAAGCCAACTGGAGATAAGAAATTACTCTCATTTGGGCCACTCTGTCATATTATGAAAGTCTCTTCAGTGACTTATTGGTAATATTTTCAGACAAATCTTGAGACTATTAACTCCAAGAGTTAATCCCTGAGAAAGTATCATCAAATTTTGCTGATATTCAAACAACTAAACTATGTGAATTAAGCCACTGAGCAGGACATTTGAATCGCTGTGCCAACAACATAGACCCAGAGTGTCTTTCTGAAATGACCCTGCCTTCACAGGCTCCATTAGATCACTTTGCAAAGTGCATCACCAAGAGTAGTACTGAAGCTTCTTTGATGGCAAGAAAGAGAAATCCATTCAAATAAGCAGTGTCCTGATCCACTTGGGCTTCTATAACAAAATACCATAACCTAGTGGCTTATAAACAACAGAAATTTATTTCTCAATAATTCTAGAGGATGGAAGTCCAAGATCAGAGTGCCAGCACAGTGAGGGCCCTCTTCTGAGTTTCAGACTTCTTATTGTATCCTCACATGGCAGAAGGGGAAGAGGGATCTCTCTGGAACCTCTTTTATAAGGGCACTAATCCCATTCAGGAGGGCTCCGCCCTCATGACCTAATTACCTCCCAAAGGCTCTGCCTCCTAATACTATCACCTTGTGGGGTTAGGATTTCAACATATTGATTTGGGAGGAACTGGGAGGCACAAACATTCAAACCACAGCAAAGAGGAAATTTACTGAAGGGGTATGGGGGAAAAGCACAAGGAGATTTGTGGAAGTGAGTCATGCATTGTGAAGTTGTCAGGACCTGAGGGAGCCACTCTTTCCATCTCTGTGGAGTCACATTATTTCTCATTGCTCCTTTCTTGTCATGTCTCCTACTTCTTGCTCCAAACTGGCCTAGAATTATTCACAAAAATTCACATGGCTTACCATGGCCGTTGTGGCTCTGAATCATGTTTTCTGGGTGCCTTGTTTCAAATTGGAATGGAAAATTCTGATTGATCACTGGTCATTCATTGCCTTGTTATTCTTGGATTCTCATCCTTCCTGGTTACATGCTACTCACAAAGCTGATTGGACTCTACAGTACATCAGGCACTGCTGGTGTGGGAAATTCCCAGTGAAGGGGGGCAGAGGGTAGGGAACAGTCTCCTAAAGTGGTTGACAATTTTTTTATATAAATGATAACAATGAATAGGCTGTAATGGTTCTTCTAGTTTTGATCCAACCAAGTGCCAGACTTTGTACTGTCATTCAAGATTAATAAATGCAACTTTGAATTGGTCACATCTTTTTTTCTTCCCTAGTTCCAAATCCAAGTACAGTGGCTGACATCAAGAGGATGAGGATCACTTATAGGATAAGTCATAAAATTTAAAAGTTCTAATGACTTTTACCTTGGAGTTATATAAATTTTTATCTCATTATTTGGAATAATTATTTTGTCAAATAGCTAGAATTTTAAATTTACGAAAATGTTATGTGATAAATTTATAAAGAAATGAGGTTACAGGGAAGAGCAAAAACAGACATCAACACTGTAACTAGATTTTTACACATGCACTAATAGTGCATCTGTGATAAATAAACAAATATTTAGTGGAAAGGAGTCATATTTTGAATAAGACAGGTAACTCTAACCAGTTATTGTTTTCAATGCCATTAACAGGAAAAAAACAAACACAACAGTCACAAAAAATTATTTTTTCTCTCTTTTCTGCCCTTCCATTCACTTCCATTTAAGTAATCAGATAGTTGAAGACAGGAATACACTGTCATAATAAAGCAAAATGACAAGATTCTGCATGCTTTATTGCCAGATACAGTATTTCTTTTTCCCCTCAGATGTAAAAGTAGAACAAGAAAAAATAAAAATGAGAAATTCTTAACAGAATTAGATTGCTTTTTAAATAAAATCACTCCTAGAATTTTGAGAACTGATGTTGCTCCAGGCACCATGCCAAATGCTTTACATACATGATCATGGTTCATTTTAAGAACAACCCTGTGGCGGATGTCCTATTATTACACTTCACATTTTCCAAATGAGGAAACTGAGGACCACAGAGATGAATTAACAGGTAGTAAATTGTGGAGCCTGGAGAAGAGAATGAAGTAAGAAGGAAAATGCCAAGGGCGATTGGGAGGAGACTTCTGAAAACAGTGGTTTGTTTCATGGAGAGAATAAGTCCTGGCTAGGCCGACAGTTTGTAAATAGCTGATCTTGTTATGTCAGGTAGTGGCACAGCAGAGATTTCCCACACTTAGGGAACAAGCCATAGGAAATGTTAATAACAAACACTCAACCTCCTAAATGTTGAAATACACTTCAAGTGGAACAGGTTGAGTAATTGTTTATTTGGCACTCAAATTGTTTCAACTCCAAGACAATGCCATAGAATCTCCTACTTGTATAATCTTGGGCAAATCACTTAACCTATCTAGTTATCAGTTTATTTATCTGAAAACTAAGTTTCTAAGGGAACTGCAAGCTCTAACATTCTATGATTCTACGGGGATTTTTTTGTTTGTTTCAACTCCCTTTCACCCCCCATTTATTTTCCTAAGAAGTCTGTTCATAAGTCTGTTTATTCAATCAAGCATTTAGCTTTGTACCAATCTTGAAGGAATTCACTTTTATTCATATTTGAATAATTGAGATGGAGAGTGTAACTGTTATGAAACTAAAACTCATATAAAACTATTTACATTTTCTCTGCTTTAAAAAGTAAATACATCAGTCTGATTTTTTTTTTCTTTGACAACAGGCTCTCATAAGCAGCTGTGGAAACCTAGAAAAACCATGTCATCTGTATAGTATTCTTTCCCAAGAAAACAAAGGTCACTTTGAACAAACAAATGATATTCTGTGGCAGGTGGGAGTATTCTGAGTCATTAAAACCACAGTAAATTTGAAGCACTTTAATCTTAAAAGCATTGGGAAACAGACACAACAAGAGCTAAATCCACAGAATTTAGAATTACCACAGATCTTAAGAAATAGTTCATCAAATAATGATTTATGGAAATGCAGCTGGCTATTCCTAGTCATAATGAAGGTATACTAGAATACTGTCTAGCAGGCAGTTGGGTTTGATTCGAAAAGAAGTTGTTATATGCATTCTACTTCTTCATTTACCATAAAACCACCATCATTGTGAATTTAGTCATGATAGACTTTTGTGAGATTATCAGTAAAATATTTTCCAGCAAAACCTTAATTTGTTGTAAAAGTCCAGACTGGAAGTAGAAGATCATCCTAGAGTTGGTTTTCCCTTGTCCTAAAATGTAGCTCAAAGCCTATTTAATTATACATGGAGATCTAATTAAAGCAGAAATGCTGTTTTGTCTCCCCCATACTTCATACTCCTGGTCACAATTAAGCAAAACATTTACACACAATCAGTCAAGAATTACTAAGAATATTTCAAGTGTTTAATTTGTGGTCATTCTATCTTTTGATTAGATCAGCATAATTCAAACATGTTTTGGAGGAAGATATATTTCCTTCTGGCAGTTTTCACATATTATCAGTGAACATGTAAGGTCCAAAATAGATTAATTCAATTGTTTGTTTTAGGTCATTTGGTGAAAATTAATTGCACATTACTTATGCTATTTGGTGGATACATTTTCCCTGAAACAAGAAAAGTATTTGGTTTACCCAAACAAAAACAGACCCATAGGTACAGAGAAGAGATGGGTGGTTGCCACAGGGGAAGGGAGTGAGGGTGGGAGAAAAAGGTGAAGGGGATTAGCAGATATAAACCTCCAGGTATAAAATAAATAAGCCATGGGTATGTAATGTATAGCATAAAAAATATGGTCAATAATATTGTAATAACTTTGTATGGGGACAGATGGTTACTAGACTTATCATGGTGATCACTTCATAATGTATGCAAATGTCAAATCACTACACCTGAAACTAACATAATATTGTATGTCAACTATATTTCAATAAAAAATAAACAGAAACAATGGAAGAAACAACAACAACAAAAGTATTTGGTTTATAGTAATTACAATATTTTCTAAAACTCTTCCTATTTTCAAGAGAAAAGTTATTGGCATCCTATAGAACTGAGTTCTTAGGATCATACTTTGGAAAGTGCTGGGCAAGAGTTACAAGATTAAAAGATCTTTAATATGGTATAGAAGGTCCACCAATAACTTATTTCCATTTCTTTCTGTGCTCTCATAATGCCCTACATTAATAGCAACACAGCCCCTGAGATGTGCCTTTCTATACTTTATAGATATGAAGAGCTGATCTGGGGTCATTCTTTGTTTCTCTGTCCACGTGTGTATTAGTTTGCTAGTGCTGCCATAACAAAATACAACAGACTGGGTGCCTTAAACAAAAGTAATTTATTTTTCACAGTTCTGGCAATTAGACATCCAAGATCAAGGTGTAGGCAGGTTGGTTTCTTCTGAGGCCTCTCTCTTGGCTTGTAGATAGCCACCTTCTCACTGTGTCCTTGTATGGTCTTTCCTCTTTGGGCATGCCTCTTGTGTCTTTGAGTCCAAATTTCCTCTTCTTGTAAAGACACCAATCTTTACAAGATCTTGTAAAGATCACCAATCTTGTAAAGACAGCGTTAGGTCCCACCTATATGACCTCATCTAACATCTAACACAGTCATATTCTAAAGTACTGGGGTTAAGAACTATAACATATGAATTTGAAGAGAGGACACATTCAGGCGTTAACTATGTGTAATGTGCTCCTTCCCCCACTCCACCCCCTGGCTGCTTTCATTTTTTTCTCCTTCTAGTTTTGCATGATGGGCTTTGGTGTGGTTTTCTCTGTGTTTATCCTGCTTGGGCTTTATTATTGGTGTTTCTTGGATCTGTGGGTTTATAATTTTTATTAAGTTCAGGAAAATTTTGGCCATTTTTTCTTTAAATATATTTCAGGTCCTCCCTTTACTTCTGGATATTTATTTACACATATTCTTTTGTATTTCTCTGAACTGTCTCTTATGAGACTTATGCGCCCTTTTCTAGTGTTTTTATTTAGCCTTTTTAGCATCAGTTTTTTAAAGTTTATTTGTTAACATTATCAGTTCTTTATTATATATATTGCATGTATTTCCTCCCAGTTTATCATTTGTCTTTTGAATTTATTTGTTGTAGCTTTTGTTTGGAGTTTTGGGGGTGGGGCATGCAGAAGTGTGTCTTAGAGGTAATTGAATTTACCCATCTTATCTATCTTTCTTTTTTTGGTTCTGATTTTAGATAATAGTTAGAAAGACATTCCCTATATCCAGAATATAAAGGAATCTGCATGCTTTATTTCTAGTTCTTCTGTAGTTTTTTTTTAATATTTAATTTTGTGATTTATTTGGAGTTCATTTTTTCAGTGTTGTGAAGTATGGTTTCAAGTTTAATTTTTTCCCCTGTTGTTTGTCCCAACATCTTTTATTAAAATTTGACCTCTTTTGAGATTGCCTAGACATTCCACATTTATCATATATTAAATTTCCATGTGGATGTGGGTCTATTTTTTTTTTTTTTTTTTTTGCAGTACACGGGCCTGTCACTGCTGTGGCCTCTCCCGTTGTGGAGCACAGGCTCCGGACGCGCAGGCTCAGTGGCCATGGCTCACGGGCCCAGCCGCTCCGCGGCATGTGGGATCTTCCCGGACCGGGGCACGAACCTGTGTCCCCTGCATCAGCAGGCAGACTCTCAACCACTGTGCCACCAGGGAAGCCCATGGGTCTATTTCTGACTTTGCTATTCTTTCCTTTTAATCTTCTGTTAAAGTGTCAGCATCACACTATTTATTTATTATTATTATTTTTAATCAAGATCTGACATTTATAAGTTTTAAGCATTTAACCAAGCTGGAAGATTGGAAGATTAATTATAACAGTTACAGGTAGAGAATATCATTTGTCCGTTTTCATTACGGTAGTTCATTACGGTTCATTACGGTAGTTATCTATCCAGAGAACCAACAGGAGTTCTCAGATCCAATGTCATATAATGGGATTTGGGCAAGCACTGTGAACACCACTTTTATTTAATATGCACCACATGCACATGATGCAGGCAGGGAAAGGTTATGAATCCATGTACTGAAGACGAGACAGACTGGGACTATTGCCAAACGTGCACTGAGTCGATTAGGATGTTGCTCAAAGTTCTTTATACTTAATGGTTTCCTTGAAAATAAGTGCAGAAGCAGAAATGTGTACACATCCCAAAGCATCTTCTTCATTTGGTTTCCTGTGCTTTCTTTGCATTCTGTTTTTCTTTTGCCTTTTCTACTAGTGGTATTAACTGCTGGTGTTCTGCTAAAGTCTTTAACAATCCCATAATGAACGGCAGATAATTATGCTTCCTTCTGATATTTTCAATCTTATATCTTTTTAATTTCTGTACTTCTTCTTCAATAAGCATCTGATTTTTTCTCAGCATCACACTATTTTAAGTATGGAAGCTTTGGAGCACATTTTAATAACTATTAAACTAATCACTTGCAATTAATCTTCTGCTTCAAGATTTTATAAGCAAATATTATACTTTGATTATTCAATATAAACTTTAGAGTCAACTTGTCTACTCCAGGAAAAAAATAACTTGGTGGTATTTTAAATAAGATCACATTAAATTTATAAATTATCTAAAAAAGATAACGTCATGCATGACAGCTTTATAATGTTGAATTAGAACAACAGATGACTTTTCATTTGATGAAGCCTACTTTTGTGGTTTTCATGAGTTTTAAACTTTTCCTCATATAGGTTTTGCATATTTCTTAAGTTTATTCTTAAGTAATTTACCTCATGTTATAGTCATGTAAGTGTGGTTTTCTTTTCCATTACACTGTCTCATTGTTTGCGTAATCGGAGACTATTAATTTTGTATGTTAACTTTGCTTCCATTATCTCATAAGTGCAAGACAGTTACTATGTCTCTCCCTTCCAAAATTTCAGATATTCTTTCCCTACAAGGAGGGGCATTTCTGGAAGTATTCATATTGTCTTGCCTTGTCAGGGCCACTACCTTAGTAGAGATCCATGAGTCCTCCAGTACCTACCAAACTGTAATGAGCACTCATTTCAATCTTCAATGAATGAGGACTGCTTGGATAGAACCCTCTTCTGGAAATGCAAATAACTCTGAGGAAAAGGCAGGTAATATATATAAACATGATCTGATAAGCAAGCAATGAGCCCAAAACAGGTAGCCAAAAGATAAGGAATGTTTCCAGGATGATGTTTCACCACAACTGACCTTCAGTTCAGTCTAGGGTAGAGCGGAGGGGCGGGGGGGGGGGGAGGGGGGAACAAAGAGGGGATATCCCCTTGTCTTTTTTTTTTTTTAGATATCTAAGTGCAATGGAGAAGGTTATCTCAGTGCAAGACAATTGTGCTGTTCCCGGCACCTCTCCACCCTCTGACTGCTGCGTCACTAACCTACAGCTGAGAGAATATGATCCCTTGGGGATGGTTATCCTCAGGGCATGTATAGGATTGCGTAAGCAGTCCACCCCACCTGCCAGTGAGTGGTAATTCATTTTGTCTGGTAAAACAGTATTTGTTTCCACTTTTCCATTGCTCCGTTGTTCAGCAGGTAGAACAGTAGTGAATCACATGTGACATACATCTTACCAATATAGGTTCAGTGATGACTATTGGCAAGAGATTAACTCTTGGAAAAATAAATGAGATGGCAGCCAACATCAAGACCACTATAGTGCCTTTGTCCTATTTTCTATTCTCAGTTTTGGATGCTTCCCCCTACCAAACAATAGAAATGGGAAGGTGGAGAGGTAGGAAAAAAGAGAAGGAAAGAGTGAAAAAAAGATCAGATCAATGGCTAAATCCTGGAACTGACATCCCTGACTATTCACTCCCACTACCACTGAAAACATTCTTAAAAAACACTAATGAATGAATTAAGTACATGAACAAATGGATAAGAAGCTCAATACACAGGTTATAGATACAAAGTTAAAATGATGTGTTGTATTCACGTAAATAAGACATTAATGGAATAGTCTCATCATTATAGTTTTCTCAACATATTCTTATTTATCCCAGAAAGAGAAGAGTACATGGTGCTATGTTTCTTTGAATCAATGTTTAATTCTCAAGATGACGATGCTTAAAGCAAATACGCTACTTATTGTAAAACTGTAATTCAAACTTAATATTCCTTATTTTCTAACATATGCCCCTTTGAAAATGAGTAACAGTCCAAGAATTTCAGAAACGTGATTCTTCATGAATCTGAGTCAGGAAGCCCCTCTAAATCTGTGTGTTATTTTGATACATATTCACATCTATTTACACATACAGCTTAAGTCAGATATCTCCTGAGTACATTGCACTTGCCTTACATAGCATGGTTTTATGCTGCTTATACAAACATATTTTTAAATTAATACTTTCTAAAACCCCAAAATGCAATTCTAACTAATGATTTGACTACATGTGTTTTGGTACAAATTCCAGTATGTTTTCTGCCTAAGTCCTACTAATAAACATCAACTTAAGAGTAAAATCTTTTTCTGACACATTGTACTACAAAACAATTTCTTCTAGTGATAAATAGCGTGCTATCCCAGGAAAGTGTTTAGCACAACATTGTGGAATGACCTTCCCCTAATGTCAGTCAGAAACAAAGCTGGCTATCCTGATTTCCAGTATAAGCCTTCTCTTAAGGCAGTGTAAATTCTCCTTAGATTGCACCTTTTACTTGGTGAGATGTCAGAAGGGGATGAAGGGAGAAGGCAAACACTCAGTAATCAAGATAAATAATATTCAGTGCAATATTTTTAAACATTCAAATTATTTTAAAAACATGAACAAAATACCAAAATTTTAAGTAAAGACAAGATTTGACTGCACTTACAGGACCCTATC